>NC_090339.1:54047605-54379073 GCF_035084215.1 Heptranchias perlo | reverse complement strand
AGAAGGTGCTAGTCTATATATTTAAAAAAAAATCAATTTTTTGAACTTTTTGAAAAAATGTCCGGGGTACTGGAGCTTAGCAGGGTGGTCACTCTTGTGACTGTGTTTCTAGTTCTCTGTAGTTCTGTTGTGAGTGTAGGTGGGTATGTGTGGGTGTGTGTGTGTGTGAGCTGTTGCTGCATGCTTTGTTTTTCTTTCCTCTGAATTAAATGAAGTGCTTTTCACTTTATCAAGAATTACAGCCATCAATAATCCCATTAGTTATATTAGACCAAACTTGTATATTCGGATACCTAATGCAGTGATGTGGGATATGGGAAGAGACCCTGTAACTTGTATTGTCTGATGTTCTGAAGTACTTTTTTTTTCTGCACATTAGTCTTTTGAAGTGACAGTATAACTTTGCACTATAGTAACCCATGTAAGAAACTGTACATTTTCTCACTACTTGTAAATAAAACTGTAACCTTAATGTGTCTTGTGTGACTAAACATTAGCTTACTGACCTGATCAGCAAGCTTCCATTTTAATAATTGAAGCTCACAATTGTAAAATATGTAACTGAAGGGTTTGAGTGTTGAAGCTGCAGACTTAACAAAGGGTTGTGCTCTTGAAGTTTAAATGTCCCTAACAGATTGCATTTCAGCCTGTACCTTGGTCTGACCTGTTTTATTTGAGATCTAGTGGGTAGTTTATAGTTGTACTTACGAGTGGTTACATTGGTGCTTAGTTCATACGTCTGGTAATTATGCCAATTATAAAGGAACTTGAAAGCCTCTCATACTAAGTATGGTCATTGCTGTTTGGAAATGACCACTGCCTATATCATTTTTAACCTTGGACTAGACTTTTATGTAACTGGCAGAAAATGGGTTCAGAAGCAATGTTTTCTTTTTCCTATCTAATTACAAATTTGGGTAATAGGAGGGTTGTATCTGTGTTTCAGATCATTAAAATACTAAATCCCATATTCCAGTAGGGAACAAACTATTGCCTATAGGCCACTCAAGTGTATTCTATTAACTTGCACTTGAACAACAGATATAATGTGAGGATTTACAGGGTATGAAAATTCTTGAGGCCATTTCACAAATGATGTGGTTATGATCATATAAGTTCCAGCTGGATCAAACTAAAATTGGTTTCATTAATTTTGAGGGGGGGGAAATCCTTCAATCCTTAAAAGTGGATATTGGGTGAGAACAGGAACAGGTAGCTGATGTCCACACAGTCAAATAGTCAACCCATACCCAATTTTTGGGCTCACATGAAGAATAGCTACTGAGATGAAGTACAAGAGGGCTGTGTGTTCCCTGGGACAGGGTGAGATGGGGTGGTGGGGGGGGGGGGGGGTGGTGACAGCTGTTGAGGGTATAATTTGGTAAAACTATTTCCCTGATTTGTAACAAAACTATACTGAGAGGTGTCTCTGGACTATAGCACTGCCATAGGCTCACCTAACACCATGCATCACTACTTTCATTGCATGATCCTCTTGGTGGTATTACTTAAATTCCACATGTGGCTGTGCATAGCTACTCATTTTTTAAATATGAACTTGGGAGTAGCTGCCCATTCTTTACTGCTGACCGCAAGTGGAGGTGGGTTTATACTGTTTGGGACCCACACTATAGCACACCTGCCAGTTTAAGGCTATGTTATCCAGCAAGTTGAATAGTTTTGAGATATGGAAAAACATAAAACACATTTATCATGTAGCTGGACAGCTTCAATAGTGTAACTGCACAGAAATATGTATCATTCAACCCACCCAGTCTGTCAGCGTTTACCTGCCCTGCAAGCAAATAGTTCTAATAACCTGCACCTGACCAGTTCCCAATGTTTGCTAAATTTGTACAATACTTTAATTTGTGGGATTGCCCTCTTCTGTAGAGGGTCAGTTTCCTGCAGAATTGGAGCCTAGGCAGCAAAAAGAAATCCACTTCAATAAACAGGCACTGGAATCATTGCTTGGAGTAGCAGAAAGGAGAAAAAAAAAATTTGGGGGAGGACTGGCCACACTCCAGAATCACCTGGTGTAGGAGGAAATTGCTGAAAGGGTGAATCTAGTCTTCTAGTCCTGCAGAACCTGGCAGGATGCGAGAAAGAAAATGGCAGATGTCAAAACGGCTGCTAAGGTAAGTCAACACTACAAGAAACAAAATACTGTGGCTGCTGGTGAAATAAAATAAAAGCAAAATGCTGGAAACACTCAGCAAGTCAGGTAGCATTTGTGGAGCGAGAAAGGGATTAAAGTTTCCCCTGCTGAGTGTTTCTAGCATTTTGTTTGTAACTTGTAACAAAAGTGGGTAACAAAACAAAATTAATTCATTCACTCATTGGGCAGATCATAAGTCTTTCTGACTCGGAATAAACGTGTTCCATAGTTAAAAGATTAAATATTACAAATTCGCACTCCTGGTGTGAGAACTTCGCCCATTGGAGCACATATCGGAACTTTGGGTACAGATCATCAGCCCCCACAGAATTTTCCATCCGTTAAGACGAATGGGCAGCAAGTCCTGTGGGGACCAGCTAACCTTTCCATCTAAACTTTTGAAGTGTGCTGCTGGCCGGGGAAGCTTTGCATTCGGAGTGTAAATTTGTAAAATCACGACTAGGATAGCCTCAAGATTTCTACTGAAATCATGGACGAGCTGCTAAAGAAAAATTAAAGCACAATTGATATTAGTGTTGCGTACCTAAGCACTGTGCACTAACCTTCAAATGTTTAAAATAAAAGGAAGGCATCATTAACGATGAGGTTTGTTAATGTCTGAAGAGCGTGTCACAAGAATTCAGCTTTTCCTTTCAACATTGAATCCAAATGATGCAACAGTCAATCATGGCCACATTTAACATATTAGTATCAATGTGCCAAAGGAAAAAAAAGCACACCAAACCATTGCATTTCTTGTGTGACATTCAGCACTCAAATTGATCACATTACTACCATGACCAGATCTCTATATCCTATTAAAGAATTTTACAGCACAGGCCATTCAGACCCTCACACCTGTACCATCTCTCTGAAATAGTTTAGTCCCATTCGCCTGCCTTTTTAACTATTTCTTCAAATATTTATCCATTTCCCTTTAATAAGCTATTATGAATTCTCCTCCCACCACTGTTGCATGCCCTAAACCATCTGCTTAAAAAAAAATACGGTGATGATCTTAAATGTATGCCCTTGAGTTACTGACTCACTGACCAATGGAAATAGTCTGTCCCTATTTATCGAAACCCTTCATATATACCGCAAAGTGTTCTTTCCAGACAGAGCCCCAGTTTGGAAAGATGGGTATGTACTTCAATTGGAAGGAAGTGACTACTGGTGTCCCACATCTATTCACTATATTTATTAATGGGTTAGATAACACAATAGAGAGCCATATATCCAAGTTTACCGACGATAGATTAGTGATTAGTACTGCTGGGTACCTTTCACGCTTCCAGTGGACATTGCACGAGTATTTCACAAACCCTACTGTGCTTAGCTAGCTGATCTCGGCGACAGTAGGTCTCTGCCAGGTATTGCACTGCAGCATGGGTCACTGGATAGTGACCAGTATTGCACTTCTGGTCACTATCCAGTGACCCATGCTGCAAGTGCATGTATGTGGACATTGCCTGACTATTAGAATCAGGCATGACTATGATACATCCTGTAGTTAATGGTTTGCTGACACTCACTGTCAAGGCTCGTACATTGAGATTTGGGTAAAAGTACCAGAGGGTGATCTGTGCCTATGGAACTATATCCCAGCAAGGAATCAACAGTTTCAAGAAAAAAGGAAAGGAAAAAGAGAAAAAAAAACTTTACACACCTACTGGCAATTTAAATTCTAGTGACATGGAGTCACTATTTAAAACATTCAATAACTAATGGGTGAAATGGTGGGGCCAAAATGGCACAGTGAGTGACAAAAAAATGAATAGTCGAATCTCTTAACTTCATGAGTTCTTGAGTATAGAGAATGGATTAATTGTGAACAGCATATAATTGATACACTAAGGATAGCTCAGGGAAAATGCTACAATAGTGCTTGTAACAGCTGTTAGTAAGAAGATTTAAGCCACACCTGATCAGTCTCACCCTGTGTTTTAGGAACCATAGCATCATCATGGAGCCTTGGGAACCACAGTAATTATGTTGTCTGAACTGTGTATCCAGCCACTATATTTTATACTTATTACAATTGCAAGAACAGCAGATTGGAAAAAAAAACACACAAATCAAGTGAGGGGTAACTGGGAGATGCTGAATACAGGGGTAAAAAATGGACTAGGATAGCTGCAGACTTGACTGCAGTTTCCATGAAAGTCAAGCTATAATGGGCTAAACTGTTTTTCTGCCCTTACTTCTTATGCTCTAAAAATACTGTTTTTCAAAGACAGAACACATATGAGATACTTAAAATAAAACAGAAATGATAATGGTTATCATAAGAGTTTGAAATTTGTTCTACTTTCTATCAACAGATGAAGAGGAATTACATTTATATGAATCAATGTATATATTGTTAATATTGAATACAATATATAATTTCACCAGATTTGTATTGTACATAATGCATATAAAAGCAAATAAAAAGTGCATGTTTTAATTACACATCCTCTCGCGCAGTTGCTCACAGTGACAGGGGCCCTAAATGCTAAAGATATTGCTTTTCTGAGCTGAGATTTCCAGAGATAGGTAAGTAGAAGTTGGAGTTAAGAGCAATGATAGATTAGAATATTCCTTTGTGTTTACTCTTTCAGCTCAGATGTAGAAAATGGGTCGCTTGGCAAATGATGAGGTAGCATTGAAACTTATTTAGCGTCACAGTTTTTTTTAAAATTTGCTCTCGGGGTGTGGGAGATCCTTACAAGGCTGAATTTATTACCTATGCCTAGTTACACTGAGAATAGCTGCAGTATTTGTGTTGATGGTGCTCCCACAATGGTGCTAGATAGGGAATTCTAGCATTTTGACCCATCGATGATGAAGAAACGTCAATATATCTCCAATTCACAATGATGTGCCACTTAGGAGGGCAACTTTGAGGTGATGGTGTTCCCATGACGTTGCTGTTCTTGTCCTTCTTGGTGGTAGAGGTCATGAGGCTGTCGATGGTGGACATTCAATTCAGTGGCAGGAATGCCAATCAAGTGGACCCTTATGTTGTTAATGGTATCAATCTTCTTGAGTGTTGTTGCATGGTTAGATAGCACCTGAATATTAATTGAGTGCAAACCCTTTCTCTTCATGTAGTTATTACAGGGTTATTATTGTGAGTTCTGATGCCCACATGGGTGCCACCCACTTTCAAGGAAATCCAGTCACCTGGTGAAAGCTCTGTGCCCTGTTCCACTGATGCTTCCACAAGGAAAATGATAAAGGTGTCATTGCCCTTGTAAACACAGAGTTTGTCATTGCTTGATACACGTGTGCACTGCAGTCTGCTTAATGTGGCAGATATCCCCTGCAGTGGCTTGGAAAGATCCAGTTGCATGAAAGCATCACTGTTCCAGAGTTTCCCTGTTCCAGATATAGTCTGCAGGTATTCTGCAGCAGATAGCATAACTGACAACCTCCTGTGAAGTAGAGGCAGTCTCAACAGGTTTCCTGTCATGTCCAGGTACATGTGGAGTGATCTGTAGGATGTATTGGTGCAGATAAATGCTTCAGGTGTAACTGCACCCACACATGAACTTATCTTTCCCATTTAAATCATGTGTGCTATGGGAACCCCAAAAGGAATTCCAACCCTAAAACTTAGTATGGTGCTAATTAAACAGCAGCAACATCTGAATAATGAAGAAAGGCAATGGTAGAAAAATAACCTAAAAATGGTAAACTGCCTTGCAAAACTAATTAATGCAGGGACCAAAATTCAGCAAAGTATAATTGCAAACATAGAACAACAAACACCGACTTGAACAATAATCTCCCTTTTAGAAGCCTTCATAAGCAGGCTAGGCCCCAGGATTTCTGATGCACCAGTTTACTATGGGTGAGGTGGGTGTTGTGGGTAGAGTCTTGCCTTAAGAGTTGCGAAATTTGGTGTGGGACTTACAATTTTACTAAATACACAATGTTATTAAGGTTTGCGCTTGTCTATAGGGTAGCCTCATTTTATCCCCTGAAATTGTGCATCACAAAATGTGGCGTGCAGTAATTGGCCACCCCGTATCTAACTCCAGCAAGTCTCCGTTTCCGTGGTGGAACTTCGCAAGATCTACCGTCTGCTAGTTTATCGCATTCGCACAAATACCTAATCTTTTGGTGAAAGCACTAGCAGCAATAATATTTTATAGCAACCACTTCAAGTTAATAAATGATTCAGAACAAAGTACAAATGATATAAAAATACCTACAAAACTTTCCGAATTGGAGTTTCCAAATGGCGGGCAGGCAAAAGGCTGCAGTTGGCAGCCAAGCAGATAATGCTTCCAAGATGCAGAAGAGAATCTATTGAAATGTGTACCTAAAATAGAAATGCACTATACAGGATGATATAACAGACCACTGTTCTTGCAAAGAGAAAGACAACAGCAGAAAAAGAACCTACGATGTTTGCAGATGAATCATTGGAATCCCACCCCAAAGGTGCATGGAAGGCCCTAGTGCCTGACTAGGTATCAGTCAGAACTTTATCCATGCAAAGATAAAAACTGCAGCTGTAGCACTTCAACCTACCAATAGCAAACCTCCCTCAAATTATTCTTTAAATTATTTTTATCTGCTTCCAAATCTTTTTGTATCATGTAGTAATCTGAACCCAGAGTGTGGGGTGCTTTTCTGGCTCAGGCCTCTACTAAATCTGCTCTACTGCGAGCCTCTAGACAGCGTGCAAGAGCCGACTGGCACTCCAGGGTATCCTCCTTGTGGCGAAGAACTTTGGCAGTGAATTCTGTCGTTGTAGGGGGTCCCTAGCTGTAGAAGCCTTATGCAGCTCTAATTTATCTTTTCATTCTTGCTTGCAGCACACTGATCAGCTGTTTAGGGGTTTGAGAAGCAGAGGAACAACTTATACAGGGCACGGAGCAGCTGTCCAGGGGCCCAGAGCTGAAGCAACTCTCAAAATGTAGAGATTCAGCTCTTCAGAGCTCGAACAGTAGAGCAGCATCTTAGACAGCATACTAATCAGTTTTTATCGGGCCAGGGAGTGGAGGGGCATTTCATACGGCACACTGATCAGCTGTTCAGAGATTCTGAGAACAGAGAAGCAACTTATACATTGCATTGACTAATTATTCAGCGGTTTGGGGAGTACAGAAGAATGAGTGTCCATTGGAGAAAAAGGCAGATTGGGGAGGGCCAGGGGTCCTGCATTTAAACTACGCAAGAGTAGGTATAGGCTTGATAGGCATTTCCTCTTTTCCCAGAGTGTAGTGAGCCTCTGGAATACGTTGCCGGCTTGTGCGGTGTGCACTGACTCTCTGCACACCTTCAAAGGGGGGGGGGGGGGGGGGAGGCTGAACCAGTTCTTGCCTGGGTCATAGATCACATCACATACACAGTAAGTGGTTCAACATTTAACGCAAGTGCAGTCAATGTGATCTCCTGAACTGATTTTGACTGTCTAAGGGGGGCGGAGAGGAATTTTCTAGATTTTCCCCTCCCTTATTGGCCCTGGTTATTTGCCTCTCCCGGGAGATTACATGGCTGTTGGGGGGCAAAGGCAGGAAGTGTCGAGCCATGATGATCCTGAGCGTGGGGCAGGCTTGATGGTCTTTTCCTGCCCTTTACTTTCATATGTTCATAGGTAGAGATCACTAGAGGAAAGGCGATTCTAGAGATCACTGGAATAACAAAAAAAAAGCACCAGGAACAGTGGGAGAAACAGAGATACAGGCAACAGGGTTTTGGATGAGCTGAAGTTTATGGGAGGGTGGAGGACGGGAGCCTGACCAGGAGAGCTTTGGAATAGTTGAGTATGGAGGTGACAAAGTCACGGACGAGGTTTTCAGCAGCAGATGGGGTGAGGCGGGCAATGTAACGGAGAGCATGTGGACTCAGATAGGACACAGAGGTTGCAAACAGGCTGGTTCAACCTAAGACAGGGGCCGAGGTGGTGGATGGATTTAAAAGGGAACTTGACCAAGTTCTTGAGAGAAAAGGGCATTTCTAATAATGGGAGTGGGGTGGGTAAATTGCTAGTTGTTTGCAATTATAAGGATGTACCATTCTCTGGATGGATGCTATCAGTCTCCTGTTGCTTGCTTGATTGCTTTAGGGATTCAGAGAGGAATTTCCCAGAGATTTTCTACATTTGCTGCTGTTTTTATTTGCTTCTCCCAGAAAACTGAATGGTTGGGGGGGAGGGGGGGGGGGAAGTGACTGGTGCATGCAACTTCATACACCATTATCTGGCTGGGATGAGCTGATGGTCTTTTCTTGCCTCCCTTTTCATGTGCTGTGGCAGGAAAATACTACTGTATCAGCCAAACTGAGGCTTGTGTTCTGACAACAGTGGTGAGTTAGGTTCAAAGCTGTTGGCTACGAGTCATTTGCTAATTAGACCACGTGAATGTTGCCTTGAATAAAGTGATTGATTTGCACAGGATTGAGTAGGAGAAAAAAAATCCACATGCAACAGGATTAAGACAATTATGCCCCCTGATTCTGGTCCTCATTGACTTCATTAAGCTGTGCTAGGTGTATTTTTTTTATTGGTTCAATGTTTTCAGTAAAAAGATGCAAACAGAGACAAATCCAATTCCTATATTGCTGATTCTAGCAAAATAAAAGGCATTGCAAGTTGTTTTTTTTTTAAAAAAAGGGTGTACCCTATTTCATACTCACGCCAACATTTTGGCTAAAAATTAGGGGAAAGTAGGAAGTTGATTCCCATCTCTTACCCAGTTCTCAGAATAGAATGGGGATTTACCATCAGGTTTTTAAAGTTTTACATATGGATAATGGTATGAGCTGAACCAAACTGTTGCTTTTTAAATTTATGTAACCATTCAAGATAATTACAAATTCATTAAAACTATCACTTCTATGTAATCAGATTACATAGAAATTAATTTCATACAAATGTCAGAGTTTATCAATAACCGTGCAGATTTTCTTACCTCCTTTATCTTCCCAGTTATATAAACACGAATATGAGTTCTGCAGGAATATAAAAGATACTGGATTGGAACAAGACACACTTTTCAAAGTTTGGTAGGTCTATACCCCACTTTTAACATAACTGGCCCTAAAATTCTGAATAAACCAATGTAACGAAGATGCCTGACAAGAATACTGGTGAATGCTCTCAGCAAGACTGAAATGGGAAAAATTCATTCCGTTTGTATCAGTCGTTCATTTCAACAGATTTGGCTGCAAATTTCCAGTTAGTGATCATCCTGTGTTTACACAGAAACATTTAGAGTCTCATGTTTTACAAGTCTCTGCACTATTTCTACAGATATGAATGTACATAAGAAAATATGAAAATGGCAAAAGAGACCATCAAGCCCCCTCCATCCAGACACCACTGACCCACCCCCAACCACAAATTCCCCAGAACATGTGAACATTATGTAAACATAATGCTATACACTGATCCTGATCAATTTCTGTGCCTCAGATAAGCCAGACACCAAAGTAAGAAGATATGTAAGTGGAGTTTGTGTACAGACTTAAACAGTTATACAAAATCTTCTGCAACTTCCAATAATTTAGAGATCCGAGACAACAGACCATTACAAATCCTAAGGACAACCTGATCAGAAGTTCATAAGGAGTGTCCATTCTTTTTTGGTTTCTACTCAAAACCGAAGCACAAAAGAAAAAATCTGATGAGAACAAAGCTATGGATGTCAAATACTGAACGCTCCACTGACAATAGCTGAATTAGAAGTGCGTCAATTTATTACTGAATTCACCTTTAATAAAACTATAATTGCATTTTTAATTTAAAACTCAAGTAAACAACTTGTCAGTAAGTCAATAGCTTCTATCCTTCATACTACTAGACTTACACTTAAAGCATTATGTATTGCAAGAAGTTTGACTCCAATCTACCCTTTAGTGACTAATCACAGATTAATTTTATTCCCCATTGATTTTTAAAAATTTTTATTTTAAAACCCACCTTATAAATATTTCTAACTTAATTCGTTTTTTAAAAATTCGTTCATGGGATGTTGGGGGTCGCTGGCAAGGCCAGCATTTATTGCCCATCCCTAATTGCCCTTGAGGTGGTGGTGGTGAGCCACCTTCTTGAACCTCTGCAGTCCACATAGTGAAGGTTCTCCCACAGTGCTGTTAGGTAGGGAGTTCCAGGATTTTGACTCAGCGACGATGGAGGAACGGCGATATATTTCCAAGTCGGGATGGTGTGTGACTTGGAGGGGAACGTGTAGGTGGTGTTATTCCCACGTGCCTGCTGCCCTTGTCCTTCTAGGTGGTAGAGGTTGCGGGTTTGGGAGGTACTGTCGAAGAAGCCTTGGCGAGTTGCTGCAGTGCATCAGTTACCAAATAAATTGATTAAATTCAGTAAACTGTCTTTCAGATAAGACATTAAACTAGGTCCTGATTACCTGCTCACGTGGATGTAAAAGATCCTTTGGCACTAATTGTAGAAAAGTAGGGAGTTCTTCTAGTGTCCCAGTCAACATTCTTTGCTCAACCAACTACACCAAAAACAGACGTGTCATTCGATAAGTTCTTGTTTCTGGGACTTTGCGGTGTGCAATATGGCTACCTCTTTTATCTACATAACAGTGACTGCACCTCAAAAGTAATCCACCAGCTGTAAAGCATTTTGGGATGTCCCAATGAGATTGGTAAAATGCTATATAAATGCACGTTTGTTCTTTCTTCACATTAATATAGATTTACTGTTTATATATAAACTGCAGTTGATTCTTTGCTATGTATGCATTCCTTCCACGAGAGGGAGATATGGAGTATTTCCCATATCCAGGTCATAAAAACTGTTCCAACAGGTGAATTTATTCTTTGTCTGATTCCATTACAACAGTGGCGACTTCAAAAGTACTTCATTGGTTGTAAAGCGCTTTGGGATGTGAAAGGTGCTACGTAAGTGCAAGTTTGCTCTTTCTTGTTTGATTCAATTGGTTCTCGAGTACATCATTCAAATAGATTACCCCAATTTCCTTCTGTTCTGAAAATTCATATACACATGATCGCTTTTACACCATACATATTAATGACTTGGATGAAGGCAGAGAGTTGCATTTCCAAGGTTGCTGATGACACTAAGTTAGAAGGCACAGTTGTGCAAATGGGAGCAGGAAGTTGCAAAGGGGCATAGACAGACTAAGTAAATGGGCAAAACTAAGGCAGCTGGAGTTCACCGAGGGGAACTGTGAAGTCATCCACTTTGGATCTGAGAAATATTTTCTTAATGGAGAGAGACTAGGGAGTTGTGGAGGAGCAATGAGATTTAGATGTCTATGTACACAAATCAGTAAAAGGTAGTGCACAGGTACAAAAAGTGATCAAAAAGGCTAATGGAATGTTGGCCTTTATCTCAAGGGGGTTGGAATTCAAAAGTGAAGCGATGCTTCAGATGTACAGAGCCTGGTCAGCCCCCAATTGGAGTATTGCAGAGTTTTGGGCACCAAACCTCAGGAAAGATATACTGGCTTTGGAAGAGATACAACACAATTCATCAGGGCTTAAAGGGTTAAATTATGAGGACAGATTGCATAAACTTAGCTTGTATTTCCATGAATTTAGAAGGTTGAGGGTTGATCTAATTGAGGTGCAATTCCCACCGCTTATAGCAGGCGCATTCGTGTGAAAGTGATTGTCCTGCAAAATGCGACGGCCAGTATAACATGGTAGCGTCAATAAAATTAAAAATCATTTCAGTTGTAGTGCCAAACATTTTTTGGAAACTTCCCAGTGGCACAGTAGGTTTTGTATACTAATACGTTGAGCCATGGAGTGGATATCTTTGACAAAGAACTGTAACCTAGAGCACTCACGCTGGCTTGCTCCACAGACAAGTGCACAGTAAATAATCAAACAACCTGCAGAGAACAGAGGACACAATGACCCAGGAAAATAAGGGTCTATGAGTCAGCCATCGGATCAAGTGGGTCGCGTCACCCAAACTTAACGTGGGGGAGCAGTTCAGCACGTCTACAACCAGGTCTCTGTACTACAGTGGAGCTCAGCTGGTAAATAATCTTCACAAAGAGCAGCCCAACACATGAAAATATTACCACAAAAATAACCCAATAAATGTGAGTCTGTTGGGAAGCAGAAATTGATCCTTTTAAATTTAACGTGAAAAATTGAGTAAGCTTTCAGCCCAAAAAACAAACGGAGCACTTAAGACGCTATAACCAGCAACCGTCGTGTTTAACTAACTTGATAGAGGTTTTTTTGATGAGGTAACAGAGAGGGTCGATGTGGTGTATATGGACTTCCAAAAGGTATTTGATAAAATGCTGCATAATAGGCTTGTCATCAAGATTGAAGCCCATGGAATAAAGGGGACTGCAGTAGCATGGATACAAAATTGGCTAAGTAACAGGAAGCAGAGAGTAGCATTGAACTGTTGTTTCTCACTGGACTGGAGGGAGGTGTACAGTGGTGTTCCCCAGGGGTCGGTACTAGAACCACTGCTTTTCTTGATATATATTAATGACTTGGACTTGGGTGTACAGGGCACAATTTCCAAATTTGCAGATGACACAAAACTTGGAAGTGTAGTGAACAATGATAGACTTCAAGAGGTTATAGACAGGCTGGTAGAATGGGTGGAGACATGGCAGATGAAATTTAATGCAGAAAAATGCGAAGTAATACATTTTGGTTGGAAGAACGAGGAGAGGCAATATAACTTTGAGGGCACAATTCTGAAAAGGGTACAAGAGAGATCTGTGGGTATGTGTGCACAAATCGTTGAAAGTGGCAGGGCAGATTGAGAAAGCTGTTAAAAAAGCATACGGGATCCTGGGCTTTATAAACAGAGGCATAGCGTACAAAAGCACGGAAGTCTTGATGAACCTTTATAAAACACTGGTTCGACCACAACTGCAGTACTGTGCCCAGTTCTGGGCACCGCATTTTAGGAAAGATGTGAAGGCCTTAGAGAGGGTGCAGAAAAGATTTACTAGAATGATTCCAGGGATGAGGGACATCAGTTATGTGGATAGACTGGAGAAGCTGGGGTGGTTCTCCTTGGAACAGAGACGGTTGCGAGGAGATTTGATAAGAGGTATTCAAAATCATGAAGGATCTAGACAGAATAGAGAGAAACTGTTCCCATTGGCGAAAGGGTCAAAAACCAGAGGACATAGATTTCAGCAAAAGAATCAAAGGTGACATGAGGAAGAACTTTTTTTTTTTACAGTGAGTGGTTAGGATCAGGAATGCACTGCCAGGGAGGGTGGTGGAGGCAGATTCAATTGTGGCTTTCAAAAGGGAACTGCATAAGTACTTGAAAGGAAAAAAATTGCAGGGCTATGCAGATAGAGCAGGGGAGTGGGACTAGCTGGATTGTTCTTGCATAGAGCCGGCATGGACTGGATGGGCCAAGTGGCCTCCTTCCGCCTGTAATCTATGATTCTAACTTTAAATTAACATTAATGCAAATAGCTAATGGTTATCGCTTTTTGGTCGATATAAACAACTGCCTGTTTTAAACGTGGATGTTTTAAGCGGTGGAGTCTGTATTTAAAATGATTAAGGGGTAGATACAGAGAAACTATTTCATCTGTGGGGTATCAGGAACAAGGGGGCACAATCTTAAAATTAGAGCTAGGCCATTTAGAAGTGAAATCAGGAAGCATTGTTTAACACCAAGGGTAGTGGAAATCTGGAAGCTGCTCCTCCAAAAGGCTGTAAATACTGGGTGAATTGCAATTTTCAAGACTGAGATTGATAGATTTTTTTTGGGTAAGGATATCAAGGTTTATGGAACAACGGTGGGTAAATGGAGTTGAGGTACAAATCAGCCGTGATCTAATTGAATGGAGGAACAAGCTCGAGGGGCTGAATGGCCTACTCCTGATCCTAGGCAGAATCTTACATTTAAGAAAAAGCTTTCCAAACTGATGGGGTAGAACAGTGAGCTTGAGACAAGCAGAAGACTTTGCTATAATTTAATATTTCTTTGCATTTCCCTTGTGTTACTTGAGTGTACATTGTTACTATATTCTTTCTGAATGATCAATTTTTGGTGACAGGGCTTGCAAGGTCACCGTCAGCTTCTTTCTCCCACTTAGGTGATCAACAGTTCCAAGGAGAACATTCCTCAAATTAAAGTTCAGATTTTGGGCCTGTATAATTTTCACATTTCCTCAACTGCCTGACTTATTGAAAAGAATTCTTCTGAGTTTATCCTATCTGTATCTTATTTTCCTACATCAAATTTTGTCTTTCGTACCTGCCTCAGTTTCACCTGCATCTCTTAACTAATCTCCTCACTTCCCCCACCATCTGTAATATGCTTTCCTTCCTTCATTTCTTCTAATAGGCCTTCACCCTTTTCCTGCCCCTCCTTGGTCCCAGCTGTTATCTAATGCCGGCTGCATTGACAACACGCTAGCTGCTACTACTAGTGGCCTTCCACAATCCCACAATTTGCATTAAGTAGCGCTTGTCAGTGACACATCACAATTTAAATCTTGACCGCTTCAGTTGGTCTCTGAAATAAGGAGTAATTTCCTATTTTGGCACGAAGTATCAGCGTTGGTTCCGAGGAAAGTTGCTTTTATTCTGCCCTAATATTGCACCTTACCCCCACTACGAGAAGAGCACCTTTACTTCATCAATGTGAAAATTCCATTTACCATTCCAGCCATCTTGTGGCCTCATTGAGCGAGGGAAGTTTGTTATCATCCACTCTCCTCACCTAATTTTCAAAGAAATACAACAGGTAAATTCACCACGGGCCAGACAGAGGCATGGAACATAGTGGGCAATTATAAAGAGATCAAATCAAGAGGAGATCAAATTCCAAAATCAGCTGCAGTTTCAGTCCAACCACCTGGATAACATTATCTACAGGAGGCATGGTTAATAAAGTCGCAAGTAGTGTTTGTAGAATCTGTTTTGATTTTAAGTTACATGGTAAACAAAGTTCTCCTGATCTACACAATAGTTGACTAAGTGAGCTTGCATGGTTCATTTGTCCTAACTGTTTTGTGTATTTGAACTCTCCACTAGAGTTGCGAAAAACAGAGCAGTAACTGTAAATATGCATACAGGTGGTTCTGGACCAATCAGGGATACCACCAAGCATATCACAGTAAGAAAGGAGTGGGAGGTGCAGTTTAACATTTTTTAAAAAGGTAATCCTGATAAGTGTCCTTATTGAACTCCTTTAACAGTTTTCACAGCAAATGGGTAAAATCGAAATGCTGACAGAACTCCACCTAATAAAAACAGAATTTGACTAATTCAGTCACTATAAACCAGTCCAGAGTTGGAGGAATTCAGAGTTCTCGGAGGGTTGCAGGAGGTTACAGAGATAGGGAAGGGCGAGGCCATGGAGGAATTTAAACACTAGGGTGAGAATTTGAAACTACAAGACCCTTGTTGAGTTAGACAAAGAATTCAGTACTAAATTTGATGAATAGATTTGGGCCACAAAATCGTATCACTGGATTAAGACAACCTAGAAACGTATTTTTCCATTGGACCCTTTTTGCCAGCAGAAATGTTTCATTAATCAGGGCTAGGTACAAAGTCAAGAAAGCAATCTTTATTCCCCATCTCACATGAAGGAAAAGCAAATATTCCCCTTGAAATAAATACAGTTTAACTGATCATAAATGGGGCATCAGTAAGAGTGCAACAATTAAACTCAGCACCTCTGGGCTTAGTGGGGGAAATTAGTTGTTTCCTACTGCTGATCGCTAGCCAGTAACTCCTCAACTGGTAATTATGTGTGAGATCATTGGGTGTAGTATCAGGCTCAGCTGTAATGGCCCTCAGTATCAAAAAGTCTGCTGGCACTTATACATGAAGAGTGTTATGGGGAGGGCTGCTGGCACCTGTGGAGCCCACACTCTCCGTTTTATTAACCAGTATCGACCCTGATGGTCTAGTGGATAAAGCATCATCCACTGAAATACTAAGCCAGAAGGTCCCAGGTTCAATTCCTGGCCTGTGCTAAATTAGCTGATCTCTGCAGATCAGCAGTTGGATCACTACAAATGACTCGAGAGGGGAGAAGGGGGGGGGGAAATTACCTTGATCACTGTCAAGTGACCCTCACTGGAATTGCACGAGTGCTGATGTCAGCCAAGAACAGGATTGGGCTTGCCTGTCCTCCCTTCACGGTCAAATAGGCTACTGATACTCACTGTTAGGCTCACACAGAATGGCTGGACAAGGTGCCATAGGGCTGCTGGTATCTATGGATCCAAACCCCAAGAATAAACACCTTAAGCGCCATCTGGAGAGAAGGGGGAGAAAGGGAAGAACAGGGGAGAGAAAACAGTACATACTCAGCATGAATATCCCAAACAGCAAATATCACCAATTCAGTTTGATGTGATTTTGTTTCTTTTAAAAAAAACAAAAATTTAGAACATCTTTACATGATATTTCCAATATCCAGAGCAGAGGAAATATAATTTATATCTATCCATTTACTTTTCAAAGTAGGTTGAAATAAACTCTCATTCTCAAATTTCCAAAAGCACACAGTGCAGGTTCGTATTGCCTGGATGATGAGAAACAAAACAATCCTTCGTTACATTCTTCTTTGTTTGTCCGATTCCATACTGAATTAATTCAGAGAGTTTATTAGCATTGGCTAACAGTTACTATCAGATACATAATGAGCAATGCAAAGTTAGTTCACTATTTCCAAGTAAAAGTCTTCATTAAAAAATATTTTATTCCAGTCAAAAAAAATTAAGGTATTCCGTAACCCCATTTTAGTACACCAAAAAATACAATAACTAGAATCTGAATCCTTTCACTGATTTTTAATGTTGAATTTACACCTTAATGTTCCCTCAAAGCCAAAGTCACCCAGTAAGCAGACTGGCATCCTGCACACCTTATAGTGCAATGCTGCTTTGACTCAGATGCCAGCTGATGAACTTCTAGGGAAAGAGGTATTTGACCACACCAGTGTTACATAATGGGAATCTCAGCAGAGTGTCCTAGTACAGAACTAAATGTACATTATGATTAACAGGTCAGAATCTAATCCTTCATCAACAAATAATCCCAACACACACTATACTGTCCTTAAAATAGTGATAATTCCACCTCGGGCATTGTACATTTACACTGTATAGGCCACAAAAGTTTGAGGTTCCAATCTTGGTCCATTCTGAGTCAGTTGACCTCATTCAGGGCTGCAGCAAGGCACTAGAATTGGCCTCCGCATCCTGGGTTAGGGAGGGAACTTGGCCGGGGCGGGGGGGTGAAGGAAAGAGATGTCACTCCTGAGCTCTTTCCAGCAACTCCTGCTGGCAAGTGCGTCTATGTATGCATCAGGTGAGGACAGTATTGGGCTGGCTGCAATATCCACTACATTTGAAGAGCATATTGACACTCACCGTCTAGGCCTCACCTTAAGAGTGAGCAGTTCAACAGGATACTGACGGTGCCCCAACACTACTGAAATCGAATTCCACCAAGGAGGAGGAGGAGGAGATGGGGAGGGGGCAAAGAATGCTGTCTGAATGCCAAACAGGATACAGGCAGTTAAGTGACAGTTGCTATAAAAATAGTTAAATTATTTACAGTTTAAATATTGCACTGTGGAACAATGAAAATGGAAAAATACAACTTTCTGTTCCAAATGTCATTCATTTTACAAACAATTTTCTGTTAGTCCAACTTTCTAGTGATTAGGGACTAGTATGGAAGAAGAAAGCTTAGGTCTCAACTACATTTTATTCCATCCGGTAGGGGAGGTGGTGATGAGAATCAAAAAACTAGTGCAACACGTACTGCTCAACAAATACCCCCATTTAAAACAAATAATGGTATTAAGAGATACACACTAACTTCAAGATCAACCGTCATAATTTAACGGATTTCACCCCTTTCCTCTTAATTGAGATGAACCACATCAAAACAGTTGTTAGTTCACTAGTAATTTCAACAGTGGCAGTTTATTACCATTTTTTGTAAATAACACAAGACAGTTATTTTTATACAAGGAAAAAGGTGATGCAGAAATACTGACAGTTCATTTTGGATGCCTTGTTTTGAACATCTACCCCACTGATGACAATTTCAAAACTGTAAATAATAGATGTAAATAAACTTCTATTGCAATTGAGAAACCATTTACAATAACTGAATTCAGATTACTGGGCAAAAAGTCTCGCTTCTGAAGAAAACTGCACATAAATAAAAAGGAAAAATTGGGCGGAGTTCTGCATCAATTTGAACAACCCGGCACTACCAATTCAAATCGGCCAACCTGTCCTTCCTGTGCAAGCTGGTTCATAATATCATCTATACGTACTTTTCTGCTCACAACCAAATAGCGCTCCTTTCCTTTTCCGTAGGATTTGCTCTTGAGACCATATTTGGCAGCCATTTGATGGATTTGCATTCGTTCTTCATTGGTCAGCTCTTTGGAAAAGGTCAGCTCCTCCTGCTTTTCTGAGCGGGCATAATTTTTGATAAGATCTTCTATATCTCGTTTGTTTAATTTAGAACCACTCTTGCTCATCTCTAAACCCAGGCCCTCCCTCTTGAACTGTTCTTTTACCATGATTGGCTCTGCAATACCCTCACCCTCCTTCCCTAAACCTCCCCCCTTCCAACCCATTTTTCGTAAAAGCTGATTGCCAATGTTGTCTTCTGTGATCTTTTGTTTAAGAGCTTCTTCTGCTGATCGTCCGAGAATTGCACTTCGAGAGATGGCTGCATCAGTGTTTCCTGGCTTGCTTGATTTTACAACTGGCTGCGTTTGCCTCAGTGCATCCAAAGCTTTCTCTGCCGCTGTATGCTTCACCAACTTCTTGGTTCCATAAGCCTCAGCAATAAAATGGTCTTCTATAAAAACACGGCACTGCCAAACTTGACTGGCCGTCAGCTGAAACTTGTAATCCACGGTCATTCTGTTGAATTGAGCTGAGTTGTTCAGAATGCATACAGCATTTTTTGCAGTCTCTAAAATGACAAAATCCTTCCAGTGCTTCTTTTTGAGTTCCCTTGAATGTCGATTGCTCTGCCTATTTGTTTCATTTCCTTTATTGGCTGTATCTTTGCTTGGTATTTTCTCGTCCGGTTTTTTGAGAGCAGGAGGAATGTCATTTCGAGGCGTGTTTTTCTCACACAATATTAAGTCGTCAATGAAATTGCTTTTACACTTGCGCTTCACAACCTGAACCGTCACATCTTTAAGGAACAACTTTAAGGCTTGCTCGGAAGCCCTATCTCGAGCTCCAATTTTGCTGCCGGCATAGCCTGTAGACAAGTAAACACCCTGACACCTCAACTCACAGGCATAGCCATCTGTCAAGACTTTCTTGTTTCTTGGTACATCAGCTGGAGGTATCTCCTTCAGTGAGACGTAGAAATACTGAGGGTTTGTTTTACATGTCTGAATGCAGCTGCTTAGCACGTCACTATGGTTCAGCTGGTTACTGAAGCCTCCAATAGCATTAAGCTTCCTTGACACAGATATCTGGAGCATATTAAAGAAATTCTGACGGCTCTTTATTGCAGATGCAGAAAACCCACCAGATGAAGACGCCTTGCTTGATAAAGGCTGCAGAGGTTCAGGAAGTACAGACTTACTGGCATTTTTCTTGGAAGATTTTCTACCCTTTGACCGCTTGGTCTGTGTGAAGCCCAGGCCCTTGTAGCCCTGTTTATTGCCAACTGGGGTCTTAGAAAAATCCGGTCCTCTCATAGTTGGATAAAGTTCTGACGGATTGGAATGATAAGCCTCATATTTTGCAGAATAGTTCTGTTGTATTTTAGACATGTAAGTGCTTAAACAGCTTATCCCTTTAATGCAGTTTCCACTTTTGCTTTCATTTGCATCCTTGAAGATGCTTTTGTACAAGGAGTCGTAATCAAATGTAGCAGAATTCTGAGAAGAGGCAGGAAGCAGTGGGCCATTTGAATTTTTGCCAGATTTGTTCATTTTTGAGGTGGAATGGGATTCTGTTTTCACCGAGTTCTCCTCAGTTTTAATCTGGGAATTTAATGGTAGATCATCTAAATCTGCCCACCTTCGTGGCTTGTCTGATTGATTTGGCTCTTTCTTCACGTCATCATCCTTGGTGCTGCTACTAACAAATGCAACTGGCTCAAATCGAAATGTAGGGCGGAATAAAGGAGGTTTCCGCTTTGCAGTTGGATTTTCACCTGAGACGGTGGACAGAGAGAGAGAGTGAGAGTGTGTTAGGTAGTATTTTCTAAACATTGCCTATCTTACATATCGACATGTTATTGCTTTTACTTTTAAGGAATTCAATTTGAAAACTTCAGCAATATGTGGCCCCAAGTATTGCTTGCTCTTTTGCTGATCTTCCAATGTTCATGCAATGGTAGGTAAAATCTCCATAACTTAAAGTAGTTCCCAACTCAACAGCTGGGGGTGAAGAAAGAATCTGTTAGGATAGTCCTGTTGGGGTCTCTTTCTAGGCTTCTTTTTCTGCAGTCAAATTGCATGTGCCCGTTTCAATACCATCTTTAGAATAAGGCTCCTAACTGCTTTTATTTGCTACATCACATGGAGATGCAATGAGATACCTCTGTAAGGAGCAACATCTCAATTTCATAGAGCTAAAATAAACACTTATCTTGATAGTTGAACAGTTCAAGTTAACCTTTCCATCACTAAAAGTGTTAGTTGTTAAACCTAAACAAACATTGGCAAAGTTACTTGCTGCATAATATATTTCCTCATTCAGCATACTATTGCAATTATCAGGCACACACAGGTTTAGATCTCAACTCCTAGAGCACGCTCTTCTAGGCCTTTCTGATGTTTTTAAATTTACATTTTCTGAAATTCATGAATGCCAGATACTGTAAATACACAGACACAAAACCACTTTAATATCTACAGAATCCACGTTTCTCAAAAGCCTAATTAATACATGCACTGAATATCAGGAGTCGACGCATTATTACATAATAGATACTGAAGCATTGATGTCACCATTTTGATCATTAGCAAGATTTAAACATAGGTTAACTGAACTATGCTCTGGAAACCGAAAATTGTGTGAAAATTCTACACATACCTAATATTTTACTGGCAAAATACATTGCTGAAATCTTTACATATAAACTGTTACAATGACCATGCACCAAGATGGAAATGGACAATGCTGTAGAATAAGATTTAGCCCTTATCACAAGTTTGAACACAGAGAATAGGGGAAGAAATATAAAATTTTAATACCTAAACATTTTAAACATATTTGAGGGATCAATTACATTCAAAAGATTTCACTTTGGGGATGTACTATTAAATAATTCCAAAAGCAGCATTTTTAGTTATTTAAAAAAAAACACATTGTGGCAAAAATAACTTTGTCTTGTCTACATTAAATTAAAAGAAATAAGAACAGGAACTGGGGTCTGGTGTAAGTTACAAAACACTTTATTCACCTCTGGGGTAAAAACAGCTCAGACTGACCAGAAGAATATCTTCTCTCTCCAAACTATAGGAATGTTACATTTTCAAACCAGTTCTTAGTGGGTGTGTGCCCATGAAACAAAACTGCCCATAATTTGGCACAAATTGGCAAATTTATTCAAGACTACAATAATCGCTCCTATTTGAAACAAATATCATACTGGTTTAATTGGACTTGCTTTTCTGAGATTGAGGATATTGGTGCAGAGCAGATGGAGCTTTACTCTGCAGCTCTGAGCTCTATCCAACCTGGGAGGCTTCATGCAGTTACGGAGTATAAAATGAGAGAATATTCAATTCCCCAGCACTGACACACATCCACAGATATAACATTAAATAGAAGAGATTTAGAACAGATAGCAGGAGAAACTTATTTTTAAACAGGGTGTTATGAGGCTGTGGAGTGCACTACTAGAGTTAGTGATTAAAGCAGAGAACATGTCAATGTTTAAGAATAGGTTAGATGAGTGGTTGAAGAAAAGGAAAATAAAGGGATATTGGGAAAAAAGCGGGCACACGGGTAGGACTATACTCGAGTGGAGGATAAACACAGATCGGTTGGGTTGAACTGTCTGTTTCCGTGTTGTAATTTCTATGTAACTGTATGTAAAAAGGTGACAGAGAATTCTTCACTTACCATTGTCAGAATTGGATCTTTTGTTGGTTGTGCTTCCAGGAACTAACTCACATGATCTTATGTCACCAACATCAATACCATCTGCCATTCGAAAGACCCTTTCTAAAAGGTCTGGGCTGTATCTATTAGTAAAAACAAACATATCCATATGCATCACTTTTGTTACATATCTGATAATTATACTGCAATATTAAACCGATTAATACAGTTGATTACAATAAACCTAAAATCATTACATACATGGTATACTGATACATATGGTTAACTATGCATTCCTTCTTGATAAACAAATTCTTTGCTTTGGCCCATCTCTTTCCGCCACCAATGCATCACACGGTCTTCAGGTGATTGGGTGAGACACTGCAGGTACAAGTTAATGCTTAATCAATCAGAAGGTATAGTCAAGATGTGAGAAAGGCATTTATACAACGCCTTTCACGTCCTCAGGACATCTCAAAGCTCTTTACAACCAATGGGCTACTTTTGAATTGTAGTCACAGTTGTTACATAGGCAAACACCGCAGCCAATTTCTGCACTGCAAAGCCCCACAAAAAGTAGATGAACAAATGACCAGATAATCTGTTTTGGGTTGCTTGAGGGAGGATACCAGGTGAACTCGCTGCTCATCAGCAAATAGTGCCACAAGATCTTTTACGTCCACCCGAGCTGGCAGTCAAGGGCTTGGTTTAACATCACATCCAAAAGACTTTGACAATGTCATACACACTCGGTACTGCACTTACGCATCAGCCTAGATTATGTGCTCAAGTCCGTTATGGCTTGTACCCACAAAATTCTTACAGTAACAACTAAGCTGAGCTGATACTTAAAAAAAAAACAAAATAAATCAAACAATTTTGAATTTAAAAACCATGAATGGACTTGCACCTAAGTTTTTAATCTTTTACTACAGAAGACCCTATCCTCATTAAAATTTGATCTACAGTACTGACTAGGTTCTAATTTATAGAAAAGGTATATACGGCCCCAGTTATCAACAAACAAGTCTTGTTAATTTAATAAGATTCCCACCTGTGTAGACCACGATTTGATTTTAATGTGTGAATGTGATTTTAAAAAAAACAAAACAATTTACACCCTATTTGTAACAAATCCTACTTTGTGCTCCTCTAATTCTCCCCCACCACCCGTTGCATCTTCCTGGGCAAGATACCCACACTAAATTCATTAATACCAAAAAGTGAGAGCAGCCTGAGGCTGTCCAACATCTACTCTGTTACTGTAAGGAAGTGCCAAGTCTCTGCTCTACATCTCCTTACAGAACATATATGCAATCAGGAACTCATAGGAACAGGCGTAGGCCATTCAGCCTCTCAAGCCTGTTCCGCCATTCAATGGGATCATGGCTGATCTGTATCTTAACTCCATATCCCTTAATAACCTTGGCTAGCAAAAATCTATCGATATCAGATTTAAAATTATTAATTGAGCTAGCAGCTACTGCTTTTTGTGGGAGAGTGTTTCATCCCTTGCATGAAGAAGTGTTTCCTAACTTCTCTCCTGAATGGCCTGGCTCTGATTTTAAGGTTATGTCCCCTGGTCCTAGACTCCCCCACCAGCAGAAAAAGTTTCTCTATCTACCCAATCAATTCCTTTCAAATTCCTTAAAACCTCAATCAAATCACGCCTTAACCTTCTATATTCCAGGGAATACAAGCCTAGTTTGTGTAATCTTTCCTCATAATCTAACCCATGGAGTCCTGTAACATTCTGGTGCATCTGCACTGCATTCCTTCCGCCAATATATCCTTTCTAAGGTGCAGTGCCCAGAATTATACAGTAGCCCAGATGTGGTCTAACCAGGGCTTTGTATAGCTGTAGCAAAACCTCCTTCCTTTATATTCTAGCCCTCAAGTTATAAAGGCTAACATTCCATTAGCCTTTTTGATTTTTTTTTGTACCTGACCACTACATTTTAATGATCTAGCTCTTCACCATTCAAAAATCTCAAATCGATCCTTTTTTGCTCCAAAATGGATGACCTCACACTTCCCTGCGTTGAAATCCGTCTGCCAGTTTGGCTCACTCACTTAATCTATCAATGTCTCTTTGTAATTTTATGCTCCTGTCTACACTACTTTTCAAGCCACCAATCTTTGTCATCGGCAAACTTGGATATATGACTCTATTGTGTTATCGAATTCATTCATAAATATAGTGAATAGATGAAGCCCCAGCACAGATCCTTGTGGGACACTAGTCACTTCCTTCCAATTCGAGTGCATACCCATTATCCCTACTCTCTGTCTTCTACCGCCTAACCAATCTCCCAACCAGGTCAATAATTTGCCTAAAATTCCATGAGCTTTAATTTTAGCTAGCAGTCTCTTACGTGGAGCCTTATCGAATGCCTGTTGGAAGTCCATATAAACTGCATCCATAGACATTCCCCTGCCTACTACTTTAGTTACTTCCTCAAAAAATTCAATTAGGTTTATTAGACTTGACCTACCCTTTACAAATCCATGTTGGCTCACTCTAATCAGCTCAAATTTCTTTAAGTGCTCAGTCACTCTTCCCTTAATTATAGATTTCAATAATTTCCCCACAAGAGATGTTAGACAACAGGTCTATAATTTCCAGGTCTCTCTCTCTCGCACCTCTCAAATAATGGAGGTACATTTGCAATTTTCCAATCTAAAGGGACAATTCCTGAAACGAGCGCGCTTTGGAAGATAATGGCTAATGCATCTACAATTTCCTCACCTACTTCCTTTAAAACCCTGGGATGGAAACCATCAGGTAGGTCCCAGGGATTTGGCAGTCTTTAGTGCCATTATTATTTCTAATACTGTTAACTTTAGTGAGTTCCAGTCCTTGATTTATTATTAGTCTCCCTGGAATGTCAAGTATATTATCCTCTTCCTCTACTGTGAAGACTAGCACCGTAATTATTCAACAAATCTGCCATTTCCTTATTTTCATATGCAATATTACCCGTATCTGTTTTTAAAGGGCCCACATTACCCTTGACAACCCTTTTTCTTCTAATATAATTATAAAAATGTTGTATTAATCTTAATATCCCTCTAGTTTCTTTTCGTATTCCTTTTTGCAGTTTTTACTATTGTTGTCTTCCTTCGCTGTTCTTTATGTTTCTCCCAGTTCCTTGGATTTACACTATTCTTTGCACTTTTGTGTACACTTTCCTTTAGTTTTATGTTATCTCTCTCCTCTTTTGTCGACCATGGCTGTTTTATTTGGTAAGTAATGCTCGTGCCTCTTAGGGGTTACATTCATCCTATTTTATGCTAAACTCTTTTTTGAACACCTCCTGAGTCATTGAATATATTCAAGGCTGAGATAGATAGATTTTTGGACTCTAGGGGAATCAAGGGATATGGGGATCAGGTGGGAAAGTAGAATGAAGGTCGAAGATCAGCCACGATCTGATTGAATGGCGGTGCAGGCTCGAGGGGCTGTATGGCCTACTCCTGCTCCTATTTCTTATGTTCTCCCACTGCTCATCTATAATTTTACCGGATAACAGTTCTGACCAGTTTGCTGTCGTCAGTCTCATCCCATTGAAGTTAGCCTTAAGAAAATCTAGAATTTTAGTAACTGTGTTAAGTTTCTCCTTTTCAAACCTAACACTGAATTCAATCATCTTCAGCCGCCTAGACCCTCAGCTCTGGAATTCTCTCCTTAAACCCCTCCACCTCTCTGTCCTCTAAGCTGCTCCTTAAAACCTACCTCTTTGACCAAGCCTTTGGTCACCTGTCCTAACAGCTCTTTATCTGGCTCGGTGTCAAATTTTGTCTGATAAAGCTCCTGTGAAGTGCCATGGGACCTTTTACATTGTTAACAGTGCTATATAACTGCAAGTTGTTATTATGATCACTGTTGTGGGGAAAACCACATGAACCCAGGTCCTACCACTCCAATGCTGCTCTTCCTCCCTCTCCCCCCCCCCCCCCCCCCCCCACTATCTGTGAAGTATTGAGTATAGGAAGAAAGCTTGAAAAACAAGGACATACACCTCAGTCACTCTATACAGTCAATTTCATAGACTCAAGCTAACCATTTTATTGCCTCCTAACTCCACATGTTTCATAGGGGGTTGACATTTATTTTACTCTGGCAGCTTATTCCATATGTTGGCAAGCATACTTCTTAATTTGCATTGAACATTACCGTTGGCTTATAATTATGCAAAAAATGTTTTCTTGTTGGCTAAAGTCTGCTGTCAATCATGTTCAAGAGTTCTTCTGGGCTAGGGCCAATGGCATACAAATCCAGTGCTCTCAAAAACTCGATGGGAGCATCCTTAGGGTCAGCATCTGACTCAACAGGCTGTGGTAAGAATCCTTCTGCATAGAGGTTTGGAAAGCCAGTGGAGTGTGCTGCACAGATAGAAGACATAATGAACTTGTTCAATAGAAGGAAGAGGACTTCACATTGCATCACCTTGCTAATGGTTTGGTTGCAGGCCCAGATGGTACTCATGCCGTATTCCTAAAAGCTGTACGCCGACAGGAAAGGAAATTAAAAATGGTCATGGTGAATAGTGTAAGGAACCGTCAACTCACCTTGGAGCTGCCCAACTTAAGCTGGTGAATAAGATTCTGTTTGAAGCACAAATACCATGTCATTTCAGAAGCTGTAGTTGTGGTTTCTTATCCACAAGGGGAAATCCTGGTGAGCTGGAAACTACTAAGGAATCACACCAACACTAATGGCTTTTCAGGTTGCTAACAGCAAACACATTGGATGCTTTGACAGTCCATGTAGTAATAAGAAAGGAAAAGTCTGGATTTCAATCTTGTGAGGAAAGCGCACGTCATGTTGCTGCTCTCTGTGTGATCTCAGAGGATTATAAGGCCCTGGAGGAAACGCGCTTGAGAAGGTGGGCCTTCTTCTCGAACCGCTGCAGTCCACGTGAAGGAGGTATTCTCACAATACTGTTTTCTACGTAGTTCCAGGATTTTGACCCGGCGACAATGAAGGAATGACAAGACATGCCCAAATAGGGTTGGTATGTGACTTGGAGGGGAACTTAGAAGTGATGGTGTTCCCATGCACCTGCTGCTCTTGTCCTTCTAGGTGACGAGGTCACGTGTTTGGGAGATACTGTCAAAGTCTTGTCAAGTTGCTGCAGTGCATCCTGTAGATAATACACACTGCAGCCACGGTACGCCGGTGGTGGAGAGGGTGCCGATCAAGCGGACTGCCAACAGCTGATAAAGAAGTTCTGACTTGAAACAATAGCTGCGGGAACAAATTACTTGGTGGCCTGGTATAATAGCACACACTCATATCTACGGTTTAGTGCCTACCTTGATTAGCCTGCAGAGCATCAAACAGATAATGGTCCTACCAGTTGGAGATGCAGTGCATAACACTGTCCAATGACATTTGGTCATGCATCCATGCTGTGATCAGGACAGTTGCAAACCACTCACAAATGTTATGGTTAAGTTGTTCTGCTCACCATGGTACTTGTGTGGAGCTCCTGACCTCTGGCCTCACACCAACTGAAGGCTCAAATCTACAGTTGTTTAATGACCTAACGACCGTAATGAGTAAAGCTGGACAAACTTTTGAGAAACTTATCAATATTTTGTGCTGGTAGGCTGTATGATTTTAGTTGGCTAATTTCGCCAGTACCCCTGCACACTCTTGAGGGTACCTAAACTGTGGTTCTGTTAACTTGGGCTAAGATCTCTGAACTAGTTAAGTGGGGGGGTGTCCTTACAGGGAAGTGCGTGTGCAATGCATTAGCCAACAGAAACTCTGCTTCTGTGGATTTCACAGTAGCCTGGTTTGGAGACTCAAATGTGGTGAAGGATGTGTGTGTCACACACCTGATCGACAAAAAGTTGTGTTTATAATCAATTCCTCTTCCACATATGAAGCACCTTAATAGCTTTAGGATCTTAAATATTCTACTTGGATTAGATTTCTTTATTCCTCTAAATTTATGGTCTCCATTCAATAACTGCAGCATATATCCCCATAACCCACTGGGAACCAATAATTGCAGCAAAAAAGCACAAGGGTCTTTGGAGAGACAAATCCCATCCTCCACTGTCATTTAAGACTGACTTGCTCAGCAAGTAACACCTGACCCTCGATTAGTGGCACCACCAATGACATTTCAACCATGGAGCAGCACTTCCATTCCATTCGTGTAAGACAAAGCTATTAGTTCCTCAGACCAAAATGATAACATTATATAACAGTAAACAGGCAACTGCAAACCTCTCCCTCTCTGCTTATTGGGCTGAAAGTGCTGAAATTCAAGAGGCAACGTCTGCCGCCCCATCAAACTAAATTCGACTTCAGAACGGAGAGCCTATCCTGATTAATATGAATGCAATCTGTTTTTGTTGAATCCCCCTCCCCTGAAAAAAAAAGTGAAGATCTTGGAAACCAGGCTTTCGGTACAACTGCCCCTGTGGCACAGACATGGGAAAGATGTCCAGCGGATGCAGAGTGCTGAGAAACAGGAGCGAAGTTACTGCTGGAAGTTGGGAGACGCTGTCCAACTAGTACAATAATGATCGAGGGAAGACAACATCCCAGTCTGGAGGAGGAGGGGGGGGGGGGGAAAGAGAGAGCTCCCGGTCTCCCCTTCCTGTTAAAATCCCTGCAAAAACCAGGGGCCTTCTCCCAGCTCCCATCACACAGCGACCACATGTGGTCGAGGAGCCCGCTCGGTGCCGATGCCGACGGCGGCGGCGGCATGCGGGAGTCGGTTGTGTAACAAAAGCCGAGGCCGCGGCCTGCTCTCCGCTCACTCATTCACTCACCTACAGCCCAGGAAGACGTGGTTAGTCCACACCATGGAGAGGGCGAGCAGCTGGTCCATCCTGTTGCCCGGGTAGTCCTGGGTGTGGCGGACGATGAACTGCCTGCGGATCCGCCAGTGCTTGTCGCTCTCCGACAGGCCGCGGTACTGCTCCGCCGAATCGGCCAGGTGCCGCTTCTGCCGGAGGAGCGAGTCCACGCCGGCCGCCATCTTACAGCCCAGGCCCAGGCGGCGTGCGCCCTACCGGTGGGGGTGGGGGTGGTGGTGGTGGGGGGGGATAGAGTATTAGTTATGGGGCGGGAGGGGGTAAAGAAGAGGTTGTTGGAGGGGAGAAACTCGATTGCCGAAACGGACCAACAATTTAGCGGCGGCGGAGCCCGCGACCACCGATCATCACAGCGCGCAAGCAAGTAGGCCCCGGTGCTGATCGCGGCAGCGGCTGAGAGACGCCTCCTGCCTTCCGCCCGGCGCCGCTCCAACTGCCAGCCTGAAACCACCAGCGCCCCTAGTGTTGGGTATAAGGAGGCGCCAGGGAGCTGCTCCCGGTCCCCGGTCCCCGGTCCCCTCCCCCACACAATGCATCTGCTCTGGTGTCACAAACGCATTTCCATCATCACACGCCGCCCTGACAACAACAACACAGCTGTTAGCGGCAGCAGTGAGATTTAGCAACATCACGTCTGATTGCAAAACATCATTTTTGCATTTGCATCATATATATATTTTTTTTACATCAAAATAGGTTTCGGGGTTTAAAACCCAAACCAGCGACATTGGCACCAGGTTTTGCCAGGTATGTGTGCGGCAAGGGTCTTAAAAAGGTGGCTCCCGCCGCCGCCGCCGCCACCGCCACCACCACCCTCCCTGAAATTGAATAAAGGGATGAGTGTGCTTAGTCAACTGTCGGTTGTGGGCAAATTTATAGAATCTATCATCGGCGCGAGACCCCGAAACCTCCCTCGGGAACCTGCGCCTCACAACTTGAGCCGCCTCTCGGAAATTCCTTCCGTGTCATTTCACTCTGCGCGGAGGGGTTTTCTGTATGGGCTGCCCCTGCGCACTCTCCACCTCTTCGCCCTTGTCTTACATCCAGACGTGCCATCCGGCGGAGACGGGGGGTGCCCCAATGGAGGGCTCTGTATGCGGGAGTCCTCCACTGCACCATTAGGGATTTGGGGTGGAGAGTGTTGTATGGAGCAGCTCCGTCTAACAGGTTTTCAAGTCACTTCACGGACTCCCAGGCCGGATGTAACTTTTGCGGCCTGGATGAGTCTGTGTTTCACAATTACATGGAGTGTGAGAGGTTGCAACCCTTGTTCCATTATTTGAAGGGGCTGCTCCTCAACTTCTAGCTGCACTTCAGTCCCACGCTTCTGATCTTTGGCCACCCGGTGCAGAGGGGTGTGTGCAAGTTAGAGGACCTAGTGGGTCTGATCCTGACCAGGTAGCCATTTATAGGGACTGGAGTGTATAGTCGATACAGAAAATAATATTATTTAATATAATAAGTTTCCATTTTGTTTTGTATAATTTGGGTGTTTATGAGTTGTGTCCTCTAAAAAGGGAGCACTTTCGTTAGATTTTTTGTTTAATGACACTGCAGCAACCCAATGCCTCCTTATCGTTCAATTAAAAGAGTAGAACCCTTAATTCAGATAAAATTAGTAAGCATTGAGAAATGCATGGGTTAATCAACGACAGCCAGCTTCGAATAGTTTAAAGGCAAGTCAAGTTTGATAAATTTCATAGAGTTTTTTGACACAGTGATCGATTGGATTAATTGAATGCAGTGGATGTAGTTTACACATGATGTCGCTTCCTAAAACAGTTCCCATCTTTCCCACAACTCCATGTTTGAATCTCTCCAATCAGATCTCCGTCGGCAGCAACGGATTAGATTGTGAAGTGCCATAGGTCTCACCAAAGTCACAAATGACATAATCTGTGACTGTGGTGCATTATTCCTCCTCGTCTTCCGTGACCTTTCTCTAGCGTTTGACACAGCCGAACAAATCATCCTCCTCCGATGCCTTTCCTCCATTGTCCAGCTGAGTGGAATTGACCTTACTTGGTTCCACTCTTATGTATCCGATTGTAGCCAGAGCATCTCCATAAATGGCTTCTCCTACTGTCCTGGGCCATTGCTTCCGGACTCCCCCAAGGAACTATCCTTAACCGTTCATCTTGCTCATCTACATGCAGCCCTTTGACGACATCATCCACAGTCGAAGCCAGAGAATCACCTTCATTGGCTTCTCTTCCTGCTCTCGCACCGTTACCTCTGGAGTGGCCCAAGGATCTATCCTCGGCCCCCTCCTATTTCTCATCTACATGCTGCCCCTCGGCGACATCATCTGAAAACACAACATCAGGTTCCACATGTACACTGACGACATCCAGCTCTACCTCACCATCACCTCTCTCGATCCCTCCACTGCCTCTGATTTGTCACACTGCTTGTCCGACATCCAGTCCTGGATGAGCAGAAATTTCCTCCAACTAAATATTGGGAAGACTGAAGCCACTGTCTTCGGTCCCCGCCGCAAACTCCGTTCCCTAGTCACCGACTCCATCCCTCTCTCTGGCCACTGTCTGAGGCTGAACCAGACCGTCGCAACCTTGACATCCTATTTGACCATGAGATGAGCTTCTGACCCCTTATCCACTCCATCAACTAGACTGCCTACTCCACCTCCGTAACATCATCCATCTCCACCCCTGCCTCAGCTCATCAGCTGCTGAAACCCTCATCCATGCCTTTGTTACCTCTAGACTTGACTCTTTCAATGCTCTCCTGGCCGGCCTCCCATCTTCCACCCTCCATAAACTTGATCTCATCCAAAACTCTGCTGCCCATATCCTAACTTGCACCAAGTCCTGTTCACCCATCACTCCGGTGCTCACTGACCTACATTGGCTGCTGGTCCGGGAACACCTCGATTTTAAAATTCTTATCCTTGTTTTCAAATCCCTCCATGCCCTCGCCCCTCCCTTTATCTGTAACCTCGTTCAGCCCAACAACCCTCCGAGAACTCTGCACTCTTCCAATTTTTGCCTCTTGCGAATCCCTGATTTTAATCGCTCCACCATTGGCTGCCGTGCCTTCGGTTATCTGTGCCCCAAGCTCTGGAATTCCCTCCCTAAGCCTCTCCGCCTCTCTAGCTCTCTCTTCTTTAAGGCATTCCTTAAAACCTACTTCTTCAAGCAAACTTTGGTCACCATTACTAATCACTCCTTATGTGGCCTTGGTATCAAATTTTGTTTGATAACGCTCTTGTGAAGCGTCTTGGGACGTTTTACTATATTAAAGGCGCTATATAAATGCAAGTTGTTGAAATGAGGTCAGCTTTCACATGTACGCTGAGAACACTCAGCTCTACCTCTCCACCACTTCTCCCAATCCCTCCACTGTCTCTGTGTTGTCAGGCTGCATGTCCGATATCCAGTAGTGGATGAGCCGCAATTTTCTCCAGTTAAACATTGGGAAGACTGAAGCGATCGTCTTCAGTCCCTGCCACAAACTCCGTACCCTCCCTACTGATTCCATCCCCCTCCCCGGCCTGTGACTCAGACTAAATCCTCCGAAAACTTCAGCTGATCCAAAACTCTGCTGCCCATATCTTATCCCACACTAGGTCCCACTCACATTTCACACCTGTCCTTGCTGACCTACATTGGTTCCCCCAACACCTCCAATTTAAAATTCTCATGCTTAAATCCTTTCTTGGCTTCAGCCCTCCCTCTCTTTGTAATCTCCTCCAGCCCTACAACCACCCTGCTGCCCTGAATTCTCAATTTTTCTGATTCTGGCCTTTTGTGCTCTTCCCCACTATTTGAACCTAGCCTTCTGCCAATTAGGCTCCACATTCTGGAATTCCTTTCCTAATCCCTTTTGCCTCCATCTTCCTCTTCTCCTTTATGTCCCTCCTTAAAACCCATTTCTTTTACCAAGCTTTTGGACACCTCCCCTAATGTCTCCTTCTTTGGCTCGGCATCCATTTCTGTCTGACTACGTCCTCCGTGGAGTGCCTTGGGATGTTTGGTTGTATCTTATAGTGCGATATAAATACAAGTTGTTATTGTTGAATATTAATTTTCAGTAGGTGTTCGATATGGTATCTCAAGAGCCTTGTTAGAAAAATGTGGGCACATCAGAGAGAAAATGTAGCAGCATGGATAGAAAGTTGGTTGATAGACAGGAAACAAAGTGTTAAGGTAAATGGTTGTTGCTCAGATTGCAAATGTTATACCCCATGGGTCAGTTGTGGGTCCACTATTCTTGATATATATGGACGATTTGGAATTGGATATAGGGAATACAATCTGTAAATTTGCTGATTACCCAAAAGTAGACATTTAACAAACAGCCAGGAGGACTGTAAAAGACTTCAGGAAGACATAGGCTAGCAGAATAGGCAAACACGTGCAAGATGCAATTTAATGTGAGGTAATACATTTTGGGAGGAAAAACAGAAATATGGGTATATACTCAATGGAAAGATGCCGAAGGGTGTGGATGAATAGAGAGACCTAGGGAGTTAAATACATAATTCTCTGAAAGTGTGAGTGCAAGTAGATAAAGCCGTAAACAAGGTCAACAGCATGTTTTGGTTTCATAAATAGGGGCATAGAATACAAGAGTAAAGAAATAATAACATTTGTACATAACATTGGTTAGGCCACAGTTAGAGTAGTGTGTGCAGTTTTAGAATCCTCATTATAGAAAGGACATTAAAGCCATAGAGAGCGTTCAACATAGATTGACTAGGATGATGCCAAGGATGGGAAACTAAGATTATGAGGAGATACTTGAAATACTAGGACTATTTTCACTGGACAAAGAAGGCTAAGAGGAGATTTAATCTAGATTTAAAAAAATTATAACAATGTTTTGATAGAGTGAATGGGAAAAGACTATTTCTTCTGATTGGGAGTCAGTAGGCAGTGACGAAAAGGGTCATCAATTTAAAATTGTCCCTAAGAGAAAGTTTAGGAGAAATTAGTTTACACAGAGAATTGTTTGAGGTTGAGACCATTGCAACTTTTAGTGGAAAATTGGATATATGCTTGAAGCAGAGCAAGGTACAGGGCTGTGGGTAGAGAGCAGGGCAGTGGGATTAGTTTTGGATTGCTCTAGCACAAGGCTGGCAGACACGTTTAGCTGTATAGCCTACTCCTGTGCTGTAAGTGTTTATGGTTGTTGCCTGGGGGGCATCTTCAGCATGAATCAAAGTCACGTTTTTCTAATAACTATATATCAAAAATCACAACGGTGACCTCACAATGACAAATTATACTCTAAGCAACATATTTTTAAAAATAATTTAAAATAAACTTTTAGGAAAAACATAGGATTCCATAAATAACAATAAGATTAGTACTTACAGTAACAATGATGTTACAGTAATGATGTAACATGAAGATGGAATCACAGCAAAACAATGTATCAAAAATACAGGCAATGGATGAATAAAGTCCTTGAGTAGAAGTTGATCCGTCATGTTCAGTGAGCAGGCTGAAAAAGCCATTGTGGCAATAGAATCAGATTCGCCTGGAGTTTGGATCAGTGTCCTAAGTAACTGTAATTGATTTTTTTTGGAGTACAAAAAAGTATTTAAATTCTTTTCTGTTTCCACTGAAAACTTACTACGAATATCGCAGTGAGAATTTTTCATCTTACACGGTTGACCATGCACGGGCATATCCTTCTACTCGGTACACTCGCGTTGGCTGAGGGATAAATGTTGCCCAGGACAACTCCCTTGACCTTCTGATAGAGAGGCAGGAATGCTACCACTGAGCCAAGGCTGACACTTGGATAAAGAGATAATAATGTTTATACAAAAATAGAAAACAAATGAAGGAAGGTAACCACTTACTGAAGTGATGCATGTAGCGGCAGAATGGTCTAAAAGATTTATTACCCCTTCCCCACCAAGTTTTCTTTTGGATTGCTGAAGAGCACCTCTTTCTTCTGATTAGTTATTTCTGTGACTGTCTATCGTGATGGTATAGTGGATGGTGGAAGGGGTGTGGTGGAGCAGGGGCAACAATAACGGCCTCCTGCCCTGCGACTGGAACCCTGGGCATTCTGGCTTGGATTATCTCAGAGTCTGGACCGAAACTCTCGTTGGTTTGCTAGGGATCTCCTTGGTTTAATGCTCGAGACTCCAAAAGCAGATTGAGGAAGGATTACCTACATCACGATCCTCAGCTCTCCCTTTCCTCTTGTTGTCAAATACCCACTGGTGTGTATCAAAGATGGGAAATATACACTAGAAGGGTGTCTGGAGTGGGAGATCCTCAGGAGTGAAATTCAACATAGGGACCAGAAGAAATTAATTCATAGTATCATAGTAGGTACAGCACAGGAGGAGGCCATTCGGCCCATCCTGCCTGTACCAGCTCTTTGAAAGAACTATCTAATTAGTCCCATTTCCTTTCTCTTTCACCAAATCCCTGTACATTTTTTGCCTTCAAGTATTTATCCAATTCCCTTTCGAAAGTTACTATTGAATCTGCTTCAGCCGCTCTTTCAGGCAGTGCATTCCAGATCATTGTAACATGCTGCATAAAAAATGTTTCCTCATGCCACCTCTGGCTCTTTTGCCAATCACCTTAAATCTGTGTCCACTGGTTACTGACCCTTATGCCACTGGACCCTTATTTACTCTATCAAAACTGTTCATGATTTTGAACACCTCTATTAAATCTCCCCTTAACTTTCTCTGTTCTAAGGAGAACAACCCCAGCTTCACCAGTCTCTCCACATAACTGAAGTCCCTCATCCCTGGAACCATTCTAGTAAATCTCTTCTGCACCCTCTCTAAGGCATTCACATCCTTCCTAAAGTTTGCCCAGAATTGAACTCAATAGTCCAGTTGATACATAACCTGTGTTTTATAAAGGTTTAGTATAATTTCCTTGCTTTTGTACTCTATGCCACAGTAATAAAGCCCAGAATCCCATATGCTTTTTTAACAGCTTTCTCAACTCGTCCTGCCACCTTCAAAGATTTGTGTATGTGCAACTCAGGTCTCCCTGTTCCTGCACCCCCTTTAAAATTGTACCATTTAGCTTAGATTGCTTCTCATTCTTCCTACCAAAATGTATCACTTCACACTTCTCTGCATTAAATTTCATCTGCCATGTGTCTGCCCATTTCATCAGTCTGCCTATGTCCTCCTGAAGTCAGTTACTATCCTCCACATTGTTTACTACATTTCCAAGTTTCGAGTCATCTGCAAACTTTCAAATTAAACCCTGTATACCCAAGTCCAGGTCATTAATATATATCAAAAAGAGCAGTGGTCCTAATACTGACCCCTGGTATAGCAAAGCTTAGTAAGTGATGCAAACTTACATGACAAAACCTGATCATTAAAATCCAAACACAAAGGTAAGAAATCTAGTGGGGATAACTACACATACAGTATCTAAATTCAGAAGACAATTGAAATTGCTACCAAGTCCCAGTTACCTGCTCAGTACTAGTACCAGAGTGTGCAAGTCTGGCTACATGCAACCTTTCTGTCTACCCGGAGTTTTGCTGGATTATGCAGGACACCATCTGTTTGAGGATGTATGTATGACCCAAAAATAGATTTTTTTTCATGGTTTCTCTTGTTTTTGATTCGATTTAAATAGCATTTTAAACACAGCAATCAAAAAGATAAGCCTTCATTGAAAGTTAGCAGGGGCGAAATTAGGCTGTGTGCCACCTGTTGTGCAGGTGCTATGCAGACCCCTAAGCCCTGAAAATGGCGTCTGAAATGCACGCGCACACATCCGGCGTGACGTGCATAGGACGCCATCTTGGTAAAGGTGGGTGCAGCACCTAACGAACGCCGGCAGCACGTAGAGTAGGGAGATTATGACGGAAATCACTGTGCAATGCTGATTTGAAGCTGTCGGCAGCATTTTGGAAATCCATGCTCCAGCCAACACACTGTCCTAACCTCGCACAGCTGAACAGGACTTAAACGACATGAAGGACCCCCCACCCCCCACCCAGCACCAGTGCTATTTAAAGGGAGAGTGTAGGAGTTACAGGTTAGTTGCTGGATTAGTTATTCTGGCTGCTGGTACAATTGTGGGTCTTTGTGGAAGTTTCTTATACTTGGAGAACGTTACAATATTGTAAGTAGAGAGTGGTCTGGCTGGTCTTGCAGTACTGTCAGTGGCATTTAAAATCGTGTGTTGACCATAGCTGCTTCCAAACATGGGTGGCCTGCTAGGGCTTCCTCTGGGAATTGAACATGACTGGGAGCATGCAGAGAGGCCTCGTAGAGCAGGACAAGCTGCCAGAAGACGGAGGAGGAGGAGGAAGTGGAGGAAGAGGCAGGGAGGCAACAAGGTAGGCAGGCCCTGTCTGCCAAGGCTCTGTGTGATCAGATGATTAATGAACGACACCAGTAACCTCAACGACACCTCCCCATTCTCCAACTGCCCCACACTCCTTACCTTTCCTCTCTCACATGACCATCAAATCATCCTCCTTGTGATTACACATTGCTTCCTCCCTCAGCTCATCGCAGAAATAAAATCCAACACCAAATACAAACTCATAACCACATTTATAGATTTCGCATGAAATGATTCAAACAAACTGATACTCTTCACCCTTGTGCATTCCCTCAGTTCCTGTCGTTCGTGTGTCTTTACCTTTCCTAGTGCTCCTATGAGGTGCATCCTTAGTCTCTGGAGCATGGGTGGTGGGAGGTTGCTGACCTTCAATTGAGAAGAGTGCAGATGGCCTTGGAGGACGACCTCGAGCAGCTCTGGGCCAGGAGGGCCCGGCTTGAGACTGCACCATCTCGGCCTGAGCTGCAGCAGTCTGGCCTGGCTGGCTGACAGGCAACAACAGGGGCACTGGCGGAGTGGCAGGGGTGGGAGCAGGAATGCTGTCATCCTGAGAGAGAGGACAGCAGGTCCGACTGCCATGGTGCTACTGCCAGTCTCCCAGGGCAGCGCCTCAGCAATCCTGGTGATCTGCTGGAGAATAAATTGCTGGGCTGCTGTGATGCCCTGGAAGCCCCGTTCCACAGTGGAACCCAAAGTCACAATAGCAACAGTCTGAGCTTCCAAGGCAGCTTGGATGGCAGATGTTTGCGCTGCAATGGAGGCTGTGGCTTCGATCATCAGAAGCTGCATCATGGTGTGCTGATGGAAGTGACCACCCGTTCCATGTGAGAAAGGACATGAGCTCCAAGCTTTGCGCAAAGCCCTGTGCCAAGTTGGAGCTGGACTCCTCCATGCCCCTTGACATTGTGCACAGGCTTTCTGGCAGACTTTCCAGTGCACCGAGAATTTGGTGGTGTACGCCCATCAGCCTTCTTCTGTAGCCTGGCCCATCGAAGTCATCATCTGACTCCTCTGCAGCAGAACTAGTGTGCAACCTCACCCTCCGGCGAGCTGACACCTGCGGTATCCATTCCCCCCTGCCCCAGCTCCTGCGCACCTGTGCCCGGTGTCTCACCATGTGCAGATCCCTCCTCTATCCTTGCCTCTAAGGTATGCGCAGTGTCAGTATCTGAGCAGGTGTAAGATTGAGCAATGTTGTGTCTTCATCATCACTGTCTTCTTCCTCTGCCTCCTCTGACTCTGCCGGTTCAAGTTCTTGGGTATCGGAAATGACAAAGGGACATGAGCTGAGTTATGGTGCAGGGAGAAGAGAAAGTAAGACACCATCTGCAGCACGTGAGTCAGAAAAGATTGTGGGCTGAGGGAGAAGTGGGAAGCGAGAAGGAGGATTAGGTATGCAGAGACCCCCATCATCAATATCTCCCTCAGTGATGACCCATCCAATGATGGACAGTACTGTCTTCTCCACAGGGGTGAGAATGTGTAGGCGTGCCTGTCCTCCCCCAGTTCTTTTCTGCTGCTTAGTGTTGTGTGCCACCTTCTCCTGCAAGAAAGAGGGAATTGTGTCAGTGAGTGTCCAGCAAGATGTTTGGGTGATGTGGCTACCAGTATGTGTGACCTGTAAGCTGTGGGTGTGCAGCTTGCAAGAGTGGTAATGTGTGTGGGTGAGATGCAGCATCTGATTCGCAGGGTTGCGTACTAATCGAGTTTGTAGGTAGGTGGGTGACGGGGGGGTATAGTGCATGGAGCAGTGGATGAGGCTAGTGGTGCAGTTGATAGGATATGCCACGTGATAATTGAACTCATTCACCTTGACCACTCGTGTCAAATCATTGAACTTCTTCCTCCACCATATCCATGTTCGTGGTGCGATGCTCATGGCATTTACCTCGTCCGCCCCAGCCTCCCACTGCCTCTTCAGCATTTTTCTGGAGGGCCACCTGTCCCCCTGTGGATATAGGATGGCCCTCCATCTGTCCATCTCATCCACCAAGGTCTCTAGTGCACCTTCCGAGAACCTTGCTGCACACTCTCTCCCAGGGCAGCTATTCTTCAATATCTTCCAGCACTTCCCAAAGAACTTCCTGCAGCCACAGTGCACCTCCCCATTAAGAGGTGGAGGCTGCCTTTAAGTAGAGCTAGCTACTCCCAATATCGGGACCCCCTGCTGGTGCGTGCAGCCAATCAACAGCACAGACAGCACTGGCTGCACGCAGCAATCATTTAAATCATCAGGCTGCATGAATGTTACGTGCTGCCTGCGTCCCAAAGACCAGGCGCGGGTTAATTGCACACTGCAATCCCAACGCCCATTTTCGGGGGTTATCCAATATAACCCCCAGCATGTTTGCTTGGAGACAAGAGCCCCAATAGTCCTGTCCACCCTTTGCTGGACCACTAGTTACACACAACCCTATGGCATGAAACTTCCCTTCCACTCCCCTCACCACCATCTGGTATTTTTCCAGGTATAAAGAGGCATTAGGAATAGGACTAAAACATGACAGTACATCTAACTTAAAAGTTGCAATCTCTCTTTTCCTGGAATTCCGTTTAGATCTTTTTTCTAGTGGATAATAAAATAGGGAAGCATTGTAACATGGACAGATTACAAAGGGCAGCATTTTATAGCTGTACTTTGTTTTGTTTTATGTTTTGTTCTCTACAATAAAAAAGACACATTAATCTTAAATTTGGGGGAAAAAATTATAAAATTTATATTTGACACAATGTTAACTCAGATTGGGTTTGTCTGCCTTTCACAACTTCCTGATATGATTGATCTCATGTTCCACAAAATTCTCACCAGCCATTAAAAGTACAACTTCATGTCTTATTATGTAGTTCCTCCCCCAATCCCAAATGAGATGTCAGAATTTGTAGATAATTTCATTTTTCAGTTATTCAATCAATTGATGATAAAATTGCCAGCAGATATTGAGGGTGTTCCCGATTTCCTTTGCTCCACCATTGGCGGCCGTGCCTTCAGCTGCCTAGGCCCTAACCTCTCGAATTCCCTCCCTAAACCTCTCCGCCTCTCTACCTCTCTCTCTCCTCCTTTAAGTCGCTTCTTAAACCTACCTCTTTGACCAAGCTTTTGGTCACCTGTCCTAATATCTCTCTATGTGGCTCGCTGTCAATTTTTGCCTGATAACGCTCCTGTGAAGCGCCTTGGGACGTTTTACTACGTTAAAGGCTACGTATAAATGCAAGTTGCTGTTGTTGTTGTGTCACAGATTGCAAAGACTGTACAAAGCAGCTCACTGGAGGGTATTGTTATAATCCGTTGCATTATTTTGCTCTCTCCAACTGATTACTTTTAAAATACTCTACTGCAAAGCAACAGTAACAGCAATACTGGGATCAAGCACTCATGATGAGAATTCCGATTTCTGGGAATTGCCTGTCAGATTAATTTCCTGTCAGAGTGAAGAAGAGTCCATTCTGGAAACCATATCGTTTGCAATGCAGCAGACCCCTGAATAAACTTTTTAAATGGTTTCTTCTATTTTTATATTTAACTGAAGGCAAATCTTATAGCAAGTATGTAACACTGAAATCAATGTGTTGTTAATTATGTCAATAGCCATTCCTCCGGGTGTAGATCCTGTGAAATATCTTTACAAGGCTGCACTGTGCTCCAATGTTGCTCTTTTATTTTTAATGTTGCTCTTTTATGTATTTATTTTAATGCGTGCCTCTCCTGAAAGGGCTGACTTCTCGGAGGGGTATGGTTCCACAGGCATGAGCTGTCCTCCGTTACCGCTCTCAAGTGACCAATCTTAATGAGCTTGGCAGGTAATGTGTCATCAGGCTATACCACTACAGAGGGCATCACAACTGAACTTGATGCCATCATTGTCCTGCTAATTATCACACTTGCACGCTTTCCATCAGGAGTCATGGAATGGAAGTGGAAAAGCCTTGGTGATGGGGCACTGAGGTAAATTCTAGAGCCCATACCACTGGCTGAGATTAGCTAAACAGCACAGACTGAGGACTGAAGCTGGGATTTCCTGGTCTGCACAGTTCAGTTCCACATGAACCAATGCATTTAGCAACTGAGCCTATTGTTGCTCTTCTCTATCGTCTTTGGTACAGCATCTCAAAAATAGGACTTCAGTCCATGGTACGGTTGCCAACCTTCCAGGATTGTCCTGGAGTCTCCAGGAATTTGAGATTAATCTCCTGTTGTGAGCAACCTGGGAGAAAAATCATAGGGACGTCATAGACGATTGTGTGTTTTTTTTCATTTGCTTTGAACACTTTTGTTTATTTAGTTATAAAAATTTTTTTGGGGAAAAGGCTGTTTGACTGGGCGGGGTGGTTGGAGGTAGGAGGTCATGTGATGAAACCTCCAGGAATAGGCCCAATCAGAGTAGGCAACCCCAGTGCATGGCATGCATCTACATCCATCGTTGTAGGAAATGCAAGTGAACACAGATACAACGGGACCCATGAAAGCATTATTGAACATACTCTAGGCATTTGACATAGCACTTCCAAAGCTTGGACAAATCAGGGGCATCTAAGAATACACCACTTCACTAGGCCCTTCACTATGCCCAAAATCATCATTATCTACTGCAGGCTCCACAACTTTTTTATCAAGGGAGGCCTAATGATGGGGGAGGTGGAAGAGATTGCCCAGCAGCAACCAAGGGCAGAAAAGGACACTGACTATTGCCCAGAAGCGATCTCCATTGAAACATTTTTGCTGATAGCAAGAATCATAACTCTCATAGACGAGATATCCACCTAAGCTACCCAGTGCACAAATAGTCATGTGCACCAGTGATGTAACCGCATTGGCGCAAGTGTTGCAGTCATGTCAGGGTGGGCTCACGAGATTATGGGGGCCCAACACATTGGTGGCAGAATGTTGGGAATACTTACCCATCTGGGGAGTCCAGAACCAGGGGTCACAGTCTCAGGATACGGGGTATGCCATTTAGAACCGAAATGAGGAGAAATTTCTTCACTCAGAGAGTGGTGAACCTGTGGAATTCTCTACCACAGAAGGCAGTGGAGGCCAAGTCTTTAGATGTATTCAAGAAGGAGATAGATATATTTCTTAATGCTAAAGGGATCAAGGGATATGGGGAAAAAGCGGGAACAGGGTACTGAGTTGGACGATCTGCCATGATCTTTTTGAATAGCGGAGCAGGCCCAAAGAGCCAAGTGGCCTACTCTTGCTCCTATTTTCTATGTTTCTATGTTTCTATATGTTGCGTTCTGCTCTGAAGCTTCTGACCAATGAAGAGGGGGGTGCCCCAGCCCCACCCTGACCATGGCTCACGTGGGAAATGCAGACATGGAATAAAAACAGAAAATGCTGGAAAACACTCAGCAGGTCAGGCAGCATCTCTGGAGAGAGAAACAGAGTTAGCGTTTCAAGTCAATGACCTTTCATCAGAACTGGAAGGTGTTAGAGATTAACAGTGTTTAAGCCACAGGGCCAGGGAAAAGCTGGGGGGAGGGGGATGGTGGGGAGGTGGAAAGAAGAGAAGGGAAAGGGCCATGATAGGGAGCAGGGCAGGAGTAATTAAACGACAAAAGAATGATGGTGCAAGGCATCCCCTTAAACATTCTATTTGCCCTCTTCTGTATCGTTTCAATTGCTGCAATATCCTCTTTGTACTGTGGCAACCAGAGCTGTTGGGACTACTATGTCAAAATTCTTGGGCGATTTGGTGCAGTGAGGGGAGGTGGGATATGGAAAAAAAGGCAACAGTGGCTTGGTACCCTCGAGCTTCGCCAAAATACGCAGGCATCTATCTACTGTCCCTTTTTCCGCAACAACAGTTAACCACCTATCAGGCCCAGGCACAATAAATACAGCATAAAGAGCTTTTCATGCATGTGTACTATATTTGTTCACCCATTCACTTAATGAAGCTGATAATTGTGAAGCAAACATGAAGCAGACAATTGTCAAGTTAATCTATTTAGTAAAATGTTTCAAGATTTTCAGGCTATGTTAAGAAGAAAGTGTTGCCCATATTTTCATTCAAATGTTCATGTTTTGTAGTGTCAAAGGATGACATACTTGTGAATATAATTTATTATAAATGTGCTTTTAATGGGTTTAATTCACAAGGCCAGCTGTCTTGCGCTATTCGGTAAGCAGAAAACAAACGTGGATAGATGGAAGGCTAGTTAACATTAGTTTCGGTCACTGAGGCTAAACCACATTTCCTGCAAACCATCTTCTTGATTGTTTTGCCATATATAATAATGACATGGTTGAAGGAATAGAGAGTTGTATATCCAAAGTTAGGAGACACAGTAAGTTGTGCAGATGGGTGCAGGAAGTTACAAAGGGACATAGACAGACTAAATGAGTGGGCAAAACTATGGCAGATAGAGTTCAATGTGGGGAAGTGTGAGGCCATCTACTTTGGATCTGAGAAAGACAAACCAGAAAATTTTCTTAACGGTGAGAGACTAGGAGCTGTGGAGGATCAAAGGGATTTGGGCATCCTTGTACAAAACTCACTGAAAGCTAATGCACAGATACAAAAAGTAATCATAAAGGTTAATTTTTTTTTGTTCATTCATGGGATGTTGGCGTTACTGGCAAGGCCAGCATTTATTACCCATCCCTAATTGCCCTGAGAAGGTGGTGGTGAGCCGCCTTCTTGAACCGCTGCAGTCCGTGTGGTGAAGGTTCACCCACAGTGCTGTTAGGAAGGGAGTTCCAGAATTTTGACCCAGCGACGATGAAGGAACGGCGATATATTTCCAAGTTGGGATGGTGTGTGACTTGGAGGGGAACGTGCAGGTGGTGTTGTTCCCATGTGCCTGCTGCCCTTGTCCTTCTAGGTGGTAGAGGTCGCGGGTTTGGGAGGTGCTGTTGAAGAAGCCTTGGCGAGTTGCTGCAGTGCATCCTGTGGATGGTACACACTGCAGCCACGGTGCACCGGTGGTGAAGGGAGATAATGTTAAATGTGGTGGATGGGTTGCCAATCCAGCGGGCTGCTTTGCCCTGGATGGTGTTCAGGTTCTTGAGTGTTGTTGGAGCTGCACTCATCCAGGCAAGTGGAGAGTATTCCATCACACTCCTGATTTGTGCCTTGTAGATGATCGAAAGGCTTTGGCGAGTCAGGAGATGAGTCACTCGCCTGAGAATACCTAGCCTCTGACCTGCTCTTGTAGCCACAGTGTTTATGTGGCTGGTCCAGATAAGTTTCTGGTCAATGATGACCCTCAGAATGTTGATGGTGGGGGATTCGGCGATGGTAATGCCGTTGAATGTCAAGGGGTGGTGGTTAGACTTTCTCTTGTTGGAGATGGTCATTGCCTGGCACTTGTCTGGAGCGAATGTTACTTGCCACTTATCAGCCCAAGCCTAGATGTTGTCCAGGTCTTGCTGCATGCGGGCACGGACTGCTTCATTGTCTGAGGGGTTGCGAATGGAACTGAACACTATGCAATCATCAGCGAACATCCCCATTTCTGACCTTATGATGGAGGGAAGGTCATTGATGAAGCAGCTGAAGATGGTTGGGCCAAGGACACTGCCCTGAGGAACTCCTGCAGCAATGTCCTGGGGCTGAGATGATTGACATCCAATAACCACTACCATCTTCCTTTGTGCTAGGTATGACTTCAGCCAGTGGAGAGTTTTCCCCCTGATTCCCAATGACTTCAATTTAACTAGGGCTCCTTGGTGCCACACTCAGTCAAATGCTGCCTTGATGTCAAGGGCAGTCACTCTCACCTCACCTCTGGAATTCAGCTCTTTTGTCCATGTTTGGACCAAGGCTGTAATGAGGTCTGGAGCCGAGTGGTCCTTGCGGAATCCAAACTGAGCATCGGTGAGCAGGTTATTTGTGAGTAAGTACAGCTTGATCGCACTGTCGAAGACACCTTCCATCACTTTGCTGATGATTGAGAGTAGACTGATGGGGCGGTAATTGGCCGGATTGGATTTGTCCTGCTTTTTGTGGACAGGACATACCTGGGCAATTTTCCACATTGTCGGGTAGATGCCAGTGTTGTAGCTGTACTGGAACAGTTTGGCTAGAGGCGCAGCTATTTCTGGAGCACAAATCTTCAGCACTACAGCGGGATGTTGTCGGGGCCCATAGCCTTTGCTGTATCCGGTGCACTCAGCCGTTTCTTGATATCACATGAAGTGAATCGAATTGGCTGAAGACTGACTTCTGTGATGGTGGGGATATCGGGAGGAGGCTGAGATGGATCATCCACTCGGCACTTCTGGCTGAAGATGGTTGCAAACGCTTCAGCCTTGTCTTTTGCACTCACATGCTGGACTCCGCCATCATTGAGGATGGGGATGTTTACAGAGCCTCCTCCTCCCGTTAGTTGTTTAATTGTCCACCACCATTCACGACTGGATGTGGCAGGACTGCAGAGCTTTGATCTGATCCGTTGGTTGTGGAATCGCTTAGTTCTGTCTATAGCATGTTGCTTCCGCTGTTTAGCATGCAAGTAGTCCTGCGTTGTAGCTTCACCAGGTTGGCACCTCATTTTTAGTTACGCCTGGTGCTGCTCCTGGCACGCTCTTCTACACTCCTCATTGAACCAGGGTTGATCCCCTGGCTTGTTGGTAATGGTAGAATGAGGAATGTGCCGGGCCATGAGGTTACAGATTGTGCTGGAATACAATTCTGCTGCTGCTGACGGCCCACAGCACCTCATGGATGCCCAGTTTTGAGCTGCTAGATCTGTTCTGAGTCTATCCCATTTAGCACGGTGATAGTGCCACACAACACGTTGGATGGTGTTCTCAGTGCGAAGACGGGACTTCATCTCCAAGAGGACTGTGCGGTGGTCACTCCTGCCAATACTGTCATGGACAGATGCATCTGCGACAGGTAGATTGGTGAGACAAGGTCAAGTCGGTTTTTCCCTCGTATTGGTTTGCTCACCACCTGCCGCACGCCCAGTCTGGCAGCTATGTACCTTCAGGACTCAGCCAGCTCGGTCAGTAGTGATGCTACCGAGCCACTTTTGGTGATGGACATTGAAGTCACCCACCCAGAGTACAATCTGTGCCTTTGCTACCCTCAGTGCTACCTCCAAGTGGTGCTCAACATGGAGGAGGACTGATTCATCAGCAGAGGGAGGGCGGTAGGTGGTAATCAGCAGGAGGTTTCCTTGCCTATGTTTGACCTGATGCCATGAGATTTCATGAGGTCCAGAGTCATTGTTGAGGACTCCCAGGTCCACTCCCTCCTGACTGTATATCACTCTACCGCCACCTCTGGTCGGTCTGTCCTGCCGGTGGGACAGGACATACCCAGGGATGGTGATGGAAGAATCTGGGATGTTGGCTGAAAGGTATGTTTCTGTGAGTATGGCTATGTCAGGCTGTTGCTTGACTAGTCTTAGGACAGCTCTTCCAATTTTGGCACAAGTCCCCAGATGTTAGTGAGGAGGACTTTGTAGGGCTGACATGGCTTGGTTTGCCTTTGTCGTGTCCAGTGCCTAATGGTCCAATGCCGGGTGGTCCATCCGGTTTTATTCTTATTATGACTTTTTTTAGCCAGATTTTACAACTGTGTGGCTTGCTTGGCCATTTCAGAGGAGCTAAAAAGGCTAATGGAATGTTGGCCTTTATCTCAATGGTACTTGAATTCAAAAGTGAGGAAGTGATGCTTCAGTTGTACAAAGCCTTGGTCAGACCCCATCTGGAGTACTGCATTCAGTTTTGGGCATTGATCTTCAGGAAGGTTTGATTAGCCTTGGAAGGGGTACAGTGCAGATTAACCATTTGGATACCAGGGCTTAAAGGGTTAAATTATGAGGACAAGTTGCATAAACCCGGCTTGTATTTCCTTGAGTTTAGAATGTTGTGTGGTGATCTAATCTAAGTCTTTAAAATAATAAAGACATTAAAAAGGGTAGATACAGAGAAACTATTTCCTCTGTTGGGGGAATCCAGAACGATAGAGCATAATAAAATTAGAACTAGGCCACTTAAGAGTGAAATCAGGAAGCACTTTTTCACACAAACAGTCGAGGAAATTTGGAATTTGCTCCCCCCAAAAGACTGAGATCAATCGATTTTTGTTGGGTGAAGGTAGGGTAAATGGAGTGGAGGTATAGATCAGTCATGGTTTAATTGAATGGAGGAATAGGCTCAATGGGCTGAATGGCCTACTCCTGTTCCTGTTACACAATAGAAGGACTTTTGGGGAAAGAATAAAAACTGAAAGTCCACTAGTTGGTATTTTCTTCATGTTATTGTGAAGGTAAAGACCATTAGTTGTCCTCATCTCTACCTTTTTGCCATTGCCCTGAGGTCATTGAGCAGCAGTATAGTATTACTAGATTCAACGGCCCAGAAATTGCCCCGAGCGGCGAACAGACAGTGCTCGCCGCTCCATGGATTTATACTAACCCACAAACTTACCGCGATCCTTACTGGGTGCACTTCCTCTAATAGGAAGCGGAGCAGAGCCCAGCGTTAGCTCCCGCGAAGCTAGGACCCATGGGAGAAGCGGGAGGATCGCTCTCTCCCATCCAACAATTGGATTGCAGCATTTTTGACACGTTGTGAACAGTTTCTGCAGGCTGCAACGTAAAGTCCAAGAAGTGAAAGCTGCAACATTAAAACCATTTGTAAAAACAGTTATAGACGGCAAAAAAAGAGACGGTAAGAAATAATCAAATTTAATAAAAGAGACAGAAGGAAAAGGTTTTTAAAAATTACTTTTCGATACCAAAAGAGGCACCCCTCTCTTGAAGGAGCGTCTCCACAATTGTATCATTGAATGCTGGGATTCTTCACCTACATAGCAACAGTGACTGCAATTCAAAAAGTAACTTGTTGGTTATGAAGTGCTTCGGGATGTCCTGAGGATATGCTAAATAAATGCAAATTCTTTCTTTGTGACGACTGCACCATGGCTTTGCAGTGACGAACATTTACTGCCTGTGATTCACTTGTCGCACAGCACTCGGAGGAAGCAGTGAGGGAAGCAAGGACACAGAATGTACGCTAGGTGGATGACTTCAATGGCCACCACCAAGAGTGACTCGATAGTACCACCACTGATGGAGCTGGCCGAGTCTTGAAGGACATAACTGTCTGGCCTGCATTATATTGTACTGTATCTCAAACAGTGTCATATTAGACCATGCATTTATTCCCTTAGGTACCTCAGGAGCCTTATAATTGCTTTAAGTTAGGTAAAGCATGGCCCCAGAGGTTGTCTCAAACATATAACCTTGACCTGTAATTATACCGATTCCCAAAATATGGTCCTTTAAATCTATATCTCTATCCCCACTTGTGATAGACTAGTCTGGCAATGTCACCTTTGTGCCATCACCTTTGGATCATCCCTGTGCTTGCACACGTTACTGCACTGTTGACATTTTATGTGCAGCTGGTGTCAAATTACCAGCCAGCCACATTAGCCGTGAGCAAGCGGCCGAGGGTTTGAGTCACGTTATTTACAATAGACTGATGTGAATCACGTTCATTCTCAGCTGGGTGTGCAAGTACAAAGTGACCTCAGTTTAAAGGAATGAGACTGGCCTCTGAAATAGATTGTTTGGTAATTAAACGAGCACCCACTAATATTTTGATTTTTTTAATATCGAAAGTACAATGTACCCCTATCCTTTCTAGAGTGCACTATTTTTTAAAAAATTACATAGAATTACATAGAATGTACAGCACAGAAACAGGCCGTTCGGCCCAACTGGTCCATGCCGGTGTTTATGCTGAACACAAGCCTTCTCCCACCCCTACTTCATCCAGCCCTATCGGCATATCCTTCTATCCCTTTCTCCCTCATGTGTTTATCGAGCTTCCCCTTAAATGCATCTATGCTCGAGGCCTCAACTACTCCTTGTGGTAGCAAGTTCCACATTCTAACCATTGTCTGGGTAAAGAAGTTTCTCCTGAATTCCCTATTGGATTTATTAGTGACTATCTTATATTTATGAATCCTAGTTCTGGTCTCCCCCACAAGTGGAAACATCTTCTCTATGTCTACCCTATCAAACCACTTCATAATCCTAAAGATCTCTATCAGATCACCCCTCAGCCTTCTCTTTTCTAAAGAAAAGAGCCCCAGCCTGTTCAATCTTTCCTGATATGTATAACCTCTTGGATTTGGTATCATCCTTGTAAATCTTTTTTTTTTGCACCTTCTTTAGTGCCTCTATATCCTTATTTTTTTCATAAAATATACTTTGTTCATAAAATTTGCAGCAATACATACAATACAGTTGTCATATCACATTCCAAATGTACACAATACAGATTATACAATTTGCAGGTTACATCAAGTACAGTTCAATGAACACATTGTACATAATTACAGTTCATGACACTCTGAGGTATCTCATTGCATTATACTCAATACAGATTATTGATTACAGATTCATTACAGGTACATTACAGATTCATTACATGAATTTGAATTTTACATTCTGCCCGAGGGGTTTTTCCCTGATTGCAGCCCCTCGGTATACAATGGCGGGAAGGCTCTAAATGGTTGCCTTTCCCCACAGAGCCTTTGCGGCGGCCGCACCCAGCTTCACTGCGTCCCTGAGCACGTAGTCCTGGACCTTGGAATGTGCCAGTCTGCAACACTCGGTCGAGGACACTTTTCAATAATGAATCCACTGCATCCCTGTCCCATTTGTCCCCAGCTCCCTCTAGACTTCATTTCACATCGTTCACCTGACGAAGGGGGAAGCCTCCGAAAGCTTGTGAATTTAAAATAAAATTGCTGGACTATAACTTGGTGTTGTAAAATTGTTTACAATTGTCAACCCCAGTCCATCACCGGCATCTCCACATCATGACCCCTCTAGACTAGCCAGAGTGGCGGACTGTGACCTCCACGTCTGTCACTGTTCCACATACTGCCTTAGAAATGGGTCAGGCTTCAGGTGGGTAGAAACCCACAGCAACAGCCTGCTCAGAGAGCTTAGATTGGAATTGGTGGCCTAACTCAAGCACGACTTCAATTTTCTTTTTTTCTCTCCGTAAATCATTTTTTTTTACATATTCCGAGCTGTGGTGCCTTGCCTACTTTAAAGCACATCGTTTTAATGGATGGAAAATTATGGGCAGCGCACCTCCAACTTTACGATATACAGTGCTGGCAGGGCAAGCATGGAAAATGATCCCTATGTATATTTTTATTTAGCGTATACGATGGTGGAAACTCATTGTTAGTGATTCTATTGCCAACAAGACCCATTAAAGAATTTGCTGTCCTTTGAATGATTTGAAGAGTCGGTATTACTTTACAACACTGGCTGTATACACACGCCAGCATAAGGGTGGAAATTACTATTTTAAATATTAGCAGACAAACACTTAATGTGTTTAAATGACATTCCTGTGTTTACTATTTTAACAGTGGCATCAACCTACTTAAAATAAACAAGGTAACATCTGCATTAAAACAAAGGATAGCGCCATGTCATATGCATGTACTAAGAGCTAATATAGGCAACAGCAATGTAATGAGTTGAACTGAATGGAATTCCTTCAGGTTTACAGTGAAGGCTGCACTGAGTGGAGTAGAAGAAATGGGCTTTTGTCACCCGGCCTCACCCATCCATTTACTTTATAGTTGTCAGTTTATAGGAAAATGGGAACAGGATTAGGCCATTCAGCCCCTCCAGCCTGTTCCGCCATTCAATTGGATCATGGTTAATCTGTAACTCAATTCCATTTACCTTCCTTTGCTCTATATCCCTTGATACCCTTAACCCCTACCCAACAAAATCTATCAATCTCGGTCTTGAAAATTTCAATTGACCCAAATTCCGCAGCCTTTTGGGGGAAGAGCGTTCCAGATTTCCACTATCCTTTGTGTGAAAAAATGCTCCCACCCATTTTTCACCCATCTTGCTATACATCAAATTTTGTTTTGAAATAGATTATTTGAGAAATCTGCAGCTTCTGGTGTCATTGGGTAATTTTGTGAGACTCTAACCCTAGCTCAGAGCCTCACTAGCGGTGAGCACACTTAGGAAAATGTTGTAGCCCATCTCTTCTACTCCGCTCGCTGATAGCGAGACTCCGCACTGGGAGCAGAGCCTTGCAAAATGACTTGTACAATACCTAGGAATTGCTGCTGTTGATATTAGTCGACAAATGTTTAGCATGTTTTTATTTTCAATTTTCTATTAAAATAGCAGAGGAAGGAACATCAGAAAATCACATTAAATGTTCATCCAGCCAACATTGCCAATATTGATTTCTAGGCTTCGGTTTCTTCATTCTGTTAAGTGCCGGTTACAGGATGTATGCCAACAGCACTGTAGCTGTGTGAATCCATACGCTCGTAACCTGAGTCTCAATTCCAACTTCCACATTTGAAAATAACATAACTTAATATCCTTTAAAAAACAAAAACTATAACAAGAAACAGCACCAACAAGCTTAACAGCTCTATGATAGCTCATTGATTTGTACATTTCATAGTTTCACTTTAACTTGCAGTTTACATTGGCATAAAACATGCTGTGCAAAGGTATCAGCCTTGGTTTAGTGGTAGCAGTTCTCGCCTCTGATTCATAAAGGTTGTGGGTTTAAGTCCTGCTCCAGAGATTTGAACGTGTAATCTAGGCTGATATTTCAGTGCAGCACTGTGTTGTTGGAGGTGCTGTCTTTGGGATGAGATATTAAACCAAGGCCCCATCTTCCCTCTCGGGTGATTGTAAAATATCCCATGGCAACATTTCAAAGAAGAGCAAGGGAGCTCTACCCTGGTGTCCTGCCCAATATTTATCCCGCAATCAATATCACTAAAAACAGACTATTTGGTCATTATCTCATTAATGTTTGTGAGACCTTACTGTGAACAAATTGGCTGCTGTGTTTCCTATATTACAACGGTGATGTCACTTCAAAAGTACTTCATTGGCTGTAAAGCCCTTTGGGATGTCCTGAGGTCATGCAAGGTGCTGTATAAATGCAATTTTTTTTTTATTAGCATATTATTCATTACTGTGGAAGTTTACCTAGAATGCAATTTGAGCACTGTTTTATATGTTTTGCTGAGATAGTTTTCACATATAATTGAAATTATTCATTGTCTTGTTTAGTATGTACTTGTTTAATAGTATTTTAAATGAACGTAATGGGCTCTAAAAAGGGAAAGCACTAAGTTAAGACAAGATCTTCTCTCATCCTCAGGATGTCCCAAAGCATTTCGCAATCAATGGATTGCTTTTGAACTACAGTCACTTCACTGTTGTTATCTACACAAATGTGGCAGGTATTTTGCACACAGCAAGATCCCAGATCAAGCAAATGAATGAATGAATGACCAGAAAAATTGTCTTTTTGAGGTGTTGGTTGAGGGAGGAATGTTGGCCAGGACATCTTGCTGCTCTTCTTTGAATAGTGCCATGGAATATTTTACATCCACCCAAAAAGCAGATGGGACCTCAGTTTAAGATCTTATTCGAAAGGCAGCACCTCTGACAATGCAGCACTCTTCCAGTACTGTACTGAAATGTCAGACTAGATGATTTGGGCAAGTCCATAGTGGGGCTCACATCCAAAACCTTCTGACTTAAGTGAGAATGCTAAGAAGTGAGCCAAGCTAACACTTGATACTTAACTTTTTTATGCACTCTGGACTTGCTCCCTGGGTATCTGGGTATCACCAGAAATTACTCCAGCATATCCAAGTCCCCCGGAATTGTGTTATTTGACCTCGGTGCCTTGATATAAAATCCAATGCACAACTTCAAATTAAGTCATGAGGGTAGAACAAAGGGATAGGTTCAAACTAGTGGCAGGCCAATTAAGACTGATGTCAGGGAGAATTTCTTCATGCGAAGAGCAATCCGCACTTGGAATGGATGTCTGGGAAGAACAGTAGAGGTGAAAATCTTAGTCATTCAAAAGCCTGCTGGGTGGCTGTGATTAGACGACTATTGTTCTTTTTCTTTCCAGATTGATGGTTTAAAATGGGTGGAATGACTTATTATCTGTTCTCTCACACCTATCCTCCATTGTGTGGAAGAATGGGATTGCCATCACCTGGAGAATCACCTGCAATGGCTTTTCTTTCCACTCCCACATCGTTAGCTCTGGAGTCCCCCAAGGATCTATCCTTGGCCCCCTCCTACTTCTCACCTACATGCTGCCCCTCGGCGACACCATCCGAAGACACAATGTCAGGTTCCACGTGTAGGCTGACGACACCACCACCTCTCTCAACCCCTCCACTGCCTCTGTGTTGTCAGACTGCTTGTCTGACATCCAGTCCTGGATGAGCCAAAATTTCCTCCAATTAAATATTGGGAAGTTTTTTTTTATTCGTTCATGGGATGTGGGTGTCACTGGCAAGACCCAGCATTTATTGCCCATCCCTAACTGCCCTTGAGAAGGTGGTGGTGAGGCGTCTTCTTGAACCGCTGCAGTCCGTGTGGTGAAGGTTCTCCCACAGTGCTGTTAGGTAAGAAGTTCCAGGATTTTGACCCAGCGACGATGAAGGAACGGTGATATATTTCCAAGTCGGGATGGTGTGTGACTTGGAGGGGAACGTGCAGGTGGTGGTGTTCCCATGTGCCTGCTGCCCTTGTCCTTCTAGGTGGTAGAGGTCGCGGGTTTGGGAGGTGCTGTTGAAGAAGCCTTGGCGAGTTGCTGCAGTGCATCCTATGGATGGTACACACTGCAGCCACTGTGTGCCGGTGGTGAAGGGAGTGAATGTTTAGAGAGGTGGATGGGGTGCCAATCAAGCGTGCTGCTTTGTCCTGGATGGTGTTGAGCTTCTTGAGTGTTGTTGTAGCTGTACTCATCCAGGCAAGTCGAGAATATTTCATCACACTCCTGACTTGTGCCTTGTAGATGGTGGAAAGGCTTTGGGGAGTCAGGAGGTGAGTCACTCGCTGTAAAATACCCAGCCTCTGACCTGCTCTTGTAGCCACAGTATTTATATGGCTGGTCCAGTTAAGTTTCTGGTCAATGGTGACCTCCAGGATGTTGATGGTGGGGGATTTGGTGATGGTAATGCCGTTGAATGTCAAGGGGAGGTGGTTAGACTCTCTCTTGTTGGAGATGGTCATTGCCTGGCATTTGTCTGGTGTGAATGTTACTTGCCACTTATCAGCCTAAGCCTGGATGTTGTCCAGATCTTGCTGCTTGCGGGCGCGGACTGATTCATTATCTGAGAGGTTGCGAATGGAACTGAACACTGTGCAATCATCAGCGAACATCCCCATTTCTGACCTTATGATGGAGGGCAGGTCATTGATGAAGCAGCTGAAGATGGTGGGGCCTCGAACACTGCCCTGAGGAACTCCTGCAGCAATGTCCTGGGGCTGAGATGATTGGTCTCCAACAACCACTACCATTTTCCTTTGTGCTAGGTATGACTTCAGCCAGTGGAGAGTTTTCCCCCTGATTCCCATTGACTTCAATTTTACTGGGGCTTCTTGGTGCCACACTTGGTCAGGTGCTGCCTTGATGTCAAGTGCAGATACTCTCACCTCATCTCTGGAATTCAGCTCTTTTGTCCATGTTTGGACCAAGGTTGTAATGAGGTCTGGAGCCAAGTGGTCCTGGCGGAACCCAAACTGAGCATCGGTGAGCAGGTTATTGGTGAGTAAGTACCGCTTGATAGCACTGTCGACGACACCTTCCATCTCTTTGCTGACGATTGAGAGTAGACTGATGGGGCGGTAATTGGCCGGATTGGATTTGTCCTGCTTTTTGTGGACAGGACATACCTGGTCAATTTTCCACATTGTCGGGTAGATGCCAGTGTTGTAGCTGTACTGGAACAGTTTGGCTAGAGACGCCGCTAGTTCTGGAGCACAAGTCTTCAGCACTACAGTCCGAAGCCATTGTCTTCAGCCCCGCCACGATCTCCGTTCCCTTTGCCTCGTTCAACCTCGGCGTCCTATTTGACCCTGAACCCCATATCCTCTCCATAATAAAGACCGCCTACTTCCACCTCCGTAATATCGCCTGTCTCTGCCTCTGCCCATCTGCTGCTGAAACCCTTATCCATGCTTTGGTTACCTCTAAATTTGACTATTGGAATGATCTCCTGGCCAGCATCTCATCTTGCACCCTCCATAAACTTGAGCTCATCCAAAACTCTGCTGCCATATTCTTCAATGACCTACACTGGTTCCCAATCCACCAACGCCTCGATTTAAAAATTCTCATTCTTGTGTTCAAATCCCTCCATGGCCTCACCCCTCTCCATCTCTGTAACCTCCCCCAGGCCTACAATCCTCCGTGAACTCTGCTTTGCCCTAACTCTGGCCTCTTGTGCATCCCCCACTTCCTTTGCCTCACCATTGGCAGCGGTGCCTTCAGACGTTTAGGCCCTCAGCTCTGGAACTCCCTCCCTAAATCACCCCGCCTCTCCCCTCTCTCATTAAAGACACTCCTTAAATCCTACCTCCTTGATCAAGCTTTTAGTCACTTGTCCTAATGTCTCCTTATTTGGCTCGGTGTCAGTTTCTGTCTGATTACACCTTGGGACATTTTACTACGTTAAAGGTGCTATATAAATGCAAGTTGTTGTTCTTGTGCAGTCTGAGTGAGCGGCTTTACCTCCTGAGTAATTGTAGTCGGGGCTTCAGTATCATTGAATCACCTGCAGGTGGCAGTATTGAGAAGAGAATGCAGAACAGTTTAGTAACCCCACCAGGAGGAGTGTAATGGTACTGCAAGTTTATGATTTTAATCAAAGGCAAAGGTCACAAATTTATTTAAAAATGTGAAATTTAATGCTTGTAAAAATCAAAGTACCTACTTAATAATTATACACTTAGGGACCTGATGAAATGTATCCCAGGACGTTATGGGAGGTTAGGGAGGAAATTGCGGGTCCCCTAGCAGAGATATTTCAATCATCCACCGCTACAGGTGAGGTGCCTGAAGATTGGAGGGTAGCAAATGTTGTGCCTTTGTTTAAGAAGGGCGGCAGGGAAAAGCCTGCGAACTACAGACCGGTGAGCCTGACATCTGTAGTGGGTAAGTTGTTAGAGGGTATTCTGAGGGACAGGATCTACAGGCATTTGGAGAGGCAGGGACTAATTAGGAACAGTCAGCATGGTTTTGTGAGAGGAAAATCATGTCTCACGAATTTGATTGAGTTTTTTGAAGGGGTAACCAAGAAGATAGATGAGGGCTGTGCAGTAGACGTGGTCTACATGGACTTCAGCAAAGCCTTTGACAAGGTACCGCATGGTAGGTTGTTGCATAAGGTTAAATCTCATGGGATCCAAGGTGAGGTAGCCAATTGGATACAAAATTGGCTTGACGACAGAAGACAGAGGGTGGTTGTCGAGGGTTGTTTTTCAAACTGGATGCCTGTGTCCAGCGGTGTGCCTCAGGGATCGGTGCTGGGTCCGCTGTTATTTGTTATTTATATTAATGATTTGGATGAGAATTTAGGAGGCATGGTTAGTAAGTTTGCAGATGACACCAAGATTGGTGGCATTGTGGACAGTGAAGAAGGTTATCTGGGATTGCAACGGGATCTTGATAAATTGGGCCAGTGGGCCGATGAATGGCAGATGGAGTTTAATTTAGATAAATGTGAGGTGATGCATTTTGGTAGATCGAATCGGGCCAGGACCTACTCCGTTAATGGTAGGGCGTTGGGGAGAGTTATAGAACAAAGAGATCTAGGAGTACAGGTTCATAGCTCCTTGAAAGTGGAGTCACAGGTGGATAGGGTGGTGAAGAAGGCATTCGGCATGCTTGGTTTCATTGGTCAGAACATTGAATGCAGGAGTTGGGATGTCTTGTTGAAGTTGTACAGGGCATTGGTGAGGCCACACTTGGAGTACTGTGTACAGTTCTGGTCACCCTATTATAGAAAGGATATTATTAAACTAGAAAGAGTGCAGAAAAGATTTACTAGGATGCTACCGGGACTTGATGGTTTGACTTATAGGGAGAGGTTAGACAGACTGGGACTTTTTTCCCTGGAGAGTAGGAGGTTAAGGGGTGATCTTATAGAAGTCTATAAAATAATGAGGGGCATAGATAAGGTAGATAGTCAAAATCTTTTCCCAAAGGTAGGGGAGTCTATAACGAGGGGGCACAGATTTAAGGTGAGAGGGGAGAGATACAAAAGTGTCCAGAGTGGCAATTTTTTCACTCAAAGGGTGGTGAGTGTCTGGAACGAGCTGCCAGAGGCAGTAGTAGAGGCGGGTACAATTTTGTCTTTTAAAAAGCATTTGGACAGTTACATGGGTAAGATGGGTATAGAGGGATATGGGCCAAGTGCAGGCAATTGGGACTAGCTTAGTGGTATAAACTGGGCGACATGGACATGTTGGGCCGAAGGGCCTGTTTCCATGTTGTAACTTCTATGATTCTATGATTCTATGCTGCACTGTCGGAGGTGCCGTCTTTCAAATGAGGCATTAAACTACGGCCCTACCTACCCTCTCAGGTGGACGTAAAAGATCCCATGGCACTCTTCGAAGAAGGGGAGTTCTCCCCGGTGTCCTGGCTAACATTTATCCCTCAACCAACAACAAAAACAGATCATCTGGTCATTATCACATTGCTGTTTGTGGGACCTTGCTGTGCGCAAATTGGCTGCTGTGTTTTCTACAATACAACAGCGACTATGTTTCAAAAATACTTTATTGGCTGGAAAGCACTCTGGGATGCCCTGAGGTCGTGAAAGGCGCTGTATAAATACAAGTTCTTTAAAGGATAGAGAAATAGGAGAGTGGAATTTGTGGAAACCTGGGAGCAGGGAGGTAGTCCACCTTCTGAGCAGAGAGAATAAAAATTGCATTATTCAAAATGATCTCATCATCCGGGCTGTGTTGTGCTGCGAGCTAATGGAAGTATTGATCTAAACTTTATGTGTGACTCACGATGCTCCATTGTATGCACCTAAGTGGCCCACAATGACAAAAAGCTTGGTGCTTAGTGGGTGAATGTGTACTTCAGTGTGGTGCTAAGCCATACAGACCCGCACAAAGTAATCCACTTGATCGACAGCACCTTCCAACCCCATGATCACTACCTCCTGTCCACATATCCGCTCCATCACCAAGAACGCCTACTTCCACCTCCGTAATATCGCCGGTCTCCGCCCCTGCCTCAGCTCATCTCCTGCTGAAACCCCCATCCCTGCGTTTATTACCTCTAGACTCGACTATTCCAATGCTCTCCTGGCCGGCCTCCCACCTTCCAACATCCACAAACTTGAGCTCATCCAAAACTCTGCTGCCCGTATCCTAACTCGCACCAAGTCCCATTCTCCCATCACCCCTGTGCTCACTGACCTACATTGGCTCCTGGTCCGGGAACGCCTCAATTTTAAAATTCTCATCCTTGTTTTCAAATCCCTCCATGCCCTCGCCCCTCCCTATCTCTAGCCCTACAACCCTCCCAGATCTCTGCGCTCCTCCAATTCTTGCCTCTTGTGCATCCCCGATTTTAATCGCTCTACCATTGGCGGCCATGCCTTCAGCTGCCTAGCCCCTAAGCTCTGGAATTCCCTCCCTAAATCCCTCTGCCTGTCTACCTCTCTCCTTTAAAACCTACCACTTTGACCAAGCTTTTGGTTACCTGTCCTAATATCTCCTTATGTAGCTCAGTGTCAAATTTTATTTGATAACGCTCCTGTGAAGCACCTTGGGACGTTTTACTACGTTATAGGTGCTATATAAATGCAAGTTGTTTTTGTTGATGTTGATTGGTGCACCAATATCCACCCCTTATCACCAGAGATGCACTGTGCAGCAGCATGTAACCATCTACAGAATGCACTGCAAGAACTCACTAAGCTTACTTCAGCAGCCTCTCCCCACCCCATGACCTCCACCACCAAGAAGGGCAAGAGCAGCAAAGTCATGGGAACATGTGGACTAGCTACTTGGGCTAGGTACTGGAGGGTGCCCATGTACCTGTATTCTAGCAAGAGTCAGTACCTTCAGGAAAGGAGAGGGAGGGGTGGGGAAGAGTGCAGGTGTGTGTGTTCAGGGGGAGTTTTGTAAAAATAAATGAAGATGGTGAAGTGATGAAGCCCCCTAACCTCTAATCGTTAAAGAAAATATAAACATCAGAAGTTGGTAACTTTTAAATGGAGCTAAGATTGCAGCAAAAAACTTAACACTTGCAATTTGAACATAAAAAAGCTCTCAATTTAGAACCAGCTCAAATTTGTAGCTATTATAAAGAAGGCTTCAGAGGTTAATTGTACCAATTTGTGCTCCTGGCTTGCATATCGAGAATTTGTGGCACAGATCGATGGTTCCCACAGGACATTCCATTGACCTCACGCCAAGACTGCAGATTCGTAAAATTTACCATTAGAAACCTACCTCTCAACTTGCAAATAACAATCAGGGTCACAGACTCTAAAATTGGGGAGTAAATCGTCAAAATCAGGGACCCTTTTAATTGTTCCATAACGTTCAATTAAACCAGTGTGTTCATTTTTGTACTATTTGCTTCTAGTGAGTTTAATTAATTATTATTTCCACAAATCCAAATCTAAATTAAGCACATTTCAGTCTCTAATGTACTTCATTTGTTTTATTCCTCACATCTCATTCAGACAGATTAATGCTTTATTGTATTTTGAGGGTATATAGTTTAAGCTTCCTGCCACTTCTGTGCTGTGACATCTCCTCTCTGTCACAGCAGCCAACATTCCTCATTTGTGACTCCTATCTGTTGTTCTCTACCCAGCTCCTTTATTTTTCTTCCCCATTTAGGGACCCGTTTCTCATCCAGTTTCCAGTTCTGATGAAGGGGTACACACAACCAGAATTTTAACCTATCTTTTACTTTTACCGGTGCTGATGCTGTATATTTCCACCATTTGCCGTTTCCCTGTTTCATTTGTACTGTCTGCGGTTAAATGCTTACTTGGGAAGAGGAAGCCTGCACATGCGAGCCTGGTTACGTGCAACATACCTTCTCTGTCTAACTAATGCATATAACGAGATCCTGCTGTCCAAAAATTGTAGTTCAAGCATGACCTCAGGCATGACCTTTTAATAGTCACAGCACATTTAGCAAATCCTGGGTTCTTTACTCTTCCCTTGTTTAGCTGGTTCTTAAGTGAGAAGGTGAAATCACTGCGAGGGGATAAGAGACTCCATGTGATTAAAGCGAAATCTAACGTGATCAGTTCTGATCCAAGGTCCACACCTGAAACATTAACTTGTCAGCTGCCTCCACAGGCACTGACTGACCTGCTGAGTGTGTCCAACATTTTATGCTTTTGTTTCTGCAGGTTTTTTTTTGCTTTTGGTGATCAGTAAAGAAAATTTGAACAATATTCCTTTAATGAGAAAACATACTTGCTTCAGAAGTTTGACCTTCAGTAACAGGACAGCTTTAAAACAGCTGCTAAAGTTTGCACGCTGACCCAGTCATTTATTTCTGATCACTACAACAATATTTTGACAATACAATATCTCTGAAGTTTTACTATTAAAATTAGGGAAAGAAGTAACTAGCTTTTCACGAATTTCTTCGCGCAGAGGGTTGTGAATCTTTGGAATTCTCTACCCCAGAGGGCTGTGGATGCTGAGTCATTGAATATATTCAAGATTGAGACTGATAGACTTTTGGACTCTAGGGGAATCAAAGGATATGGGGATCGGGCGGGAAAGTGGAGTTGAGGTCGAAGATCAGCCATGATCTTATTGAATGGCGGAGCAGGCTCGAGGGGCTGTATGGCCGACTCCTGCTCCTATTTCTTATGTCAGTCTAGTTCAGCTCATTCAGCATTTCATTGCCCATTGATCGAGAGTTGTGGCATTGTGTTGCGTCTCTCATAGGCTGTTTCACCCAGCCTTCTCCAGGCAGAAGCTTGGCATAAGAGCATTTCTCCATCCGTATTCTGTCCTCAGGCCTCACCACCAGTCTTTTTGAAAACATTGTTCCAGCTCTTCAATATTTAACGCAGCTTAACTTTACAATGACCTTGCTTTTTGTCATTTAACCCTTTACACACCACTGTCTAATGCTTTCTAGGCACACGGCAAATTGCAGCTTTCTATCTCAGCCTGCAGATCAACAATGCAGATAATTAAAATGACCCTGATTTGCACCGTATGTTGACACAGGGTAAGTGTGTCTGAACTGTATTATTTTAACGTTTTGGTTAAAGAGAACACGAAACACCTCTGTATCTAGGAACAGGAGTTGGCCATTCAGCCCCTCGAGCCTGTTCTGCCATTCAATTAGATCATGGCTGATCTGTATCTCAACACCATCTACCCGCCCTGGCTCCGTATACCTTAATACCCTCGCCTAATCTGTATATCCATTAAATGGGTTGCAGAGAGGGGAACAGCTGCTGTTGAAGATCCACATCTCCAGCTGGTGGAACCATCGCTCAACAGGACATGGTGTGGTTAGGAGGATGGTAGCAATGCATTCATGCATTTTAAGGTGCGCTCTGCTGCATAGAATGAGCTCCCAGTGCCTGCTGTCCATCTCGTGAGGGTGCAAACCCACGCTTGTCAGCTGTATAAGGTCCAACTAGTAAATATCTTCCGGGGGAAGGGGATGGGAAAGTACGAGTGTCCTTTGGGGTCAAGGTAGCTCCAAGATGAAAGTTTGGAACCAAGTTAACCCTCTACAGCAAACTTGGCAATCCAATACTTGGGTCAGGTAGTCCGGAGCATTCCAGTGCACTGTTGAGGATTGACCAGCAAGCCTGGCTCACTATTGGAACCCGAAGGGGTAGACCTGTCACTAAGGTATTTCCAGCATGGGTCACCGGATCAGGACCATACTGACCTCCCCCCCCCCTCACTTAATCCAGTAGCTCCCTTGCCATCGCACTGGCTGAGATCAAAGAACTCAACATGTTCGTGCTGTGTTTGTCATCATAAGAGTGATTGAGTGATTACATCTCAATAGTAGTTAATCAGATGTGAAGCCCTTTGGGATGTCCTGAAGGATGTGATAGACTGCTTTTAGTTCTTGCTTTTATTCATTCACTTGCTGGGGTTATTTACACTTTCACAGACTCATTGTGATAAGTGTGAAATCTTTCCTTTATTTGCCTTACCTGTTTTTCCTGTGAATAACTCTGAAATTATATATATATATACACACATTGATATTTTCAGAAAACAGTCTGCATTCAAATCTACTCTTATGTGGAATCCTTCCGATCTCATGCACAAAGTGTTATCAAGCTCCACTTTTACTCCTCACAATCTGTTGCGAAAACCAATTTTTTTCAGGCTGTTGCAAGTAACGCACATACTGGGCAGATAAGGCAGTGTTAAAAAAAACTTGCCTCAACTGTAGTTCAGTATCATTATGTACCTGAACAGCTCACTGCTGATTGACTTGCTGGTGGGTCACGATTTACATTTGGAGGTGCAAGTGTTTCTGATGGAGATCTTCATTTGTAGCAGGGGACAATCCATACAATCGGATTACAAAGCTCCATCCTATATGTGGACCATAGCCTGTGCTTTCTCCCCCCACCCCACCCCCTCCCACCCCTCACTCTCTCCAGTGGTGTGGAGGAAGGGGAAAGCCCCCGAAAGCTTGTGGGATTAAAAATAAAATCGTTGGACTATAACTTGGTGTTGTAAAATTGTTTACAATTGTTAACCCCATCTCCACATCATCTCTCCAGTGGGGTGGAGGGAAAGAGACATCTGCCTGTACTGATGTCCTACTGACTGCGAATTTAACGGTGCTACTTTGCTAGTTTATTGGGGTTCATGACACTGAGGCAACTCAGTGTTTTTGATGGGTTCACGCAAAGATACCCACCACTGACTCCGACTGTATTTCTGGCCCTGGGATCACGCACGTGCACAAAGCAGGTCACCAGCCTCCATCAGGGAGTAATGCTGGTCTGGGGATGGTGACTTGCTGTGACAGACCTCGGCTTATCACAGTGGAAGAGGTGGCCTGAGCTGCATGTGAAAATAAAAAGGGAAATCTTTCAGTTGAACGATGAGGCCTGTACGTGGCACTTATCCCGAGAGGGTTTGCAGAGTCCACTTTTTGCCCCGAGGTCCCCTTCATCAATCTCTGAACTCTGGGCCCTAACAGTTAGCCGCATAATCCAAAATGCAAATGGCAGGAAACATAGTGCAGGCCATATTTCCCTTAGTTGCATGTTGTTGTTATGCTGCTACCCACGGATGGGCAGATATATTGTGCTGCACCGACTGGACTGGCTGCTGGAAAACAGTAGCCATGATGTGGAGATGCCGGTGATGGACTGGGGTTGACAATTGTAAACAATTTTACAACACCAAGTTATAGTCCAACAAATTTATTTTAAATTCCACAAGCTTTCGGAGGCTTCCTCCTTTGTCAGGTGAACGGTGTGGAAATGAAATTTTCGAATCCTTCGCATTTGAAAATCACAGAACAATGCCTGGTGATTACTGCCCGTTGCCAAGGCAATCACAGTGAGCAGACAGAAAGGTGTCACCTAAAAGGCCACCGAATATACAAACCTCCCAAAAAAGAGAGAAGGAAGACAGTCAATGACCCGTTATATTAAAAACAGATAACATTTGTTCGCTGGTGGGGTTACGTGTAGTGTGACATGAACCCAAGATCCCGGTTGAGGCCGTCCTCATGGGTGCGGAACTTGGCTATCAATTTGGCTAGAAATTGATAGCCAAGTTCCGCACCCATGAGGACGGAGGAAGGAGGAAGCCTCTGAAAGCTTGTGGAATTTAAAATAAATTTGTTGGACTATAACTTGGTGTTGTAAAATTGTTTACAATGGAAAACAGTAGGGCACAGGGACATGGTCCAACATGTTCCTGAGTAACTTTCCACCTCTGCGTGCCCCAGCTCTGCCAAATAGAATCGGGCAGGGCAGGGAGTGTTGGAAAACATAGGCCATTGTCTCCAGTTCTGCATTTTTCACTCACTGGTTTGACCAAGTTTCAGTTGGTGGTGACAATCGTAGAATGAAGGGGAAAATTTGGTGACTTGTGTACCTGATGCTAAAAACTAGAGCTCAACTACATCAGCTCACTACTATACACGTGGCACCACAAACCGACTTAGTAAACTGGGGTGTACTCCTCATACACAAAAAACCCCACACATTATTACCTCACCGTGAGGTCGGTGGGATCTGCTAAAAAAAAAACGTATCTACAGTATCGGCTGGTGGCCCCCATAAAACTGTACACTTTTCTGAGTCACTCAGTTGTATCAAAAACCACTACAGCAGATCAAGAAGGTGGCCCACCACCACCTTCTCGGGGCAATAAATGCCAACCTTGCCAGCGACACCCACATCCTCAGTGAATAAAAAAAGAGGGGAGAAAATTAGAAAAACAAGTCATCAGAAATGCAGATAAGTTGGCAATGTAACCCAATCCCACCTTGCTTAAATCTGCTACCTGGAGCCTGTGGCCAATTAGGACCAGCATTACATTCAATGAAGTGGATGGATTATAATTACCAAAATAAAAAAAAAAATCTAACCAACCGTTTCAGAATTGATCCCAAGCCTGTAAATGTTAGAACTGTAGACTCGGAATAGTTACAGTGCTGGGTGCGCTTCCCAAACAATCCCAGAAGAATGTAGTCGGTGTATAAAGCCAGCCATCTCTGCCTTGACATGTGCAGAATCCAAGCACTCTCATGAAAGGTTATCTTGTAGATGTAGTTACTACTACCTTACTACAGCAGGTGGCCCCAGTTTAAAAGGGATTAATATATCATATAAAATAAATAATCTGATTGCTCTGGAATTCTTAAAATCCAGATTTGATTTGATTTGATTCTTTTTGGCTGATTTCTTCAAACTGATTTTACCAACTGCCATGTACTTGCTTTCCTACAACAGTGACTTCACTTCAAAAGTACTTCATTGGCTGTAAAGCGCTTTGGGACATCCTGAGGTCGTGAAAGGTGCTATATAAATGCAAGTCTTTCTCAGTGCAGTAGCAATGTATTCCTGGGAAAGTGACAATTTTCTATGTTGTCACTACAAAATGAAATCAATCTCAATCTCTCATTTTTTTTCCTAATCCGTAAGCTTCCCTAATCCCTCATGATGGTAGAATTAGAACAAAAACATTCTTAATTGGGTTCAGCTTGTGCCACCTCAGTGCAGCTGGTCCTAGCTCCAAGTTGTGGGAGGAGTGATAGAGAAACTACATGCTGGCCACCATAGAAGTTGCAAGTCAGATTTACACACTCACTCATATGCTGATAACTCTGAGGGGTGTGTGGGTGGGCGAGTGTGTGAGAGAGATCGAGAACACATGTCTACCAGTCAAAATAGGAATGTGTCTTTTGGTTTTGTGTATTTTTTTTATTCGCTCATGGGATGTAGGTGGCGCTAGCAAAGCCAGCATTTATTGCCCATCCCTAATTGCCCTTGAGGTGGTGGTGAGCCGCCTTCTTGAACCGCTGCAGTCCGTGTGGTGACGGTTCTCCCACAGTGCTGTTAGGTAGGGAATTCCAGGATTTTGACCCAGCGACGATGAAGGAACGGCGATATATTTCCAAGTCGGGATGGTGTGTGACTTAGAGGGGAACGTACAGGTGGTGGTGTTCCCATGTGTCTGCTGCCCCTGTCCTTCTAGGTGGTAAAGGTCACAGGTTTGGGAGGTGCTGTCGAAGGAGCTTTAGCGAGTTACTGCAGTGCATCCTGTGGATGGATGGTACACACTGCAGCCACGGTTCGCAAGTGGTGAAGGGAGTGCTGGGACGTTGGCTGAAAGGTATGATTCTGTGAGTATAGCTGTGTCAGGCTGTTGCTTGACTAGTCTGTGGGACAGCTCTCCCAATTTTGGCACAAGTCCCCAGATGTTAGTGAGGAGGACTTTGCAGGGTCGACTGGGCTTGGTTTGCCTTTGTCGTGTCCGGTGCCTAGTGGTCTGATGCCGGGTGGTCCATTCAGTTTTATTCTTATGACTTTTTGTAGCGAGATTGTACAACTGAGTGGCTTGCTCGTCCATTTCAGAGGGCAATTAAGAATCAACCACATTGCTGTGGGTCTAGAGTCGCATATAGGCCAGACCGGGTAAGGACGGCAGGTTTCCTTCCTAAAGGACATTAGTGAACCAGATGGGTTTTTCCCGACAATCTGGTAGTTTCATGGCCACCCCACAATTACTGATGCTAGTTTTATTTTATTCCAGATTTTTATTTAATTAATTGAATTTAAATTCCCCAGCTGCCGTGACAGGATTTGAACTGGATTAGCTTGAGCACCAGGAATTTAAAATGAAGGCTGCTCCCTTACTTGCAAAATTGTGCATCAGGCAAGGCCTTTCATCATGAATTAGCAAATAAAAAATTCCCTTTGATGGGAGGCAGCATGAATAAAATGTTACCTTATGCGGCATTGTCCAGTCCGTTATGTAATTTCCAATTGCTATCCTTGTTAAAATACTTGGGAGATAGCGACTATTGCTATTTATTACCTCATTACCAGGGGGTGAAGAGGCAACATTTTATTAATGGTCCTCCTTTGAAAAAAAAAATCACCAGTACTGGAGTAAAAATATCCTTGGAGAAGCTAATAATTCTGGTACAGTGTGTTTGCAGATGACATGTAACATCTCATCCCAAAAGTACACTTAGAGATTGCAACTTGCTCGCTTCTCTAAAAAGACTCAGTTGATTCGTCTAAAGAATCTTCCACTGCAGGAAATGCAAGAAAGGCTGTTTGTTTTTGTTGGACTGTCTCGGTTTCTCTCATACAATTATTGTGCCCTTAATATTTTCACCTCTATTCTGTTTTTGCTCATGTGAATCATTTTAAGTTAGAAAGCAAATTTGATCAGTAGTTTAACCTGTACAAGATGGGGTAAATTCAAGTGATATTTTTTTTTCCAGTTTCCAAATTGACACGAGACAGTGTGGGGACTCCTAACGTGTTTGCTCACAAATCGGGTGATTGGTTAGAGCTACGTTAACTCAGCATGCAATTAACACAATCCGAGTGGTTTCTTTTAAACCCAACTTGTTCAGTCCAGGAATTAATTTTCTTCCATCCCTTAAGGCTGCAATTTTACTTCAAGGATATTTATTTGTGTAGAGAATGCTATGACCAGCAAGAAATCCAAATGAAAAGTGAATAAATATTTTTTTTTCCCAAACTTTTATTGAAAAGTTACAGCAATGGTAGCAAAGTCAAAAATCATCTTATAATGGGTCAACGAGAAAAGACCTATAAACAAAAATCTTGCCTTGGAACGTACGTTGCCCATGCGGTTCCTCACTGAAGTGAGGCAGGAAGCGGAGAAATAAATAGCAAAAGCAGCTCAAAGCAAATGGAGTTTAGACAAGTGCACAATTTCCACAAGAGCGAGCAAGAAAGACGAAGGATTAAAAGACAGTAATTTCAGGAATGTTAACAAGGCAAGGTCCAACTTCTGCAGCATTTCCACTTTCAATTGCTATCTTTAATCACAGTACAGCCACAATCAGTGCACATTGCAATAATATCCTAGTTTATCAAAAGAAAATGTGCCACAATATACTTAACATACTTTATTGTGCCAAAATTAAATAATCTAAAAATGCTCCAGTGAAATCGGTTTAGTTTCCATATTCATTTTAAAAAACTTTTTTTTTTTTTTACAGAAAGTTTAGAGAAATCACAGGTAAAATATAACCCATGTAAAAAAATCCAAGGAAGGACCTTGAAGTTATTAAACTGCTTAGTGTTTGCTGTAGGTGAAGTTGCCATAGCTACACACACAGTGAAATCAGTGTACTCCTGGTAAACATGGAGAATTGGGAGGGGAGCAAAACATCCTCTATTCTCCTCCCCTCCTGTGCAAACATTATTGCATTTCTCTTCCCCACCCCTCAGCAAATTAACGTGATTCATGCCCGTGTAAGAAGCCCACTGCCACGGGAATGAATCACCAAGAATACCGCAGTTACAGCTGGATGTCCTGGACTCCGTATTCATTGACTGACCATTCACCCATTGAAGAGAGATGAAATTGGATTGCTTTGGAGTTCTTAAAAGCCAAGAGATTTGTACTTTTTTTTATTATTGGCTTTTCTTTTTGCCTCAGATTGATTTTACCCACTGTGGGGACTGCATCTCACTACAGTAGCAATGTATTCTTTCGTGTAGGAGGCCATTCGGCCCATCGTGCCTGCTCCTTGAACGAGGTATCTAATTAGTCCCACTTCTCTGCTCTTTCTCCGTAGCCCTGCAAACTTTTCCCCTTCGTGTATTTATCCAATTTCCTTTTGCATGCAGCGGCCTTCCATAGAATAAAGCCAATACTGTCTCAGTTTTTGATAAATGGTAAAATTAGTCAAGATATGGTACAAACCCATACTATCCTTTACTGAAAGATAAACTACCAGTGACTTGGGTGCACATATTCGATCCTCAGAAACCTCAACAGTGCCCCACTAAAGCTGTGTAGAAGTCAACGTTAGCTGAAAACATCATGAACTCAAGATCAGCCTGGGGTCCAAAGTGTTCTCATTTTAATTTTTCCCATGTTCTCCCTGGTCCCCTCTCCTGGAGGTGCTGACTCATGGTTGGGATACACCTCCAATGTACCTCACCCAAGTTGCCAACCTCCATGAACCACTTCACCCGAGAACCTAGGGCGTAACAGACAAGTTTGATGCTGTCCTCACCGGACAACCACACACAAGTCTTCACTGGACAGCAGGCAGCAGTCTTTCCTTCCAAGCCAAGGGCAGGGAGTCCAATTGTAATGCCTCAATCAACTCACCACAGACCAGGGATTGAATTTGGGGCCATTTTGGTACCAAATGGCTCGGTACCACACCACACACTTATTTACAGCAGCTTTACCCCAGCTTCATCATTTTTTTTTTTAACGTTTCTGTTTAATACAAAATTTCAGACCGCTCCTGTTTAAAGTTAGTTATATTTTCCTGCACTTTATTTTCATAAGACCATTGTGCATTTCTCACCCCTTTGATCCATGCTTAAGATAGCAGCTAGAAGATTTTGAGTCCAATTAGTTGAACTTCAATTCTCTCTCTTTCTCTCCCCCCACTCCCAGAGTGAATGTAAAATGTCTGGGCTACAATTTTCAAAACTAAAACTGTACTGTTAAATTAAAGAGAGCACAACAAAACACCACCTCATCAGCATCAATTTACATAAAATATTCAGCTAGACAGTACAACTATATCAAAATTAATCTGAACAGCTATATTCTTGGGTGGTAAATGGTACATCTGTGCAGCGTACTGGGAATGGGGGTACATTTAAAACAGGAGTTTCAAAATATTTTAAAAAGGGGGAAAAATTGCAGTCTTAAACCATGAAACAAATTTCACAATTCATAAACGTAATTCAAAAACAGAACTTTACATCGATTAGCCCCATTAATAAGACACCTTGCAGACACAAAATGGGCCTGTGAAAGGGGGTTAAAAATAAAATCCCACACAAGTTGACCATTGCCCTCTTAAAAGTACAGAGTTAGTTTTCACAGTTAAAGAACAGATCTCTGCCACAGCACAAGAGTCTCTAACTCTTCTACAAGTCGCAGTCTCCTCCTCCAGAGAGCAGCCCGTGCAGACACATTAAAAGAAGCTACAGAGAGAAAAACACAATGAGATAGATCATCAACACAGGAAGATATTTCAGACACAAACAGAAACGGATACTGAACAGAAACCCCCACCGAGGAAAAAAAAAAATGGGTGGGGGAAGATGATGATGGACTTTGAAAGATGAAAACATGCAGTGTCTCCGATTGCCATAAAGGGTCCCTTAGTGAGGAATCATTTCTCGAGGGTCACATTTTCAAATAAACGAAGACACCGTATGACTGAGGTGTAACAGCTTTTAATAGCTTAAAGATATTGTAAGACATCCAGAACAATCTGTGGAGCCACATGCAAGAAGCAGCAAAAAAAAACCCTAAATAAGTGAAAATTACAAAATCAGTGCAAAAACTTGCACAAATGGACCAAGAACAAAATGTATAAAATATTGTACATGGCATCCTTCCGTGGAGTCTCTAAACAGTACAGAACCATCTTGGGTTCCATTTGACTAAAATGACTGACCTGAGGAAATACAAATGTCTCACTATTAAAACGCGTTCGCGAGGTTTGAACGGAATGCTCAGAACATCCAACTTTGCCACATTTACAAAATAAATATTGTGCAATTTATTTTTTAAAAAACACAATACCCAAACGATGCACCTAACGCAAGTCACATGCGCCTAAAAAACATGCACTTTTTTTGGTGTACAATGTTGTTAATCGTTTAAATTCCGTAGAATTTTTATTTTTTTTCTTCTCACTTCGAGCAATACAATACAAAACAAGCTTTTTGATCACAAAAAGATAAAGCACAAGTCTGGCTTCATGTTTAAAATGACTAGGTCACAGCCGGTGTGCCGTTATCAGAAGCTGCCCATCTAATATTGACCACTGCTTACAAGAGAAAAAAAAAATGAAAACATGTTCCAAAATCACTGAGGACCTCTAATTATTCAGTGCAGAGCCAAGGGTTACTGTAAAGAAAGAGTGCACAAAATATAGACAAACATGAATGGCAAGGCTGAGAAACTCATACGATTCAATTCACATTTATTAGCATTCAAAGTCTGTTTGGCTCAAACGGTTATTTTTGCACAATATTAGCATCCCTTCACATCAGATGTGCAATAAGAGTGGAATAAAAGTCATTTTATAAAAACAAGCACATACACATAATCAATGCCCTTTTAAACTAATCCCTCCGGTGTCTAAATGTTTGGACCCATTTTTTTTTTTAAAAAGTAGACTTGAACAAATAAAAACTACACATCAGTGCCACGCGCTGCCTCAAACACAGCCAGGTGCAGTTACAAAACAGCTTCACATTTCAGTATTTCATAAACAAGATATCAAAATGAGAGTTTAAAAAAAACCTTCTGCTTGAGAAATTAGCCAACAAAAATACCACGTCGTGCTGTTAGTAATAACTGGTAAATCCTACAAACGTTCACTTATTGCACTTTTTGTTTGACCTACAAATTCATAATTTGGCAGATTCTCCTTCCTTGGATTTTAAAAAAATCCTTTATTTTGCTCAGTATTGTACTTTATCCCCCCCTGATGTTAACATGCATTTTTGTGACGTGCCTGAAATTAAACTCACATCTGTTAGGAACTATTATTATTACATGGTTCAATAGCCTGAAACAGGAGCAGCAAACAGGCAGCAAAGGTGATGAGACATAAATGATGACAATTTCATGCAAATGCTTCCTGAGTATTCTAATGCACATAGAACCACAAGGTCTTATATTGGGATTACTGAGTTGCACACAGTCTCTGATGCTCATTTGGCCGTTCGTGTGGTACCATGCAAGTACTGAAGTGGTAAACTGCGAGTCCTTGTGTCAGTTCCATACTATTTATTGCTGGATTCCTCCATTCAGCACAGCCACAGTATCAAGTTTGTACATGTATGTTTACATGGAAGGGGAAGGAGAGGGAAGGAGAGAGGGAGAGAAGATGGGAACGGAAGGGAACAAGCGCCGCAATATAATTGGGAACAAAAAGGGAGTTCATTCCCGACTTGCTGAGGGAAGGATTCTACAGGAAGCCTGAACTGAAAATGAAAGAAAAGCAGGATTAATTTTTCATGAGTTACTTTAAGCTAGATGAATGTTCAGCCAAGTACTGTTTAAATAGTAAATAATGAATGAATATAGTTCTACATGTTAAATATGAAAATGTTCCATTTAACTAAAAAAAACTCACAAAGCAAACATTCCAATACACACAGCAGTGGAACTAAGCTTGTAGTTGAACAAAGAAAGCTCTTCAGTTATACACACATTTACTTAAGCTTCTCAGTTGTTTTAGGTCTAACAACAAAATGAACCTTGGGTGAAAAGGGGCAGAGGTGGGGGGTTGAGAGGGGTGAGGGGGAAGTCCGCCTGATGTGACTTTGCCTTTGTCCTGCCCTGACATGTAGAAACAGGTAGGGGGTCTTCACCTCGCCCGAGGTCAGAATGTTGCGAGTTCAAGCCCGACTCCAGAGACTTGAGTACATAACATAGGCTGACACTTCGGTGCAGCACCGAGGGAGTGCTGCATCGTCAGAAGTGACGTCTTTCAGATGAGACGTTAAACCTAGGCCCTGCCTGCCCTCTCAGGTGGATGCAAGAGATATGCTTCAGTTGTGTAGATCCTTGGTCAGACCCATCTGGGGTATTGTGTTCAGTTTTGGGCAACACACCTCGGGAAGGATATATCGGCCTTAGAGGGGGTGCAGCGCAGATTCACAGAATGATACTGGGGCTTAGAGGGTTAAATTATGAGGACAGGTTGCATAAACTTGGCTTGTATTCCCTTGAGGATATACAAGATTGAGGGGTGATCTGATCAAAGTGTTTAAAATGTTAAAAAGGATTCGACAGGGTAGATATGGAGAAATTATTTCCTCTGGTGGGGGAAATCAATAACAAGGGGACATAATCTTAAAATTAGAGCTAGACCAATCAGGAGCGAAATCAGGAAGCATTTTTTCACACAAAGGATGGTAGAAATTTGGAACTCTTCCTCCAAAAGGCCGTTGAGGCTGGGAAAATTGGACCTTTCAAAACAGAGATCGATAGATTTTTGTTAGGTGAGGGTATCAGGGGATAGGGAACAAAGGCAGGAAAATGCAGTTGAGGTGCAGATCAGCCATGATCTGGAGCTGAATGGCCTACTCCTGTGCCTAATACATTATTTTTAAAAATGACCATCCAGGGACTTGCAAAAGTGGTATGGAAAGCTATCCCAAAGCTAAAATGCTGGTTCAGTGCTGAGAGGGCAGGAAACTGGAGCTCTTTCACCATATCAGAGAAATTTAGAAGACCTGAAAGAGATGTTCAAAATTATGAGATTTTTACTCTAATTCTAAAGCTAACTGGAAAGCCACCATTACTAAGATATCTGGTTTCTCAATGAAAGGCAAGTCCAAGAAATGGGTACGTTGTTCAATGGACTTTTTGAGACAAGCAATTTGGGAGCAGCAATCCAACAACACCAAGTGTAGACATAATCAACACAAAGTGCATCATACCAGCCAAACAGAAAAGTAAGCACATGGGGGCCCTGGCCGATTCTGCCGCAGTGCTAGAAGGTGCTGGTTACTTTAACTTTAGAGTGCAGTCTGGTGCACTCCTTGAATGTTTCGCAATCCTATAAAATGCTCAAAGGTTCAACACTTAATTTTGAATCAAATCATTCCACACCAAAGAATGCTAAGTACCAGCCAGTAGCCCTTAGGCTCTGTTCCTTCATGGCCCATTGTCCTTCAGATTAACCACTGGCTGTCAGCCTTGGCTCAGTTGATAGCACTCATCTCCGAGTCACAAGGTCATGGTTTCAAGCCCTATGCCAGGTCTTGAGCACATAATCCAGGCTGACACTCCAGTGCAGTACTGAGGTGCTATCCTTCAGATGAGACGTTAAATCGGGTAGATGCAAAAGATCCCACGGCATTATTCGAAGAGCATTGGAGTTCTCCTGGTGTCCTGGCCAATATTTATCCCTCAATCAATACCACCAAGAGAGATTACCTGGTCAATAATCTCACTGCTACTCGTGGGACCTTGCTGTGCACAAACTGGCTGCCATGTTTCCCTACATTACCAGCGTGACCACACTTCAAAATTACTTAATTGGCTGTTAAGCACATTGGGACAGCCTGAGGTTGTGAAAGGAGTTATATAAATGCAAGTTCTTTTCTTCAGGTGGAAGCAAAACACTTTTTGAACGCAAAGTATGTAGAAAATATGGGGAAATTTATAATCACCAAATCCACTAGCAACCATCTTGGTTGTACTACCCAACAGTAGGGTTTGGGTCACTTCATAAATACATTCCTCAATATAATTTTTTGTTAAAAAGCTATATATAGATTGTTTTAATACCAGAACAAAGACACTCCACTACAGGTTAGCGCGTGCAGTGTGATGCCTGAAATCAGCCACTCTTTAAAAAGTCAGGACAGCTTAATTTTTGGTCCGGACATCTATTAACCTATACAACCGACCACCAAAAAACTGTATTGGAGCGTACAGTGAACAGTGTGTGAGATAACTGATTCCACTGCTATGGTTGAGGTTAGTATCAATCAAGCTTACCAGATGTTATGGGTCTCATGCAGCATGCAGTGAACAGCGTTAACTGTAAAACAGTACACATGCATAAGCTAATGTGAATGAACTGACAATGTTAAAATGTACACACAAAACACTCGCTTGTTGTTTATAGCCCTTCCGTTTACAAAAGAATCTGCTCTGCTCAAAAAAAAAGGTCTTTTATGGTGACAGAGTCTGGTGAACAGAAACAGGCTGAACCTTTAAAGACCTTGTCACGACTTACCAACCACACTGTTTTTATTCAAAAGGGCAACAATTACTGGAAGCACAGAGACTTCAGTTCGATAACTTGTGTAGCACCATTATAAAAATGCTTAAGCATTTTTATCATTTTTGGACGTTTGCACACTTGCTAGCATTTTGCCACAGGCTCTCAAAGGAACTCTCTTCATGTGCATTGCCACATTTAGACCAAGATCAGAAATCAGGTGATACCTCAGTCATTCCTGTTCTGTGCTTTCGAACTGCTGGTTAGAAGCAGATTGCAGCTAACATTTTGTGCAGATTTCACCCGCAATAATTGCAAATCAAGGGGACACCGAGATTCCCATTTAACATCAAAGCATAACTCCACGGTGATGCTCTGGTCCTAGACTCCATCTGAACAGTGTTAAAACAGAACGTATGGGAAATGAGGATTAACAGACACCGCCGGCAACTGTGCAGAAGTGTCATTTTAAATGAGATGAAATGACACTGCAATTCCGACAAATAACAGTTCTCCTCCACAAGCCTGTCATGTGGCTCAAGTGGAGTTAGTGTCTGCGTTCCCCATTGCCCAAAGCACATCCAGCTACACTGCAAAGCTAAACCAAGGACTGGTGTCACACGTTCAATATTGAAAACTGGTCCAAATTAAAAGTTAGCCTGACAAATAAAAGGACACTGTGCCACTGCAACAGTGAGCTTTTCCGAAGGTCAGCAGTCAAATACTATGCATCGTATAAAACTATTAAAAGTATGTCCCAATACAACTATCGATGATGTGGCAATACACACCCTAGAGACTTTACCATGTTGTGCTTCATGCAAACAACTTTCTTATTAACCCATAAAATTAGATTCTGTTACAATTACGCTCATGAGCCTCGCATGAAGATCAAGAATGGTATTTTTCAGTGAATTTTCCATCACACACCTTAATACTGCACAGGCCAGGGATCAAACTTGGCCCTGTCCTGGATTAGTACCACAGCCCACAGTGCAGTCACCTTCAGCAATCAGTGGAGTCTAAGTATAGGTGAAGCATGTGAGTTACTTTGAGATTAATAGACCTCCTTCCTCAAATCATTAGGTTATCTAAAGCCTTGTCATTGGAAAATTCTCTTTGTTGGGCTGTTCTAAATACCAGATTCTACTGGCTTCATAAACGTCCCAAGTTATTGAGAAAAACACTACTGGAACTTGCAATTGAATTAATTCTACGGACACAGCTGAGATTTCTACGATCGCGCGCAAGGGGGAGGCGGCGAGCCAGCGCGAGCGCATGAGAGTGCACGAGAGCGAGGGGAGAAGTGAATAGGGAAGTCGAGAAGCGTAGTGACTGAACAATGATAAAGTGGAGGGAGCGAGGGGCAAGTAGAAGTCAAGTTTAAAGGAGCATGAGGTGCCTGCAGAGATGTTAAGGCAGGAGCAGCGCATTACGGTAGAGTGCGGTGAGGCTATGTAGAGACTTGAAAGCAAGCATTTTGAAAATCAAAGTGCTGAAGAATGGGGAGCCAGGTGCTTGGAGGTGACGGGAATGTGGGATGGGGTCTGGGGCTCTGGAAGGAGTTCCAGTTTGTGGGGGTCAGCTAGAATGGTATTGGAGAAGTCAAGCCTGCAGGAGACGAAGGCATGCAGTGGGATTTCAAATGGCACAAGAGGAGAGATGGGGCAGAGGCTCGCAATGTTGTGGAAGTGGAAGAAAACAGAAAGATTGTGGTGGAAGCTGAGAGTAACAAAGTGACCATGAAGGGAAGAAAATGGTTAAAGGATCTCAGAGATCAATCTGGAGTAGTTAGATTGTCCTGCAGAATTGTTTCATAGTATTTCCTTCTATTAACTTTAAACATACTATTGATTTTTGCTGTTTTTAAAAAAAACAGATTTTCAATTACTAAGGATGGATTAAAAATTGGTAAACCTTTTGTGCCTGCATGGCTCATGTTTTGAAAACTGGAAATCAGAGAAGCTGAAATGTATTATTCAGAGTTTAAGTGTATTAGAATCTTTGTGCAAGTTACCACTGTTACAAAAACAGACTTTTTCAAAAAAGATCAATTTAAACTACTTGAAAGCATTTTTGTAGTAATGACATTACAGTTAAAAAAAAACTGCTGTGTGATTGACTCCTCCCCACCCTCAGCTTCCAGCATGTCCATTTACTGACTCAAGCAGTTTTATTATCCCTTAGTGAGTTCCAAGAGAGAGAGAAACTTTGGGAGATAGACAGAAAAGCTGGTCAGTCTCCCCAATGTTCCTCTGGACATTTTTCTAGGTTGGTTTCAGTTTAAAAGGGATTATTTCTCAAAATAGATCATTTAGTGTTATTTTCGTAGCGCTTTAGATTTTTAAGTTTCTTAAACTAAGTGGATATTTGCCCACAATGACCACAGGAAATCATGAATTGACAAATTAACTCCATGGGCTCTCAAGAAGAGCCACAATGGATTTCCTGTTATTTTCTTTTACACAGGGGACTATGGTTTCAGGCCCGCACGAGCGTTGATGGTGCAGGATTACCAAGAGTAGCTCTTTGTCATAAAAGTGGCTTCACAAAGTCACAGAGCTACCTTCGTTGGAGAAATGTTGAAGGAAACATCCAGTGGTGTGAAGAATTTAAGATCTTATCTGCAGACATCGGCAGATATCCACTATCACAACGTGGTGACGATTTGGACTGACAGCTTGCCTCTCAAAGGCTTGGTTTTAACCAATTCAGGATTATTTGTTATTTTCCGAGACAGAGTGCTCGAGGAGGGGGTAGATATGGGAGTTACATCCAAAAGTAATTATAAGCACTTCTGTCTCTACCGTAAAAATCACAAAACCTGGACATAACTGACTTCTGAAATTGGAATTGATAAGATTAAATTGATATGAGCTGCTGTTCAAGCACTCGAGGGGAAAATTTACCTGTAGTTTAAAGGGGATAATCAAATTATATTTTAAAATAAAATGCGTCCAGTCTAAATGGTTCCCAACCAATGCTGTGTATCAAGGAACAAAGTATTTTGGGGGGAAATAAAATTGTACATTGACAAGTCCTGTCAGTCCAACAATACTGCTCTCAAATTGGGATAATGAAACGCGATTCAAGAAGAATTTAAATAAAAAACAAAAATGTATTAAGATACTGGACCAGACTGTAAATACTGTATTGGACAATAAAGTTCCTCCAGGGCTCATGAATGAGATGAAAAGGTAATATAATGGGATGTGTAAAACTGGAGAGAGGAAGTGATTGAGAATATAAGATAGAAACAGAGAAATTACACCACCAAATGGGAATTTCTCTAAAGTCATTAACCTGGGCTTGATTTACCAAAAGATATCAATCTGGTATAAATGTACAATCATGTGAAAGTCAGGAAAGTGTAGTTGAGAATAGTAAATTGATAGCTTTCTTGTGGAGATATTTGTGTCCTTGCCTATACTGAACAATGAGAAAACTGCATCTGATAGCCAACCGGAGACATCAGGACCCTGCAGGGGGAGATAAGCAAAGACCTCCAGACAACCCCCGATCTTTTGATAAGATAACCTGAAAACCCAAGAATGGCTACAGTGGACATGAAAGATACAAATGTACGTTGCCATCAATTGGAAACAGAGACTAGGATGAAGAACATGATTACAAAGGCCTATGGCCTGGTGAGCTATTGGAACCACTTTTTAAAAACAGAGCAGCTGCTCTTACAGGATTGAATCTTACTGGACATATGACGTGTGCCATGGAAAACACGTTCGCCAATACCATGGGGAAAAAGAAACTGGCCAAAAAAAAGTTATGATATGTTGCGTGTGAGGCAACCGGTATGTGGAAATACATGAAGATGCACTGAAGAACAGATCTCAGACATGCTCAGTTACTTGACAACAGCACGACATGAAATGGTTAACGTGGCCCAGGAGAGTGAGAAAATCTTTTAAGCAAGGCACTGACTCATGCTCCATAGGGAAACCGATTACTTAATGAAACAATCAGGATAGAGTCAAACATTGGTACCTAGAAGAGGGATTGAAATTAAAATAAAGAGGGACATAAAAATTTGGACTTCCAAAATTCAGGGTTAGCTTCCTTTGAGTTAACAATGAAATTGGGACAACTGATGAAAAATATCTGCAAGATGGATATTAGTAAGAGAGCTGGCAAATATTTTAAGTCCTTGATTTCTTGATAATATGGTACACTGTAAATTTTTTTGTGCAGTGTATTATGATTTTCTTTGTCTACATCACAATGCGTAATATTAACCAAATGGAGGCAGTTCAGAGAAGGTTCACTAGGTTGATTCCTATGGAAGGGTTGTCTTATGAGGAAAGATTGAACAGGTTGGGTCTATACTCATTGGAGTTTAGAAGAATGAGAGGAGACCTTATTGAAACGTACAAGATTCTGAGGTAGATGCTGAGAGGATGTTACCCCTCATGGGGGGATTCTAAAACTAGGGGGCACAGTCTCAGAATAAAGGGTCGCCCGTTTAAGACAGAAATAAGGAGGAATTTCTTCTCCCAGAGGGTCGTGAATCTTTGGAATTCTTTACCCCAAAAAGCTGTGGAGGCTGAGTCATTGAATACATTCAAGGCGGAGTTAGACAAATTTTTGATCAGCAAGGGGGTCAAAGGGTATGGGGAAAGGGCAGGAAAGTGGAGTTCAGGTAAAAATCAGATCAGCCATGATCTCATTAAATGGCGGAGCAGGCTCGAGGGGCCGAATGGCCCACTCCTGCTCCTATCTCTTATGCTCTTAAATGAAATTTAGAAGCAACATATATATTTCTATGTGTGTTTATGTAATAAAATGTAACTCAAGGTGATCAGAGAAGTAAGTTAGGGGGTAAGGTGAAAATTGACCCAGCGAGGTTTCCATTCAGGTTCAAAGGATGAGAGATGTAAGAATATGGTTTAAATTGAGTATAGTCAAGTATCCCATCTCACATAATGTCTAGGGCAAGACGGCGGTGCTGGGGGAGACAAAGTTGCTGTCTCGGTGTGAACAAAAGCAGCTTGTAAGTCAGGAGATAAAGGATGAGGTAGTCACGCTATGTGGTACGGTTCATCTGAAGATGTTTAACACAGAGCCAGCATGGGAGTGGGATAATTTACGACTAGGAGATAAGACCAGAGATGCGTATGTGCAACTTCAACAGCTCTTGGGACAGTTGGAAGCCCACAGCCCACTTAGATCAGAAGAACAAATAGCTCAGATAGGTATGTAACACTGACAAGATGAGAACGTTAGATAAGGCCATGTGGCTGTTGGAGATTACGATTGAGAGACTGAAACAAAACGTTAACATTGAAAAGGGGACATCTGCCCTTTCGAGTCACGAATCATGGGAAATAGTGTATAATGTCGGGCAGAATCCATGGTTAAGATTACTCTCATGGCTTTGTGCTCGTCCAGGGGATCATGATAATTGTTTTAATCATACTACTAACATGTGTGAAGCGGACCCTGCCGAAAGTCAACTGTAGACAGCAGACTTCAGAAATCATAGAAAGGTTACAGCACGGAAGGAGGCCATGCGGCCCATCGAGTCCGTGCCGGCTCTGTGCAAGAGCAATCCAGCTAGTCCCCCTGCCCCGCCCTATCCCCGTAGCCCTGCAATTTTTTTCCTTTCAAATGCTTATACAGTTCCCTTTTGAAAGCCACGATTAATCTGCCTCCACCACCCCCTTGGGCAGTGCATTCCAGATCCTAACCGCTCACTGCGTAAAGAAGTTTTTCCTCATGTCACCTTTGGTTCTTTTGCCAAAGGTGACATGACATAATTGCAGTTATATAAGGTATTGGTGAGACCGCACCTGGAATACTGCATACAGTTTTGGTCTCCATACTTAAGAAAAGACATACTTGCTCTCGAGGCAGTACAAAGAAGGTTCACTCGGTTAATCCCGGGGATGAGGGGGCGGACATATGAGGAGAGGTTGAGTAGATTGGGACTCTACTCATTGGAGTTCAGAAGAATGAGAGGCGATCTTATTGAAACATATAAGATTGTGAAGGGTCTTGATCGGGTGGATGCAGTAAGGATGTTCCCAAAGATGGGTGAAACTAGAACTAGGGGGCATAATCTTAGAATAAGGGGCTGCTCTTTCAAAACTGAGATGAGGAGAAACTTCTTCACTCAGAGGGTGGTAGGTCTGTGGAATTTGCTGCCCCAGGAAGCTGTGGAAGCTACATCATTAGATAAATTTAAAACAGAAATAGACAGTTTCCTAGAAGTAAAGGGAATTAGGGGTTATGGGGAGCGGGCAGGAAATTGGACATGAAGCTGAGTTCGGATCGGTCAATGCCCTGTGGGTGGCGGAGAGGGCCCAGGGGCTGTGTGGCCGGGTCCTGCTCCGACTTCTTGTGTTCTTTAGATTTGTGGTTGGGATCAGATCAGCCATGATCTTATTGAATGGCGGAGCAGGCTCGAGGGGCCGATTGGCCTACTCCTGCTCCAATTTCTTATGTTCTTATGTTCTAATCACCTTAAATCTATGTTCTCAGGTTCTTGACCCTTTCGCCAATATGAACAGTTTCTCTCTATTTACTTTGTCTAGACCCTTCATGATTTTAAATACCTCCATCAAGTCTCCTCTCAACCTTCTCTGTTCCAAGGAAAACAACCCCAGCTTCTCCAGTCTATCCACGTAACTAAAGTCCCTCATCCTGGAGTCATTCTAGTAAATCCGCTCTAAGGCCTTCACATCTTTCCTAAAGTGCGGTGCCCAGAAATGGACACAATACTCCAGTTGTGGCCGAACTAGTGTTTTATAAAGGTTAATCATGACTTCCTTGCTTTTGTATAGAAACCACAGCTTTGCTCAGAGGAAAATAGGATTGGTGTGAGGACTCAAGAGCCGGACCTTCTCTGCCTCAAGGTGGGGACTGTAAGGAAATATAGTTTTCACACAAACGTATGAGGAATTCAAAGGGTTAGACCTAACGGGATTGTGGGTGAGGAACAACAGGAACCAGCCATAGTGCAATAATACTAGTGGTTAAAAACGTACAACCATGCTATCCGAGGCAAAAAACAGTGAAACAAAGGATGGGCCTGTATGTCCGAACATGTCGCTAAGCAACTACATTCTAGAATCATGGAAGAACGATTGATTGTCCCCTAAAAGTGCTGATAAGGGAACCATCTATAAGTGGTTTGCTGCAGTGAAAAGGGAGGCTAGGGGTTAACTCAGTGTATAAGTAGCCAGCTCCTACTCAGACTCGGGGTAGAGGACAAAAGAAAAAAGTACCAGGCAGGTAAACGAGAACACGTGCATGAAGGAACAGGGAACAAGGTCGCGCCTTCTACCCAAAGGACGACGGGGCAATATAATTCTCAATTGTACTTTGTAAACTGCTGCTTAAATACTGTAAGGTATTGATTCTTACTTGTGCTAAATAAAGTCACATAGCTATTAACTAATGTGGTGTCAGTCTCGAACACTGAACACAGAGTCAAAATTGACTACAGGTGCCCTCACTAACTAACTAAGAAACGAAATCACCCAATTATCAGGAGCCCACTCTATCTGAAATGCACTGTTCTGAGATAAAGCTGTGAAAACATAAAAGGGGATTTTGTTCTCTAAGCTGGGACAGTGATTTAAAGTAAGAGCTGGGAAACTAAAACTATTACTTTATTAAATTAATAGCAAACTAAATAAATTAGTTAATAAAACTAAAAATATCGAATGAATAAAAACTTTGACTAATTAAATAAAACAAGATTAGATAGTGACGGCAGTGCAGGTGGTGTGTCGTAACTGTGGGAGTTTGTAGAGAGCAGTGTGATCCCAGACAATCCCATCTGCAGTAAGTGTCTGCAACTCGAGGAACTTCGGCTCAGAGTTGTTGAGCTGGAGTCCGAGCTGCAGACATTGCGATGCATCAGGGAGGGGGAAGAGTTATCTGGACACTTTGATCCAGGAGGCAGTCACACCCTTTAAGTTAGGTAGTTGTTTCGATTTGGTCAGGGACAGGAGGATGTGACTGAGTCAGGCCGGTATGGGGACCCAGGGTGCTATGATGGAGGAGCCTCTGCCCTTTGACCTTGTCCAACAGGTACGAGGTACTTGCTACCTGTGTGGATGAGAACAAAGACTGCAGGGAGGATGGGCAAACTGACCACAGCACCATGGTATAGGAGGCCATTCCAGTGGAGGGAGTAAAAAGGAATGCGATAGTGGTAGGGGAGAGTATAGTCAGGGGGCTAGGTACTGTTCTCTGCAGCCATGACTGGGTGTCCCGAAGGCTGTGTTGTCTGCCCGGTGCCAGGGTTAAGGATATCTCCTTGCAGCTGGAAAAGAACTTGGAGCATGAGGATCCAGTTGTCATGGTCCACGGAGGAAGCGACGACATAGGTAGAACTAAGAATAAGGTTCTGCTGAGACAGTTTGAGGAGCTAGGTCTAAATTAATAAGCAGCCACAAAGGCAATAATCTCTGGATTACTACCTGAACCACACACAAATTGGCATAGGGTCAAGCAGATCAGAGAGTTAAATGCATGACTCAGAGTGGTGTGGGAGACAGGGGTTTCGATTCATGGGGCATTAGCACCAGTACTGAGAAGAGGGAGCTGTTCCGTTGGGACAGGCTCCACTTAAACCGGGCTGGGACCAGTGTCCTGGCGAATCAAGTAACTAGGGCTGTAGATAGGGGTGCGGTTCAGGTAAAGGGAAATTTATAAATCTAAAAAGAGAAAAGTCAAGGCCATAGAGCAGTGTAGCAGTCTGGGTAAAGATAAGCAGAGTGTGACAGGAAGGGACAGAGAGTTCAGCGCTGACAGTGCATCAGTGAATAAGGTCAAATCAGGATAAAATAGTAAAAGTTAAAATTAAAAGTGTTTTATCTGAATGCACAAAGCATTCATAACAAGATAGACAAATTAATGGCAAAAATAGAGATAGATGGGTTTGATCTAGTAGCTGTCACTGAGACGTGGTTGCAGGGTGACCAGGGTTGGGAACTAAATATTCCAGGGTTCTTGACTGTTCAAAAAGATAGGCAAAATGGAAAAGTGAGGGGGTGGGGGTAGCCCTGATAATAAAGGATGAGATAGACAGTAGTGAGAAAGGATCTTAGCTCAGAAGATCAGGAAGTAGAATCACAATGGGTGGAGCTAGGAAATAACAAGGGGCAGAGAACACTGGTGGGAGTAGTTTAGAGACCCCCTAACAGTAGTTAAGGATAGCATCAGATTAAAAGAAGAGGCTTATAATGCTGCCAAGGATAGTAGTAAGCCTGAGGATTGGGAGAGCTTTAGAAACCAGCAAAGGATGACCAAAACATTGATTGAGGGAGAAAATAGAATATGACAGTAAACTAGCAAGAAATGTAAAAACAGATTGTAAGAGCTTCTATAAGTATGTAAAAAGGAAGACAGTAGCGCAAGAAAATGTGGGTGTCTTAGTGGCCGAGACAGGAGAAATTATAATGGGGAATAAGGAAATGGCAGACATAATTAAACAAATATTTTGTATCTGTCTTCACAGTAGAAGACACAAAAAAACATACCGGAAATAGTGGGGAACCTAGGGGCTAATGAGAGTGAGGAACTTAAAGTAATTAATATCAGTAGAGAAAAAGTACTGGAGAAATTAAGGGGACTAAAAGACGATAAATCCCCTGAGCCTGATGGCTTACATCCCAGGGTTCTAAAAGAGGTGGCTGCAGAGATAGTGGATACATTGGTTGTGATCTTCCAAAATTCCCTAGATTCTAGAACAGTCCCAGTGGATTGGAAGGTAGCAAATGTAACACCGCTATTCAAGAAAGGAGGGAGAGAGAAAACAGGGAACTGCAGGCCAAGACATCAATCGTCAGGAAAATGCCGGAATCCATTATTAAGGAAGTGGTAACAGGGCACTTGGAAAATCATAATATAATTAGGCAGAGTCAACACAGTTTTATGAAAGGGAAATTGTGTTTGACAAATCTACTGGAGTTCTTTTTGAGGATGTAACTAGCAAGATAGATAAAGGGGAACCAGTGGATGAAATATATTTGGATTTTCAAAAGGCATTCGATAAGTTGCCATGCAAAAGGTTATCATGCAAGATCAGGGCTCATGGGGTTGGGGGTAATATATTAGCATGGATAGAGGATTGGTCAATGGACAGAAAACAGAGAGTAGGAATAAACGGGTCATTCTCAGGTTGGCTGGCTGTAACTAGTGGGGTGCTGCAAGGATCAGTGCTTGGGCTCAGCTATTTACAATCTATATTAATGACTTAGATGAAGGGACCGGGTGTAATGTATCCAAGTTTGCTGACGATACAAAGCTAGGTGGGAACGTAAACTGTGAGGAGGACACAAAGAGTCTGCAAACGGATATGGATAGGTTACGTGAGTGAGCAAGAAGATGGCAGATGGAGTATAATGTGAAATGTGAGGTTATTCACTTTGGTAGGAAGAATAGAAAAACAGAATATCTTTTAAATTGCGAGAAACTATTAAATGTTGGTGTTCAGAGGGGTTTGAGTGTCCTCTTACAAGAAACATAAGTAGTTAGCAAGCAATTAGGAAGGCAAATGGTATGTTGGTTTTTATTGCAAGGGAGTTGGAGTACAAGAGTAAGGAAGTCTTGCTGCAATTGTACAGGGCTTTGGTGAGACCACACCTGGAATACTGTGTACAGTTTTGGTCTCCTGATCTAAGGAAGGATATACCTTAGAGGGGATGGAACAAAGGTTCACTAGATTAATTCCTGGGATGAGAGGGTTGTCCTTTGAGGAGAGATTGAGTAGAATGGGCCTATACTCTCGAGTTCAGATGAATGAGAGGTGATCTCATTGAAACATAAAAGATTCCGGGAGAGCTTGACAGGGTATATGCTGAGAGGTTGTTTCCCCTGGCTGGAGAGTCTAGAACTAGGCGGCATAGTCTCAGGATAAGGTGTCAGTCATTTAAGACTGAGATGAAGAGAAATTTCTTCACTCAGAGGGTTGTGAATCTTTGGAATTCTCTACCCCAGAGGGCTATGGATGCGGAGTCATTGAATATATTCAAGGCTGAGATGGATAGATTTTTGGACTCTAAGGGAACCAAGGGATATGGGGATCGAGCGGGAAAGTGGAGTTGAGGTAGAAGATCAGCCATGATCTTATCGAATGGCACAGCAGGCTCGAGGGGCCGTATGGCCTACTCCTGCTCCTATTTCTTATGAAATAATTGGGAGAGAGAATTATGCAAACTTTTTTCCTATTGGTGAGCTGCACCAATGCGATACCGCAGATAGATAGATACATACATGTAATTTCATCCACCACCAGAGAGAGACCCTTTATGGATAACGGCGCATTTCAGTAACACACAAATACATGCTTAGTTTGATGTGGAACACAGAATGGAAACCTAACTGTTCTCAATAGGTTAAACTATCTGCTGAACATGTCAAAAATAGATATAAATAAAATAAAGTGGTGGTGATCGGACTCTGGACATCAAAAATAATGGAGAAATAAAGTGTAAAAAAATTAAGTTTTTTTTTAAATATAAAAAAGTGCTTACTTTTTCCGCTCCTTCTCCCGCTTGAGAGTTTGCTGGCTTCCCGACTGCTGGGCTTGTGACTGAAGCAATTCAGCTGCAGTCTTTCTTTGTTTAAAGGCATTAATCTCGTCATCCAGGCTCTTTTTCTTATCTTCTAGTTTCTTTTTTTCATCCTGATGAAGTTTCTTTAAACGATCAAACTTATCATGCAACTAAAGAGAGAGGAAAAAAAAAATCAAAGATTTGGTACAGAGTAGGACGAAGTCTGAACAGGGGAGATAATGAAAAACCAGTGTCGAGCGTCAGAAAAGGTCTGAATGGGGAGAGGAGAAGGGAGGGGGAAGATCAAGTGTTACATACATAGGATTACATAGAACGTAACGCACAGAAACAGGCCATTCGGCCCAAATGGTCCATGCAATTGTTTGTGCTCCACATGAGCCGAGGGTTGAATGAGGGAGGATGGAGCAAGCAGCATGAACAAGGCAAGGACCGAACAGTATGTGGAGGGGAGAAGAGGAGGCGGCAATAGGAGTGTTTGAGAGCTGGGCAGGGATTGAAGTGGTCAATGAGTTCCCGATCTGGGAGTGAAATCAATTAAATTTATAATAGAAATTGCTAATCCACTGAAACAATACGCTTCTTAAAAGTTGCGATGATAGAGAGACGCAAGAATACAATAAGCTTCCCGAATGCTGGCCCTGTGACTGAAGCAATCCAGCAGCAGTCTTTGTTTAAAGGCATTAATCTCATCATCCAGGCTCGCTCTTATCTTCTAGTTTCTTTTTTTCATCCTGATGTGCCCAACATAGGACCCTTCAACAAGTTAGTTAGCCCTACTGATAAACTCTAATACTACATGTGTATTATACAAACCTCTTCAGACTCAGGAGATGCACTGCAGGCTTTAGGCGTTAGAAGGATTCCAACTTAAGATACATGCATGCACAATGGATGAAGCTCTCCAGTACCTCGCCCCGGTGGTGACCTGAGCCCAATTGCTGCCGGGCTATTCTACCATAGAAAGCCTCACTGTTGACTCTGATCTTACCCTCCTGATAGTGATCAGGAGCAGAAACCGTGACTGATTTTTGTCCCCCTCCATATCCAGGGGCTTTGAAGCCAATAATAGCACCCCAACTGCTGCCCCAGCTGAATCAGCACAGAGCAAACCTGTGGTCTGTAGGAAGATAAGAAATAGGAGAAGTCGGCCATACGGCCCCTCGAGCCTGCTCTGCCATTTAATAAGATCATGGCTGATCTTCGACCATTTTCTCGCCCGATCCCCATATCCCTTGATTCCCCTAGAGTCCAAAAATCTATCTATCTCAGCTTTGAATATACTCAATGACTCAGCATCCACAGCCCTCTGGGGTAGAAAATTGCTAAGATTCACAACCCTCTGAGCAAAGAAATTCCTCCTCATCTCAAACTTAAATGGCCGACCCCTTATCCTGAGACTATGCCCTCTAGTTCTGGACACTCCAGCCAGAGGAAACAGCATCTCAGCATCTACCCTGTCAAACCCCCTCAGAATCTTTTATGTTTCAATGAGATCACCTCTCATTCTTCCAAACTCCAGAGAGAGTATAAGCCCATTCTACTCAACCTCTCCTCATAGGACAACCCTCTCATCCCAGGTGCTGTATAACCTGGTGCTTTTACCCAATCAACCATGGGGGAGCTGCCACCATTTTTGATCCTACAATCAATTGCGATAATGTGCCCACATTATACAAAGGAAAACCTGAAACACTAAAATCGCACATTAATTTTGTACTTAACGAGTTACACTTGTAATCCTAATATAAAAATCTAAAATGGATATCAAGATGGAGACTCTTTCTATTAAAAGATGCATCGTGGGCCTGATCAAAAGGGGCAGCTGCAGTATTGACCTGTTGGTAACCCTGACTTGCATTAGAGTTTTAGTATAGCCTTGGCTCCGGGGGTAGCGCTCTTGCCTCAGTCAGAAGGTTGTGGGTTCAAGCCCCACTCCAGGACTCGAGTACATAATCCGGGCTGACACTCCAGGGCAGTACTGAGGGAGTGCTGCACTGTCGGAGGTGCCGTCATTTGGATGAGGCATTAAACTGAGGCTACGACGGCCTGCTCAGGTGGAGGTAAAAGATCCCGGGGGACTATTTTGAAGGGAAGCAGGGGAATTCTCTGTGTTCTGCTCGACATTTATCCCTCAACCTGCACCACCAAAAACAGTTTATCTAGTCATTTATCTCGTTGCTGTGTGCAAACTAGCTGCTGTGTTTCCTTACGAAACAACAGTGAAAACACTTTGAAAGTAATTTGTTGGCTGTAAAGTGCTTTGGGATATCCTAAGAATGCGAAAGGTGTAAAGTTTTTTTTTGTAGCCACAGGTGTCCAACACTGAAACAGCTTCATTCCCACAATGTGTTCCGTGATGAGGATTTTGCTATTTTTTTTGAAAAAGGACAAGAAAATTTACCTCCTTCTCCGCTTCCTTCAATTCGGACTCTTTCTCCTTCACCCTCATGACAAACATCTGTCTCATCTCCTCCTCTTTTTTCTGGAGCTCTCCGAGAAACTCATTCCTCTTTGCTTCATACGTTTCCTGCAAGCTACAAAGGGAATATCACAAAATCAGACACCAGAGTTCCCATGGGCCGTTTAACACCGCTAAACACCAAAACACAGTCAAAAAAGAAATATTTTACTTTAAGCAGTTAAAAAAAACATGCAGAGAGACAGAGAAGAATTAAAAAAAGAGAAAGAACGTGAATCCGAGAAGAGCAAGTCAAACAAACTGTGTTTTGTGCACTAGTATACACAGCTCACTAGTTTCCCCCCTGCCAAACAAGCTGTTGTGACTCTTGCAGTTTTCTAACATTTCTTGGCAATCAAGTATGAATTTTAGCCTTGAATAATGGGTCTACCTGAAGTGTTGAATATAATTTAACATTAGCTGGTATGCTTCCAACAAGAAATTAAAGTCATTCCTGCCCTCCACAGAGGTTCCTTCACCCCTCTTTTCCTTGGCTCTGTACTTGCTTGAAAACTGTTAATCCCGACCAACTTCCAGTTCTGATGAAAAGTCATCAACCTGAAACGTTAATAACTCTGTTTCTCTCCCCACAGATGCTGCCTGACCTGCTGAGTGTTTTCCAGCTTTTTTCTGTTTTTATTTCAGATTTCTAGCATTCCACACAGTATTTTGCTTCTGTTTGAGAAATTAAATTCGTCGCCTTAGAATTTCCTACACACAGCACTGCATTTAACCTCCGGTTTCCCCCACTAGAAATGCAGTGGAGGGAAGGGGGAAAAAAAAGGGGAAAATCATGAGCAATTCTACTCAAATGGAACATTACATGGAACAGTAACAAGGCTGAAAAAAAAAAGCTCCAATTTTCAAGAAGGTCAAGTCTCCCGAAGTTATGTCCATGCACTAACTCGAGAACGGTGAACTTTTCCAGCATTCCGGGTTATTAAGATGCCAATCCCAACCTTCACATTTCTAGAAGGAGATAGGGGGACTACGTGAAGTCTTGTTTGTGCAGAAAGTAGTACAGAGGCTCCAAACTCGTGACCACGCCCTTGGCACTGTACCTGAAGGGTTTGTTATCGGGGTCCGTGTCCTTGAATCCCATCTCCTCCAGCTTGCAGCGTCGGTACAGCTCGTAGTGACGGGTGTGGGTCTGCTCCCGAAGGTCCTCCATGTTGACTCGAATTAGCATCTCTCGCAGTTTCACAAAGTCACAGTGGTTTTCGTTCTCCACTGCAACACAAATTTAATGTTTCAGGGTTGTAAAAAAAAAAAAAAAATTCATAAAACAACTTTAGATGCATTTTCCCGTGGAGCAAAACAAACAGCTACCACGCAGCTGCCCTATATTCATTCATTCAGGTTTATTCCATTGCTGTAGCACCCCATGTTCGCTGGGGAGAGGGTATTGGGGCTGGGGGAGGTGGGGTGTGGCATTATGCCCAGAGATGCTCCATTACAGTCCTGCTCAACTGTATCTACATGTTAGAGGAATACATCCAATAACCTACACTTCTAGCTGAAGGCATAAAGTGGCAGAATGAGGGAAGCTGAAATCAAAGCTCAGGTTAAAACTGGCATTAGTGACACTACAGACTGGCAGATTGGATGAACAGGCTTGAAATTCTGCTCAGATGATACTTCCAAAGAATTGGCAGTACGTGTCTAATGGGAGTCCTTTACCAAGGCCCTCTGTGTCCCTCCATAAAGTAGCACCACTTCCTTGTGCTTTCCGAGCAATAGATTTGGTGAATGCTATGGATAGAGGGTGGAATTAGGATTTCTCTCAGAGATCAGTCTACTCCCTAATGATAACAGGCCAGTATCGAACACAAAGAAACCCGATGCTCTTCATGCTGCCTCTTCCATTAACTCATCATGTTCTGAAGTATATTTGTTATTTAAATCCCCCCTCCCTTGGTAGGCTACCATTCTAAGGGCACCAGGTACCCACTAGACCCTCAACCAAGTCCTACTTTTTCATATGTGAGCCTACAGAGTGAGTGGACCATCACAGCAAAGCCTCACCCAACATTCACTTACACGTGCTTTCAGCAGGGGGCTGCCAGATAACAATCTGGAGCAGGAATCCTGGACAATTAGCTCTCTCTAACACAAGAGCCCAACTGTAGTGCCATTACTGCCTGGCCAAGATCAGCCATCAGAGCATAGACACTGCTTAATCACCAACTAAACACATCCAATGGAGATAGCCAAGCCATAGGGAGCGGAACCTTTTCAACGGATCAGTGACCCTTTTGTGACACTTAGAGAACATTACCAAATAAAGGAGAGTTGGATGCGGTAAGGATGTTCCCAAGGATGGGTGAAACTAGAACTAGGGGGCATAATCTTAGAATAAGGGGCTGCTCTTTCAAAACTGAGATGAGGAGAAACTTCTTCACTCAGAGGGTAGTAGGTCTGTGGAATTTGCTGCCCCAGGAAGCTACATCATTAAATAAATTTAAAACAGAAATAGACAGTTTCCTAGAATTGTAAACAATTTTACAACACCAAGTTATAGTCCAGCAATTTTATTTTAAATTCACAAGCTTTCGGAGGCTTCCTCCTTCCTCAGGTAAGAGTTTCCTAGCAGTAAAGGGAATTAGGGGTTACGGGGAGCGGGCAGGAAATTGGACATGAATTTAAATTTGAGGTTAGGATCAGATCAGCCATGATCTTATTGAATGGCGGAGCAGGCTCGAGGGGCTGATTGGCCTACTCCTGCTCCTGCTCCTATTTCTTATGTTCGAGTTACTTACCCTTAACATAAAAACAACCTGCAGAGTTGCTGCATAAAATCTCACTGCAGCTGGATAAACAACCAGTGAAATAACATTCACAATCTTAGCAAAAGTGAAGTGGCTAGATCTAGAGTACATTAAAAGTCTTGTGTGTGGCATGTACTTCCTACAAGTGTCACACTTGCATCCTGTAATAACTTCCCAGTCACATTATTAAACAGTGCATCCTCTGTCCATGCAATGTACTATAGTTAATATTCAGCAAAATGTTTTTTCTTTTGTCAGAGATGGGGAAGAACAAAATGAGAAAGTGGATTCACAAGTTTTTTTTTTGTAAGGTGATTCTGATTGCACTGCATTGTGCTAGATATTTAGAGGAAGCCATCAACATGTATTACTGGTTGGCAGCAAAAAACTAAATAACTCAATTGTAAGCAATGTCACGGAGGTCTGTTAGTGGGTTAGTGAAGATTTCTCCTGTCGCTTCCCCATATGCAATATAACCTGCTTACCCTGCACAGTGCCCCAGGGATACTGGCGTGCTTTCATCATCTTGTTCCCAATCTTAATTTCCTCTGTGCTTCCAACTACTGCAAAAGGCAAGTGTGCCTGAAATACATAAATCAGTGAGTGAATATATTAACTGCATTGATAAAATGTGGAGGAGGAAAAAAAAAAAAAACTTTTTGAGCCACTAATTTGCAATACAAAACCTACTGGCAAATTGGCTTTAATCTTAAATCATACAGCACAGGCGGCCATTCAGCCCATCGTGCCTGTGCCAACTCTTTGAAAGAGCTATCCAATTAGTCCTACTTGCCTGCTCTTTCCCCATAGCCCTGCATATTTTTCCCTTTCATGTATCCATTCAATTTCCTTCTGAAAAAGTTACTATTGAATCTGCTTCCACCTCACTTTCAGACAGTGCATTTTAGATCATAACTCACAGTGTTAAAAAAAAAATCACCTCCCTCCTGACTTTTTTGCCAATTACCTTAAATCTGTGTCCTCTGGTTTACTGACCCTGCTGCCAGTTGAAACAGTTTCTCCCTATCTACTCTATCAAAACCCTTCACAATTTTGAACACCTCTATTAAATCTCCCCTTAACTTTCTCTGCTCACAGAATAATCCCAACTTCTCCAGTCTCTCCACATAACTGAAGTCCCTCATCCCTGGTACCATTCTAGGAAATCTCCTCTGCACCCTCTCTATGGCCTTGACATCCTTCCTAAAGTTTGGTGCCCGGAATGGGACACAATACTCCAGCTGAGGCCTAACCAGTGATTTATAAAGGATTAGCATAACTTCCTTGCTTTTGTACTCTATGCCTCTATTTGTAAAGCCAAGGATCCTGTATGCTTTTTTTTTAAAAAAAACAAACAGTCTTATCAACTTGTCCTGCCACTTTCAAAGATTTGTGTATGCGAACCCATGATTATTAAGCATGGGAGAACTATCAGAATGGAACAATCACAAAGTAGGGATACTGCACTTGTGTTTTACATTCAGAGGCACTGCAACATTATGGGCATAACACAACAAACTTTCTGATAGCAGCACTTGAGGTCACAGTGCACTATCACGCTATGGGGTAGAAACTGCTTGGAGCGGTGAAACAACACTGCTCGCCGGTCCATAGATTTATACTAACCCACAAACTTACCACGGTCTTTTCTCTGCTTCCTATTTGACTTCCTCGAATAGGAAGCGGAGAAGAGCCCAGCATCAGTTCAGGCAAAGCTAGGACCCTGGGGAAACGAGAAGATCTATCTCTCCCCTTGACCAAACAGGTCGCAGCATTTTTTGACAGCTGCGTTCACTTTCTCTGCAGACTTGGAATGTTAAACCAGGAAGTGAAAGGCACAACATCTTAAATCAATGTAAAAACAGTTATAGACAGCGAAAGAGAGGGTAAGAAATAATTTAAAAAAAGTTTTTGACTTTTATTTAAATGACCAAAAACTATTAAAATAAGTAGTAATGAGACTCCACATTTTTAAAAGTTAATTTTTAGTTGTTTGGCAGTCATTAACTCTTACCACGCAGTTATAACTTAGCTTAGACCCGTATTTATAAGCATACCTGTTTGGTGGCATAATTAGTTACTTTCCAGCTGGGCAGATAAGCAAATTGGTACTTTTTCAATGATTTCTCTGATTACAGCGTGCAATGTCCCTTTAATTCGAAGCTGTCATATCGCCGGCGAACCACTAGGAGCAAGTTCCGGATTTCCGCACTTCACTGCGTTCGTGCAAACGCGGGAACTTGCTCCTCTATTTCGCCACAGACAACGGAGAGTGCTGTTGAGCTCACAGTTATTTTGCGAGTGATTCCTGCCCCAATGAGTTTACACTGATCGAAATTAAACGAAGCTTTAAAAGGGAGATAGAAACCTTGTCCTACAGCAACGGTATCCATGTTTGCGGAGTGTTCACGAGTTTTATTCTCACATTACGGATGTGGTAAGTATAAGGAATACATTCACCCATACACATGAGTGTAGAGTCCAGCTCAAATATCAGGCACGTACATCAACACAAAGCCACACGGCCGACTTTGCCACTCGAGGGCTCACTGACTGACTAGCACCCCCACCGTCGCCGCGCGCACCCTGCACCCCCACCGTCGCCGCGCGCACCCTGCACCCCCACCGTCGCCGCGCGCACCCTGCACCCCCACCGTCGCCGCGCGCACCCTGCACCCCCACCGTCGCCGCGCGCACCCTGCACCCCCACCGTCGCCGCGCGCACCCTGCACCCCCACCGTCGCCGCGCGCACCCTGCACCCCCACCGTCGCCGCGCGCACCCTGCACCCCCACCGTCGCCGCGCGCACCCTGCACCCCCACCGTCGCCGCGCGCACCCTGCACCCCCACCGTCGCCGCGCGCACCCTGCACCCCCACCGTCGCCGCGCGCACCCTGCACCCCCACCGTCGCCGCGCGCACCCTGCACCCCCACCGTCGCCGCGCGCACCCTGCACCCCCACCGTCGCCGCGCGCACCCTGCACCCCCACCGTCGCCGCGCGCACCCTGCACCCCCACCGTCGCCGCGCGCACCCTGCACCCCCACCGTCGCCGCGCGCACCCTGCACCCCCACCGTCGCCGCGCGCACCCTGCACCCCCACCGTCGCCGCGCGCACCCTGCACCCCCACCGTCGCCGCGCGCACCCTGCACCCCCACCGTCGCCGCGCGCACCCTGCACCCCCACCGTCGCCGCGCGCACCCTGCACCCCCACCGTCGCCGCGCGCACCCTGCACCCCCACCGTCGCCGCGCGCACCCTGCACCCCCACCGTCGCCGCGCGCACCCTGCACCCCCACCGTCGCCGCGCGCACCCTGCACCCCCACCGTCGCCGCGCGCACCCTGCACCCCCACCGTCGCCGCGCGCACCCTGCACCCCCACCGTCGCCGCGCGCACCCTGCACCCCCACCGTCGCCGCGCGCACCCTGCACCCCCACCGTCGCCGCGCGCACCCTGCACCCCCACCGTCGCCGCGCGCACCCTGCACCCCCACCGTCGCCGCGCGCACCCTGCACCCCCACCGTCGCCGCGCGCACCCTGCACCCCCACCGTCGCCGCGCGCACCCTGCACCCCCACCGTCGCCGCGCGCACCCTGCACCCCCACCGTCGCCGCGCGCACCCTGCACCCCCACCGTCGCCGCGCGCACCCTGCACCCCCACCGTCGCCGCGCGCACCCTGCACCCCCACCGTCGCCGCGCGCACCCTGCACCCCCACCGTCGCCGCGCGCATGACATGCACACTGCGTTATCATCACATGCACGACATGCAATGTGGTACCGATAAGGAGCAAAGCCAGTTATTCATCAAAGGTGACGCAGGTCATGACCCCTGCGACATACATCACATATCCAAAAAATCGCTCAACGTTCACTCTCAGTTTCTCCGTGATCTTAGTGCCACATTTTAATTTTGCTCCAGGGGTCAGTCAAGAACGACCCTGGTTTTCACTGTATCCACATAAAGTCACTTTTATCCCCTGTTAAAGAGTGCCCAAAGTTCATGCCATTTAACAAGAAGTTTATTCTACAGAATGACACCTCAGCCTAGCAATTGCAGCTGGCGATATTAGCAGACGAATACTGCTTTTGGATGACAGGTTAATGGCTCTGTTCAAATAGTAGACAGGTACCTCGCATTAAGCTTTTATCCACTCTTTGTTGTCAAAAACAACTGCTTTCAGAGTTGCCGTGTGACACCATGTCCATAACATTTCCCCGTGTTGCGATGCACCATCAGTTTAAATATTGTGACAGTGCAGTCTGGTCAGGAAGTTAACGAAAAGAAGAAATCGGGTCTACATAGCATAGCTTAAACAAGGGCAATTTTTCTGTAACAATGTCAATTTAGCACAGTAATTTCACAGTCAAAGCTCTTTAACAAATTCTGCTAATTTACATCCATATAAAATGGCTGCTCCAAACTTTACACAGTCTGGGGTCACGGCTCGCTAGATTTTAGGCAAATATAGAAACAGGAGTACCGCATGAGTAATTATACTCCAGATGAAAGAACTGTACTCCAGGTAAAAATTCCTCATATAAAAAGTGTCGCGAACCCGAGACACACTGCCCCAGCAGGTCATTGACACAGAGTCAACCGAGCAGATTAAATGACACAGATATGGAAAAAAGCCTAGGACTCGGGATTAAAAAGACAAGAGCTGTAATGGCTTGTGAAAATGGCGGAGCAATGATTTGGTTGATCAATGGGCTGCTTGGCCCAGCCCTGTTCTTAGTTCTGTGCCTTTAACGGTTTACCTGACCTATCAAAATGCAGGGTAAATTAGTCAGAACTTTCCGCAACTCATGAAAATAAGTTCTTTCTAAAAAATAAAATAAAGGAACAGCTATTATAATTTCCGTCAGCTGCAGTACCCACCCAGTGTATGCAACTTCTTGTGACTTCCGTATTGTGAAACAGTGAAAGTTGTGGAACTACCGACAGACCATAGGCTGGTATGGACAGAGCAGTCAATTTTAGTGAACAACTCCATGGATTAAGAGGTACAGTAATGTAATGGTTATGGTACCAGCTCAGCCAAGCAACCCGGAGGCCAAGGGTTCAAATCTCACCATAGCAAGCAGTGACATTTAATTCAATAAATTTGGTAATTTGAGGACGGGAACCAGAAAAAAAAAACCCTCATCGATTGTCCCGAAAATCCAACCGGGTCACTGTCCATCAGGGAAGGAAACCTGCTATCCCTACCCAGTTTGGACCAAATGCAAACCCAGCCCCATACTAAATGGCTGACTCTCTGATGTTCCCTAGCAACTAGGGATGCACAATAACTCCAGCCTTGCCAGCATCTCCCACATCCCAAGAACAAGTTAAAAAAAAAATTAAAGCTAACAGCATAACATAAATTAACTTGCAGCATTTATGATACACCTTCAAAGCTGCCAAAGTCAGATCTCAGCCAAAAATAGCTTCTTGTATAATACACTGGCCACAAAATCATTTTTCCCCCCCAGTTAGCCTGCCAATTTTTTTAAAACTATGATCTGCCAAACAACATACAGGATACTGATTTGGGTTCATGCCAGTTTATGCGCTCTGTGCCAAATCTGCAATGCAATGCCACCTTTATATTCTGCCCATATACTTCTCTTGAACCAGATAATGTGTGCCTGGTAGTTAGTTAGTTGTTAACTTACACCTAGTGCACAGTGCATTGATTTGGCAGACCATCATTTCTGGTTCAGTCTGAAGTAAAGAAAAACAGCACACTCACATTCATAGTCCCATTAATCTCTGCCACAGTCTCATCATCTGTTGGGAACTGGTAGATCTGTACTCCGTTGCTGACCAATTCGCTCATTATCTTGATCTTGAATTTCTGGAGCTCATTCTTGGAGATGGAATCTGCTTTGGCAATGATTGGGATGATGTTGACCTGATGGATAATCAGAAAGGAAAGGGTTTAAATGTTTATGCTGAGTGTAGGTTTACACAAGGCAGTTTGTACGTCACATACATCTGTGAACGATAGTCTAAGAGTTGGTTAACTCTTTGAGCTTCAGAGGCTAGATATTGATAATCAGCAGTTGCATTGATTACTGGTAGGCGGATCAAATAAAATGAGCGAGACAATTAATCCTGGTACTAGCTGTTAATGTTTGATAGAAGCCTGCATTCCTAAAACAAGCTAAGCTCTCATGCCTCCTATTCCAAGGGTAAAAGCTTCCTTATCACCATAATGACAGTAAAGGCAAGAGTCCAATTAATTTTTTTTTAAGGGCATGTGATGCTAACGAGCAGCATATGCAAGCATCCCCCCCCCATTACTCCTCCAAGGCAAACAAGGGGAGGGAATACACAATAAATGGGAGGGTACTGAGAGGTGTAGAGGAACAGAGGGACCTTGGAGTGCATGTCTACAGATCCGTGAAGGTAGCAGGACAGGTAGATAAGGTGGTTAAGAAGGTATATGGGATACTTTCCTTTATTAGCTGAGGCATAGAATATAAGAGCAGGGAGGTTATGCTACAACTGTATAAAACACTAGTTTGGCCACTGAGTACAGTTCTGGTCACCACATTACAGGAAAGATGTGATTGCACTAGAGAGGGTACAAAGGAGATTTACGAGGATGTTGCCAGGACTGGAGAATTTTAGCTGTGAGGAAAGATTGGATAGGCTGGGGTTGTTTTCTTTGGAACAGAGGAGGCTGAGGATTGATTTAATTGAGGTGCACAAAATTATGAAGGGTCGAGATAGAGTGGATAGGAAGGACCTATTTCCCTTAGCAGAGAGGTCAATGACCAGAGGGGGCATAGATTTAAAGTGATTGGTAGAAGGATTAGAGGGGAGCTGAGGAAAAATGTTTTCACCCAGAGCATGGTAGGGGTCTGGAACTCACTGCCTGAAAGGGTGGTAGAGGCAGAAGCCCTCAAATCATTTAAAAAGGTACCTGAAGTCCCACAACCTACAAGGCTACGGACCAAATGCTGGAAAGTGGGATTAGGCTGGGTGGTTCATTTTCGGCCGGTGCGGACATGATGGGCCGAATGGCCTCCTTCTGTGCCGTAAATTTTATATGATTCTATGGCTGGTCCCCTGCCCCTTATGGTTGAGGTGGTGAGATGGGCAGCCTGCTCCTGGACTAAGACCAATGCCAATCTTTGCCTGCTACTAGGAAGTAGATAAGAGTGATTCAGATGAGCATTTGCCTTCTCCTTAGCTAAGGCAATTCCTGATAGCCTAGTGGGTGAAGATACTGCCTGGTGTAGTACGGAGGTATTTCGATAAACAAACCTGGGTCTTTTTTCTTAATTCTTAGGATAGAACTTTCTACTTTGACAGGGGTGTTATAACTGTATAATGCGCAGCCATCCGGTACTGCCTGGCACAGCACAGCCTGTAACTCAGGACCAAATCGGCACTGATTTAGTAGTCTCTCTCCAAGAAGCCAGAAAAAGATAGCTAGTGTGGGAAACAGAAACATTCGCACTGCAGTAGCGAATACGCTCCTAAAATAGGTGCCAAGTGTATCTGATCTGGGAATATTTAGTACCGACAGTGGGTGTTTAAAAAGAAAAGATGGGCTGATTGTCTAATTTTACGCTTGCAGGGAGCACAGGTCAGGGATAGGGCGCCAAAAATTGTAGCCCTAAGTTGCCCATCCAGCATTCCCAGTGAGTGTGGCTTCTTGCTAGAAGTGTGGGTCACCCCTGGTATTACATTCCCCAGCACCGACATCCATCGCTGCAAGAACGCAAGCATTCAAATTTTTTTTTTAAATGATTCTCTTGACTTCACAGCAACAGCTCTAATGCAGGACCGTGAGGCCAGAAGATTAAAATGTAAGCTATAAGCTAGTGCTCATTTCTCACAATTTAGACATTTTAATTAATTGGCTTGCATTCTTTCACAATCACGGAACTCTTGGACACAACCTTCTGAGAAACAAAATACCCAAGGGAAAAGTGAGAAATTAGGACATAAAACCAAATTGTTATTGTTTGTACTTCCTCTCGAATTGCAGATTATTGAGCATCAGCACAAGAAGCAAACAGGAAGCACCTGCATCTGACCTCCTAAGTATTTGGTAAACTCACAAGTGTAATCAGCCATGAGAGACAGATAATTTCTTCCCACACCCAAATTTTATTTATTTATTTTCTATCCTCTTACGAGTCCCTTTCATGATAGATATCATTCCCCAAACTTTCCCAAGACCTCTGACAAGACCACTTAGTAACCGGCAGTCACGAAGAGCACAGGAGCAAGTCAATCAAATCACCCTTCAGTATGTGAGCAGAGGGGAGGAAGGGCATCACCTCCAGTGAATGAGAACTGAGACTGTCGTTCGAAAGAAAAGGAACAAAAAAAAACAAACTGTAATTTATACAGTGCCTTTCACGACCTCAGGATGTCCCAAAGCTCTTCATTGACAATGAAGTACTTTTGAAGTGTAGTCACTGTTGTAACGTAGGGAAAGGCGGCAGACAGTTTGAGATCAGCAAGGTCCCACAAACAACAATGAAATAAATGACCAGATTTTGTTTTGGTGGTTTTGGATGAGGGATAAATATTGGCCAGGACACCAGAAGACCTCCCCTGCTCTTCTTCAAAATAGTGCCATGGGATCTTTTACGTTCACCTGAGAGGGCAGACAGGTCCTCGGTTTGAACATCAGAAAGATGGCAATTCTGGCAGTGCACCCTCAATACCTCACTGAAGTGTCAGCCTAGATTTCGTGCTCAGGTCCTGATGTGGTGCTCGAGCCCACAGCCTTCTGACTGAGGCGAAGTGTGCCACCACTGATGTCATTGGTCTTCTGGTAGAGCTATGGGCCCATTGGAGCCAACATGTATCTGCTATTTGCATGGATTCTATTGCCCTGGAGATTGTGCAGGGCAACAATGGGGATCAGGAATTTAAATTATGATAAATGATTAAGGAGAGCAGGCTGGTTTTCTCAAAGAGAGACTTGTGTGCGACTTCACTGAAGTTTAAGATTACAAAGGAAATTGATAAAAGTTGATCCGGGTAAATTTGTTGAAACACCAGGGGTCACGAGTTAAAAATCAGGAAGTATGGGGCAAAAAAGAAAGTCAGGCAGAATTTGTTCACACCTCAAGAGCAATACATTTGCAGAATATGGTATCTGGAAAGGCCGCTGAAGCAGACAGCAAAAGTTAGAGCATCTTCTGGAGAAAGAACTGATTGAGGGATGTGGCAAGACAACAACTTGCATTCATTTAGTGCCTTTAATGTAGCAAGGCGTCCCAGGACGCTTCAGAAGGGCATAATCAGATAAAATTTGACAACGAGCCACATGAGGAGATATTAGGACAGGTGACCTTGGTCAAAAAGGTAAGTTTTAAAAGAGCGTCTTAAAGGAGGAGTGAGAGAGGTAGAGAGGCAGAGAGGTTTAGGGAGGGAATTCCAGAGCTTAGGGCCTAAGGGATGGAAGGCACGGCCGCCAACGGTGGAGTGATTAAAATCAGGGATGCGCAAGAGGCCAGAATTGGAGGAGCGCAGAGATCTCGGAGGGTTGTAGGGCTGCAGGAGGTCACAGAGACAGAGACAGAGAGGGGCGAGGCCATGGAGGGATCTGAACACAACAGGGCAAATCCATGGGAAGGGGACAAGGGGCTTGGCTGTTACCCATTTCTAAACACCGCGATGGATTGGTGATATGTCATACTGTAAACGTGACGAGGGTGGCTCCTCACCTTGCTGTCCAATTTTTTCATGGTCACCAAATCGAGAGACTTTAATGAATGGCCAGTGGGGGCGATGAAGTACAAGCAGGCGTGGATTCGGCTGTCGTGGTAGTTGTGCAGCGTGCGCTTTATCTTCAGCTCCTCCTGCAGGTAGGCTTCGAACTGAGCATCAATAAACTCCACGAGAGACTTGTAGCTGCAGAACAAGAGATCACAATATTTAATTTTGCTGCCGAGCAGAAGGAAATTATGACACAACACAAAGAACATTGCAAAAAGAATATCATCTGAATAAATTGACCCAAAGAACCAGCTGGGCCAAACAGAAAGACAACCTACAAAAGAGTCTACCAGAGAGGAAGTGGATACTGCGTCAGAATCACCCCCGTCCGACTGTCATGTTTCGGTCAATGAGTGTGGGGTACTGGCACAAGCTGGGAAGTAGCGTGTGCTCAATTCCTCAATGGCAGGGGTAGAGGTGGGCCCAAGTTTTCCATACTCCAAGCTGCCGATATTAGCTAAATTATGAGGGAGGAATGGGGATGTTTTCCTGGAGGAAGGCAGCAAAGATCCTCCCGGGCACTTAACAGCCATTTATAAGAGTGTAAGAAAACTCAAGCATGAGAAGAGGCTGTTTGATCTCATGAAGCTCATCCCTCTAGCTCTCCAATCATGCCACCTTAATTGTATCTGGAACTACCCCAATCTTCTTGCCTTCATCATCGTGCTTGGTGGATTACTTTAAACATTTTTTAAACTCAGAGTAAGGTAGTAATTCCTGATAATTTGTTCTAAATTTACTTTTCATTAATTTCTATCCTCTGGTCCAACTTTCTTTGTGTACTTTGAAGTAATATTCTGGGTTTGTCCTATTTAATATACATCATTTAAGTCCCCCTTATCCATCATCTTTTTATTCATTCTGGAGATGTGGTCATGGCTGGCAAGGTGGCATTTATTGAATATCCCTAGTTGCCCCAAGAAGGTGGTGGTGGGCCTTCTTGAACCACTGCAGTCCTTGTGGTGAAGGGGCGCCCACAATGATAGTCGTATTAAACCGCTGCAAACTGAGTGGCTTGCTAGGCAGCTAAGAGTCAACCACGCTGGTGTGGGACTGGAATCACATATATACCAGGTTGGGTAAGGATGGCAGGTTTCCTCCCCTAAAAGGACACTAAGTGAACCAGTTGGGTTTATATGACAATCAGACAGTTACATGGTCACTTTTACTGATACCAGCTTTTTATTTAAGATAGAAAGTGGGGGGGGGGGTTGGGGGAGAGAAAAGAGATAATTGAATTTGAGATAGAAAGGGGGGAGATAATTGATAAACCAAACAAACTTAGAGAGGATAAAACCCCTGGTCCAGACGGACTGCATCCGCATATATTAAAAGTTAGGGAAGAGATAGCAGAGGCATTATTACATATAAATAAAAATTCATTAGAAAAGGGATCAGTGCCAGAGGACTGGTGGACAGTGAATGTGATTCCTATATTTAAAAAGAGAGATAGCGCCAGTCCAGAGAACTGTAGACTAATTAGCCTAACATCGGTGGTAGGAACAATAATGGAATCCTTACTCAAAGATGTCATCGAAAAATATCTAGAGAACGAAAATATGAAAGAATAGTCAGCACGGATTTCAAAAGGGAAGGTCATGCTTGACCAATCTTACTGAATTCTTTGAAGAAGTGACAGAAAGGCTAGACAAGGGTAATGTAGTAGATGTAACATATTTGGATTGTCAAAAGGCCTTTGATAAGGTATCGCATAGTCGACTTGTGACTAAGGTCAGAGCATGTGGAGTCAGGGGACAGGTAGCAGAATGGATAGCAAGCTGGCTACAAAACAGAAAACAGTAAGGGTTAAAGGTAGTTACTCAAACTGGCAAAAGGTGGGAAGTGGTGTTCCACAGGGATCGGTGCCGGGACCACTGTTATTTACAATTTACATAAATAATTCAGGCTCGGGAATCAGAAGTACAATTTCAAAATTTGCAGATGACACCAAATTGGGGGTATAATTAATACTGCAGGAGTGCAACAAAATACAGGAGGACATTAATAAACTTGCAGAATGGGTGTGTAATTGGCAAATGAATTTCAATTTGGATACATGTGAGGTATTACATTTTGGTAGGAAGAATAAGGGGGTCACATACTGCTTGGATAACGAGTCTAAATAGGGTGGAGGAGCAGGGGGATTTGGGTGGTACAGATACACAAATCACAAAGTATTAATGCAGGTTATTAAGGCCATAAAATAAGAAAACCAAGCACCGGGGTTCATTTCTAGAGCAACAGAATTGAGAAAGAGAAGTCATGTTAAACTGGTATAGAACCTTAGTTAGACCACACTTGGAGTACTGCGCACAGTTCTGGTCTCCATATTATAAAAAGGATATAGAGGCACTGGAGAAGGTGCAAAAAAGATTTATTAGGATGATACTAGAACTGAGAGGTTATACCTATCAGGAAAGATTGAGCAGGCTGGGGCTCTTCTCTAGAAAACAGAAGACTGAGGGGTGACCTGATAGAGGTCTTTAAGATTACAAAAGTTTTTGATAGGGTAGATGTAGAGAAGATGTTTTCACTTGTGGGGGAGACCAAAACTAGGAGACATAAATATGAGATAGTCACTAGTAAATCAAATTGGGAATTCAGGAGAAACTTTTTTTTAAACCCAGAGAGTGGCTAGAATGTGGAACTTGCTACTACAAGGAGTAGTTGAGGCGACTAGCATAGATGCATCTAAGGGGAAACTAGATAAACACATGAGGGAGAAAGGAATAGAAGGATATGCTGATAGGGTTAGATGAAGTGGGGAGGGAGGAGGCTCGTGTGGAGCATAAATACAGTCATGGACCTGTTGGGCCGAATGGCCTGTTGCTGTGCTGTACATTCTATGTGATTCTATTTCCAGATGTTATTTTTTTTAATATATAAATTGAATTCAAATTCTCAAACTGCCATGGTGGGCTTTGAACTCTCATTCTCTATTATTAGTCCAGGCCTCCGGATTGATAGTCCAGTAACATAACACTATATTACCATAACTTCGCAGCCTGTAAAGCTCAAACTTGTCCAATCTTTCCTCATAACTCATTCCTTTACACTTGGGAATTGGTCTTATTGTTCTTTATACCCTAAGTGTATCTTTTTTTGCGGTGCGGTGTCTAAAACTGAGTAATACGTGAGGTAGGACCAAGGCATTACACAGCCTTAGTACAACTTGCATAGACGTATAGACTATTGCTCTAGCGATACATCGAGCATTCACTGCTCTGGCTACAAATATTCTAACATTCCATTAGCTTTAATTATTTCACCATGCAGCTTGGACACTGATGTGATAAGGCTACCATTACTCCCAGGTCTCTTCCTAAATCTCCCTGCACTAATAACTTATTTCCATTTATTGTACGCTTATGGCACACATCTTTACGATATTTACAATCCTCTACAAAAAAAAGTCACTGCACTTGAAAAGCAATTTGCTATATGATGCACCGAGACATTTGAATATGGTACAGTACTGTATAAGTGAATTACTATGCATCAGTGTCCAATTTAATTTGATGTGCCTGCCCAATTGTATAACTGAGGTAAACCATTTTGTGAATTATGACTGCATCATCCATCTCCACGGTTATTTAATTATTTTGTCTCATCAGCGAACGTGACCAGTTTCCTGTTTGTTTTGCTGACTGGGTCAATGAAGTAATTCAGAGAGTGACGGACGCACACATTACTGAACAGTGAAGATCAGGAATCCTGCCCACTAAGGTGCAAGGATGTGAAGGCCTTGGGGAGGGTGCAGAAAAGATTTACTAGAATGGTTCCAGGGATGAGGGACTTCAGTCATGTGGAGAGACTGGAGAAGCTGGGATTGATCTCCTTAGAGCAGAGAAGGCTGAGGAGAGATTTGATAGAGGTGTTCAAAATCATGAAGGGTCCAGACAGTAGATAGAGAGAAACTGTTCCCATTGGCGGAAGGGTCAAAAACCCGAGGACATAAATTTAAGGTAATTGGCAAAAGAACCAAAAGCGACATGAGGAAAAACTTTTATACGCAGCGAGTGCTTAGGATTTGGAATGCGCTGCCTGAGGGGATGGTGGAAGCGAATTCAATCATGGCTTTCAAAAGAGAACTGGATAGTGCTCGAAGGAAAAAAATTTGCAGGGCTACGGGGAAAGGGTGGGAGAGTGGGACTAGCTGGATCGCTCTTGCAGAAAACCGGCACGGGCTTGACGGACCGAATGGCTGCCTTCCGTGCTATAACCATTGTCTGATACGATAATAGCACCCCAACTGCTGCCTGGATAAGATCAGCTAACTCTGCAGAGAGCAGTGATTAACCACTTAGTTCCTTCTGGTCTGTACAGTCCCGTTCTACACTTGCTGGTGTCTTTACCCACTAAGCCATCAGCAGGGGTCCACATGTCCATAAATGCCAGGGAACCATTACTGTAGTGGATAATACTTTCAATGTGAGTTATTCCCGCCCCCTCCCCCAAACCAGACACTGATGAAATCCTGGAAGGAGATATTTGCAGTTTTAAATCTGCTTTTCCTTTGCCATGCAGATTATCTACTTTGGGTCTTCATCCACAGTTAGGAACTATTCCACTTACAGATAACTCAGAGCTCCACAAGGGGTCTCATGGGCTGACATGCAGACCAGTCTTGAGCTGCCAAAATGCCACACAAACCCAGGAAATAGTGATGGGAACTGGAGTCCTTTTGGGTTTGAGTTTTTAGACCTTTTTCTGTACCTGATTTGACACTGAATTCACCCTCTCTAACTTACACTTCCTTCTCAGTCCTTGCGCTGTTAATTTCACAATCCTTCAATCTGATTGGTCAAGGAGATACACAGTTGCTTGCCCTGTTCACTCAGGTCCCAGATGCCCTGTTTCCCTCGCTGCGACGTTATCAGCTCGCACTTTCAGCAACTTGCCACGCAAAAAACTTAATAACCTATACATGCAAGGGCAAGTCTAACTAACGGCAGATGCCGTCAGATGCCCTGCTACAGCAAATTATGGCCTTCGGTGTTTACAACATTGGATCTCCTATTGTAGTGGCTCAGGTCGACGTTAAAGGCTGAACTCTGCACCTTAAATCAGCAGGTTTTGCACAAAGCTGAGGTCAATGGGATTAATTCCCAAGTACTTCACAATTTGCACACTTCACCAGGCCAGTGTGCAACGGGTGAAATGCATGGCATTAGAAAGTTGGTGTCAAAGGACCACTCGGATTCGGAACATCGGGAATTTGTTCCAACGCAATTATAATAGGAGATACTAATTGGGGGAGGAAAAAAAAAACAGGAGAAAAATTCAACAGCTGCAGAACACTTGGCGGCCCAGAGCATCTTGTATGTGACAGCCAGTTCTGGGCATTCTTTCATCATGTGAAGTCCACAGGTGCTTGAGAGTTTTGGATCCTCCACAGACAGGCAATGAATGCAGTGCCGATACCTACAACCGAGTGACTCTTACACATTCCGAGTGTCCAGAATTATGCAGGCAAATGCAGCCAATTAGCACACAGCAAGGTCCCACAAATAGGAATGAAACAAAGGACCAGTTTGTTTTTGGTGGTGTTACATATTACATAGAATTTACAGCACAGAGCATTGGCCATTCGGCCCAACAGGTCTATGCCCGTGTTTACGCTCCATGTGAGCCTCCTCCCTTCCTATTTCATCTAATCCTATCAACATACCCTTCTATTCCTTTCTCCCGCATGTACTCATCTAGCTTCCCCTTAAATGTATCCATGCTATCCACCTCAACTACTTCTTGTGGTAGCAAGTTCCACATTCTAACCACTACCTGAGTAGTGAAGTTTCTCCTGAATTCTCCATTGGATTTACTAGTGACTGTCTTATATTTACGACCTCTAGTTTTGGATTCCCCCACAAGTGGAAACATCATCTCCAAGTCTACGCTATCAAACCTTTTCTTAATCTTAGAGACCTCTATCAGGTCACCCAATGGCCTTCTGTTTTCTTGAGAAAAGAGTCCCAGCCTGTTCAGTCTTTCCTGATAGTTATAACCTCTCAGTGTTGATTGAGGAATAAATATTGGTCAGGACACCAGGAGAACCTTCCTGCTCTTTGAATGGTGCCACAGGATTTTTTTTTACATGTAATTTCTATGTAGTTCTAACAACTACCAGTACGTGCTGTTTATCCTTCGGTCGAGCAGCAATCCTAATCCCAATTGCCCTCTGTTCCCATATTTCTTTATTCCCCTTTCCTTCAAACACCTATCTAACCCATTCTTAAATGTTGACATGGTCTCTGCTTTGATCACTAACTCTGTGCAATCCACAGCCTCAAACATCTGTGTCTTTCCTGCTCACTGTCCTAATCTCTTATTTTTAAATCTCGTATGTGGTTCTCGACAACCCCTCAATCACTGGAAACAATCTGTTTCCATCTACTCTGTCCCATCCGTTTTTAATTTTAAACACCTCCATCAAATCAGCCCTTAATCTCCTCTGTTCTAAATGAAAACAATCTCGATTTTTCAAAGTCTTTCTTCATATTTGTGTTTTCTCCTGTCAGGCAGCACCCTGGTGAATCTGGGCAACATCCTCTCTATTGTCTCAACATCCTTCATCTAGTGTGGAGCCCAAAACTGCACAGAATACTCCCATCTATGATCTTGGTACAGTTTTATACAGATTCACCATTATATCTTAACTTTTACATTCTATACCTCATGCTATAAAATCCAGTATTCCATTGTTTATTCTTTTGCCAAAAACGCACCACCTCACATTTACTGACATTGAATTCCATCTGCCACTTTATTGCCCATTTCATGATTTTATCAATATCCCCTTGCAGTTTCCTTTGGTCCTCAGAATTATTTACTACGCCTCCCATTCTAGCATCATCTGCAAATTCCCACAAGTCCTATACGCAAATCACCAATGGTCTTTTACATCTACCAGAACAGGCAGACAGGGCCTCGGTTAAACATTGCATTCAAAAGACAGCACCCTCCGCCAACCCAGCACTCCCACAGTCCTGCACTTGCGTATCAGCCTAGATTGTGTGCCGAGGTCCTGAAGTGGGGCCTGGTTCAAACCACACCAGCGCAAACCACACCAGCGCAAAGATTCAACCCAGCAGAGCAAGGCACAGAAATTACAAAAATGTGAGAAAGTTGTTTCTGACCTTTCTTCCTTGTTAATCTGGTCCCCAAATCCCACACTGTTTACGATGGACAGCTTCAGGCGGACACTACTTTCCTGTAGTTCGTAGCTGCTAGACTTTATATGGACTCCCGGCTGATTGTGAGGTGATGGATCGCCTTCGAACCTGGTGTTGAACAGGGTGTCCATTAAAGTGGACTTTCCAAGACCAGTTTCACCTAAAATCAAAGCAGGTTCAAATTGTGAAATAAGCAATAGCCCAAAGCAAGATACTGTCAATGATCTTTTATGAATCCTTAGAAACCAGCACTCCAATCTACCTACCAACCACACTACAATTATGGTGTCCAAAACTGGGCAGAGTCCAACAATTAGTTGTGACTTGCCCCAACATGGTGAACAGCTGTTCAGTTTACATCAAATTTTCTTTGAAGAGCTTTACCCCTGCTAGTAACGGACAAAGAATTACTGACTCGAGTCAGGACAGAGGGCAGTATTGGCCACCAAGGTTAGGTAGGGTGTGTAAGCGGGCTAAATGTTGGCATTAGTTGCCAAAGCAAACAATACAGAACATGCATAATAAGTAACACGCACAGAGCACTAGGCAACAAAACGACAGATGTAACACTGGTAGGATGACCCATTTGTTGTTTTGCTCACTGCACTTACAAAAAGGGACACGAGAAACACAAAGAAGTTACAACACTGAAACAGGCCATTCGGCTGAATCAGTCCGTGTCAGTGTTTACCCGCCACACGAGCAAGTAGTTCTAATCACATTTACCCACCCTGCTCCCATATCCCTTCAACTCTTTTTCCTTCATTCACCTATCCAATTTAGTCTTGAATGTTGACATTATGTCCATTTCCGGTTGAGGCAGAAACACAGGGGGCAATATGGCCAAGGCCACCTGGCAACCCACCTTTCACATTTTAATAATCAAAATGAACTGATTGAAAACATTTGTCAAGCTAATCATTAAATGACACAGTTGGGGTGGAGGCGGTGAGCAGACCTTGTGCGTGTGTCCGAGAGACAGAGAGCGCAGCAAGCAAAGAAGTGACTTACGCAGGGGGTCAAGCTCCCATCTCCTCTCCTGCCAGGTCCCAATTCATGCTGGGGTGTGGTTCCCTAGGCACTGATTAGTCAACTCTCTGGTATCTCACCCAAGCAGTTACTCAACACTGGTGGGGCAGGAAGAAAGGAGGAGGAGGAGCAGAGGAAAGAATGGAGGAAGAAAAGAGGAAGAAAGGGAGGTTGGAGGAGGAGGATCTTAGCTGAGACCAATCCTATCCTCATGCACTTTTTTTTTTAAGCAGGAGTCAAATAAATTAGCAACCTTAACCCAGGGCTGGTTGTGTGTCGTAAGATCAGCTAATCCAGCACTGACTAGGGAAGTGAACCCAAGACCTTCCAATTACACGCTGCTTTCATCAATTGAGTATGGGGGGGGGGGGGTTTCAAAGTCATAAAGAGTGGGGTGGGGTGAATGATGTCCTTTGCACAGAACCAAGACAGCTAAAGACAGGATTATGAATTCACAAGCAGAAGATAACTACTCACATTCAAAAACTGCTGGATTATGAAGTGGTTACCATCTAGCATGGTGAACGGAGGCTTGTTTGAGACATTCGAAAAAGACCCACATTGAGTTATTGCAGTTGTTCCTATAAAGATACAGGCCATGTACCAAGGCAAAAAGTGAAGACAAAAACTGTCTCAGTCAGTCCTGCACGTGAGCCTTTTGGACTTGGAATGCGACGGGATGAAAGTGGTGAAAAGGGACTATTTGCCCAAAATCTTTTAACTGGTCAGTAATTCTCCATTAGATCCTGATATTATGAAAATTAAGAGAAATGATCATTTAAGGGAACTGTATTTACAACATAATGGTGCACCTTTCTCTGCTAATCTTACGGAAAATCTCATTACTACAATGCAGCCTTCCTCTGCCGTGTGTGTGTACTGAGAGAAAGAAACAAATCCCCAATTGGGTAATGATAAATTACATTAAGGAAAGTGCCAGCTGAAGGAGACTGGGACATGAAAGGGCGGTGGAAGCAGATTCCATAGTAACTTTCAAAAGCGATTTGGATATATACTTGAAAAAGGAAAAATTTGCAGGGCTATGGGGGAAAAGAGCAGTGGAGTGAGGCTAATGGGATATGTCTTTCAAAAATCCTGCACATGCACAATAGGCGGAATGGCCACCTTCCGTGCAGTACGATTCCATGTGCTACAAGAGGATGTGGTCAGGGTACCAGTTGGTGCTCCAATATCGCTTATTTGGCCAAGACAGAACAAATAAAACAATAAACATTTATTGCGTGCGACCACACTCATAGTACCATAGAATGGTACAGCACAGAAGGACGCCATTTGGCTCATCGTGCCTGCTCTTTGAAAGAGTGCAGTGTTCCCCCCCCCCCTTAAGGACTCCACGGAGCATGTGTAAGACAGACCTGGGAAGCTGCATGTGGCACTAGGTCTGTACTCACACCAGCACATTTCAATTTTTGTGTTTAAAAAAAAAAACAACCATGGACAATCCTTGTCCAAGAGGCCATCATTCATGAGTTGAGGTATTCAACCATAGAAGGCATCACAGCAGAGCCTGACCCTGTCCTCACCCAGCACCCACGTGCATGTTTTTTGCTCCCTCCTCTTATTCCCTCCCCCCAATTCCCTTTACAAGAGGAACGAACAAAAGTCCTTTGGGCACTTAAAGGGAAACTCGTTCCATATCTAAAATAATAATGAAACAAACAACTCTCAAACAGAATATTTGGCTCAGTTTTCTAACCTTGTGGGGGAAAAAAAATTCGATAGGGCCCATTTTCGGGCGGGGGTAGCGTGATCTGCTATTATAGAATCATAGAAGTTTACAACATGGAAACAGGCCCTTCGGCCCAACATGTCCATGTCGCCCAGTTTATACCACTAAGCTAGTCCCAATTGCCTGCGCTTGGCCCATATCCCTCTATACCCATCTTACCCATGTAACTGTCCAAATGCTTTTTAAAAGACAAAATTGTACCCGCCTCTACTATTACCCCATGCCTGATGGCCTGTATGCAGGCAGCACGTGAATTTCGAGCTGCCTGCTACTTACCATGATATCTCAGTGCAGCCAGCACTACCTGCACTGCTGAGAGGCTGCATGGAGAATGAGGAAGTTGAAAATGGGGCGTGCACAGCGCACGTCATCAGCAGCCTGCAAGTGCACATTTTAAATGGGACATACACAGTCCATGAGGAGAGATGGCCGTAAGGATGGCAGATCCGGCACGACATGAGAGAGGGCCCCACGCTTCTCAGGTGATGCACTGGAGACACTGGTGAAAGGGGCGAATGAAAGGAGGGCCAACATGTACCCACAGGGTGGCAGCAGACCCTCCAGACTGCAGCTCCGCAGGCATTGGCAGGCTGTGGTGCAGGAAGTGAACGCCAGGAGCATGACACCACACACGTGGGTGCAATGCTGAAAGAAGTTCAATGCTTTGTTACAAGTGGTCAAGGTGAGTGAATGCAAGCATCAAGTGCCACATCCAAACAACTGCACCACTGCTCCACACATCACACCCACCAACAAACACTGCCCATCCATACGCAATGCTGCACTTGGCACACCGCATCTCGCCCGCACATCGTACCACACTTGCAGGCCACACAACCACCACTCACAGGTCACACACACTGGCAGCTATTCGACCACGACAGGCACATCATCCATACACCTTGCAGGATACTCACTGACACACTGTCCTCTGTTTTGCAGAAGGTGGCGCATAACAGCTGGCAGGAGACACTCGAGGGTGGACAGGGATGCCTACACGTCCTCACCCCCATGGAGGAGACGGTGCTTCGGATCATTGGGCAGGCCGTCGCTGCAGCCGTGACAACATGCTGCGCTGGATGTCCCGATGAAGGGGGTCTCTGCATTTTTAATACTCCTTTTCGTTTCCCGCATCTCCCTCCTCCCATAATCTTTTCTCACTCACGTGCCGTAGATGCGGTCAGCACGCACGTATTACTTGCTCCTCTCCCCACTCCACAACTCAACCTGTTTCCCTTTGTCATTGCAGATACCCAAGAACATGTGGCGGCACCCGAGGAGGAGGAGGGGGATACTGAAGCCACCCCGTCACTCGATCTGATACTTGCTTCCACCAGCTCAGAGACTGACACTGCGTGTCGTTTAGAAGTTACTTTCGAGGAGGGATCTGCACGTGGTCAGACATCGGGTACAAGTGCGCAGGAGCCGGGGCGGAGGGAACGGATAACGCAGGTGCCAGCCGGAGGGCGAGGTCGTTCACTAGTTCTGCTGAAGAGGAGTCAGATGAGGACTTTGACGGGCCAGGCTACAGAAGACGGCTGATGGGCGTTCCCCACCAAATGCTTGGGGCACTGGAAAGTCTGCGCACAATGACAAGGGGCATAGAGGAGTCCAGCTCCAATTTGGCACAGGGCTTTACGCAGAGCTTGGGGCCCATCCTTTCCAACATGGAGGTGACCACCCGTTCCATCAGCATACCTGTGGAACCCACCATGAAGCAGCGTCTGATGGCCGATGTCACGGTTCCATTGCAGCACAAACAGACGTCAAAAGGTCTGCAAACTACAGATCCTGCTCAGACTGCTGCTTATGTGGCTCGGAGGACCACTGTGGAACGGGGCTTCTAGGGCATCACAGCACTCCAGCAATCCATTCTCCAGCTGATCACCAGGATTACAGAGACACCCGCCCCCCCCCACCTCCCCCGGGAGTGTGGCAGTGGCACCATGGCAGGCGGACCTACTGTCCTCTCTCAGGAGGACAGCATTCCTGCTCCCACCCAGACACCCCGACAGTGCCCTTGTTGATGCCCATCGGCCAGCCAGGCCAGACTGCTGCAGCCCATACTGAGATGGTGCAGTCTGAAGCCGGGCCCTCCTGGCCCACAGTTGCTCGAGGTCATCCTCCAAGGCCATCTGCACGCTCCTCCATTGAAAGCCAGCAGCCTCCCACCACCCATGCTCCAGCCACTGGGGAAGCGCCTCGTAGGAGCACTGGGATAGGTAAAGGCACACGGACAACAGGCACTAAGGGAATGCACAAGGGTGAATAGTTCTGTTCTGTTACTATAATTTCATTTATTCATTGATAAACGTGACTTTGAATTTGCATTTGATGGTGGTTTTTATTTGTGTGATGAGCTGAGGGGGACACCAATGTACAATCAGATGGAGGGTGATTTGATTGTCTTGTGGGAGCGGAAAGGTGGGGAGTGTAGGACTGTTGGTGAGTTGGGGGATGTAGTTGACATTACTGATACCGGATACGGATCAGGCGAGCATGCAGAGCCCTTGCAGACAAGACGTGTCGCCCCTGTTGCACCCTTGACTCTTTCTCCCTTCCCCCCCCCCGCCACCTCAGAAGCTTCCTCTCCATTTCCCGCGCCCCCCCCCCCCCCACCTCAGACTCTGGCTCAGGGTCTTCTCCGATCATTGGTGGCAAAGGCTGATCGGTCATGATGGTGCGATTGTGCAGCATATCACCACAAATCTGCCCATCTGCTCCGGGGAGTACAGGAGGGCTCCTCCAGACCGGTCCAGGCAGCAGAAGCGTTGTTTGAGGAGGCCTATGGTGTGTGCCAGTGTGGGTCTTATAGACCTGCTGTGTGCATGAGTTCCTGACTGGACTCATGAGCCATGGCGTGAGGAGATAGCCTTTGTCGTCCAGTAGCCAGCCTTTGACTTGCCGAGTTGGGTGAAAGATATCTGGCATGTTGGACTGCCGCGTGACGAAGGTGTAGTGACTGCTCCCAGAGCATGGGCCTCCATGATTTGATGCGTGTGGTCGCACACTAACTGCACGTTCAGGGAGTGGACTGTCGGTTGACGAAGACGGCCGAGTTGATGTGCGGGGCACGCTCGGTCACCTTCCCTCTTGACAGAGACAAGCAGAACGAGCGAGCACAGGGGTTCGCTCGCATTTCTGGCTTCCCCATGGTGCAGGGTGCCATTGACTGCACGCACATTGCCCGCACGCACATTGCCCTGCGATGTTTGAGAGGCCGCGCAGCGCCGAAACAACGAGCGCTACATAGCCCGTTTTAACGCCCTGTGTGTTTTTAACGGCCGACTAATAAATACTAGGAGGGCCAATCTTGGAGCAAATTAGTTGAGAGCGACAATACTTTCATGCCACCCAGTGCACTGGATCCCATTTGTGACGAGGTTTACTGTGAAACTGTGCTATGACAAAGTGAACACTCGCACACAAGAGAAGTGTCAAAATTTAGTGTCACTAACCGACGAACTAAACTTCTCCACAATTTAACTGCATGCTGTTCAGAACTCTGGGCAAAGGATTCGGTCGGTGCCCACATTATTAGATCTGCATTCATATCTTGTTTATGCCCAGAGCTGCATTTGGAGGCACCAATGCCAATTAGTGAAACTGGTTTCACCAAGTACAAAGGGAATGTGGCTGCTTACTCACTAGTGGTAATTCATTGCTCTTTACTTCACTTTAAACATCAGGCTGCTATAGTCTGAGCCCCTACCAATTTACAAGTAACTATAAATGGTTCCATAACAGGGGGGCAGTGAGTAAGTGCATCTCGCAGTGAGCAGAACGCCCCCAGTGCTATCCTGGCCTGTCAGCCGATTTCAAGAACACAAGAATTTTTAAAAAGGAACAGGAAAAGGCAATGAAGCCCATTCCTTTTTCATAGCTCAACTCTACCCATCCACCTTCCCACCTTATCCTTCATTCCCTTCTCTTAACAAAAGTGAATTTAATTGTCTTGAAACAATTTTCACAATCCACTTCAATGACCTTCCCAGGTAAGTTGTTCCTAAACACCATTTGCCTTTTAAGTGAAAAAGCTTTCTTCTTACTCCCAACGTCCTCATTTTAAAATTTGGGTCCCAGCTCTTTGAACATTTCACTGGCGAACACAATTTGATCGGATCAACTTCCTTTTGGCCCACCTCAAACGGTCCAACTTTTCCAAAGAAAATGAGCTAAACTTTAACTTTTCTTCAAATTAAAAATTACTGAAACCAGAATCATCTCCATTGCTCGCTTCCCAACAGCAATACGATTAAGCTGAAGTGGCAGTGGAGATACTACAATTGAACGCACTGGGCGGGGGGAAATCAGCAAGAGCTTCTGTGCACGATTGCTATTCAGAGGGTCCTGCTGGCAAGTGCCCGTGTGCGCACAGTGAGGACAACCGAGTCGTCTGACGACGCTGAGGTGAGAGATGAAACTTCACGGAATGAGAGGAGACAGCGTTAACACGGGTCCCCGTACTGCTAACTGTGTGGAGGAATCAAAAAAACTGGCCCAATGCTAGCTCGCTGAGGTGTAATGTAATGTGGATCATTTATTGCAGTGACTGCATGCTGTCACACTGTTACTGTTGCAGCAGCTCCAAAAGAATATACTTATAAGTGCCAGCCTGGCTCAGTTGGTAGCAATCTCACCCCAGCATCAGAAGGTTACGGGTTCAAGCTCCACTGTGGGCTTAAGCACACAATCTGGGCCGACATTTCAGTACCGTGTTGAGCACGTGTCACGGTGTTAGAGGCAGCATCTTTCAGATGAGAAAGGGAACAAAGACTCTGCCTGCCTGCACAGGTGGACATAAAGGATCCCACAGCACACTTTGAAGAGGAATAAGGCGCTCTCACAGCGACCTGGCCAATATTCCTCCCTCAACTGCTAAGAAAAAGAAAATGATCTGATCGTTCATTTGCTGCTCGTGGGACCTTGCTGCGTGCAAATTGGCTGCCGCATTTGCCCACACAACAGTGACTGCACTTCAAAAATAATCCACTGCCTCTAAAATGCTTTACGATATCTTGACAGCACGATCAGACACTATGTAGATAAACGTGAACTCTGTTTCTTTCTCCACAGATGCTGCCTGACTTGCTGAGTATCTCCAGTATTTTCTGTTTTTATTTCAGATTCCCAGCATCCGCAGTACTTTGCTTTTGACTATGTAAATAAATGCAGGTTCTTTCTTTTATGTAGTGAAATGTCCTGAGGTATTTCATAAAAGGGGCAGCGGTTCGGGCACTGAGCGCGAGTTTGGGGGTTCAAAGAAGTGGGCTTTCAGAAGGCTTTTGAAGTTGGAAGAGTGCAGCAATGGCAGAGAGGTTTAGAAAAGGAACTTCAGAGAGCACAGCTGTGATTCTGAAGCTCCGCCTCCAAAAGGTAAAGAGCCACAGATCAGAAGAGTGGCGGATGTGTGCTGGGGCACAGAACTGGAGGAGGTTGCAGAGCTAGGGTGATGCGAGACCATGGAGGGAGTTGCCAATTATGAGGACTTTGAACACACTTGTTTGGGGTTGGGGGGTGGGTGGGGGGGGTGGTGGAGGTGGAAAAAGGAGGAGACGACAAAGTCAATAAGGACAATGATACACAAATGGGACTTACCACATGATACGACATGGGCGAAGTTCTGGACAAGTTACCGTTTGTGTAGGGTGGAGCTCTGGAGATTGTTGAGGAGAAGCTTGAAGAAAGAGTCTGAAGACATCAAAGGCACGGATGAAGTTTCAACAGTGGTGGGGTGAGATGGGGGGGGGGGGGGAAGGTGTATCTGATGGCACGAAGGTGGAAGTGGGCCATTCTGGTGATGGACCAGATGCAGGGTATGAAGCTTAGCTCAGGGTTAAAATAGGACACCGAGGGTACATGCCAACAGGTTCAGCCTGACAGAACAGGGGGATGGCGTTACTGGTTATGGTGTGGAGTTTCTGGATGGAACAGAACAAGATGCCTGTTGAGCTAGGGAAAGGATCGAGCTCATCCATGACAAAGGCCATCCCATGTTAGGAAGAAAATGTCATTTTTATGCTTTTCACTACGACACTAATTACATCATGAAAGAATGGGAGGGAAAATGGGCAAACAACTACAGCATTTGAACTTTTGTGGAGTTAGAACCAAAAACCCCTAGCCAGTGCAAATTATGTCACCTGTATATTTGTTATTAAACATGAACATGTTTAGTAGTTTGAAGGTGTCCAGTTTACTGCAGTCATGTCTGACACTCATTGTATCTGATATACAGCTGCAGCATATATAGACTAAGTCATGTGGAAGGGACTTCTCAATAATCCTGCAATGGGGTCATAATTACCAATTCAACAATTATCAGCTTATTGTTACAAACAAGGACACACAAATGGGCATTTTGCAGAACACGGAGTCTCAAAAAAACAGGGAATAATTTGTCAACAAAGGAAATATAGCCCTGATAAAGCAGGCACACAAAAAAGTGGGCAGAGTTTACACATCACTGCACAAAGAGATTAATCTGCTGCTTATTAGAGAGTTGCAATTGGACTAAAGCTGCTTTTTACTACAATTCTGACCTCATATCAGAAGGGCTAATTTACTCATTTGGATAATCCCTTACATACAAAATTAAATCCAAATCAAGTCTTCAGAAGATGAAAAAACCAACTGCAGCTGCACTATAATGTTCTCTGAAGTCAACCTCTCCCCTCCTTTCTCATTACAACTCAAGCTGTGTTTGGCCTATTTATCCCAATTATTCTCCAATCTACATAAAATTACACAGAATGTACAGCACAAAAAAAACACCATTCAGCCCAACAGGTCCATGCCAGTATTTATGCTGAACACAAGCCTCCTCCCACCCTTCATCTAACCCCATCGACATATCCTTCTATTCCTTTCTCCCTCATGTGTTTATCGAGCTTCCCCTTAAATAAGTCTATGCTAGTCGCCTCAACTACTCATTGTGGTAGCGAGTTCCACATTCTAACAACTCTCTGGATAAAGAAGTTTCCCTAGTGGATTTATTAGTGACTATCTTATATTTATACCCCCTAGTCCTGGTCTCCCTTGCAAGTTGAAACATCTTCTCTACGTCTACCCTGTTAAACCCTCTCAATCTTAAAGACCTCTATCGGGTTACCCCTCAGTCTTCTCTATTCTAAAGACCCCAGCCTGTTCAATCTTTCCTGATTGGTATAACCTCTCAGGTACCTGAAATGACTGCTGCTGCTCTCAGAAACTTGTTATTTCACAAGTTTAAATTCAGATGAAGATGGCCTTTTAGTCCATTTGAACTTGAGCTCATCCAAAACTATGCTGCCCATACCCTAACTCACACCAAGTCCCGATCACCCATCACCCCTGTGCTCACTGAACTACATTGGCTCCCGGTCCGGGAACGCCTTGATTTTAAAATTCTCATCCTAGTTTTCAAATCCCTCCATGCCCTCGTCCCTCCCTATCTGTGCAAACTCCTCCAGCCCTACAACTCAGAGGTCTCTGTGCTCCTCCAATTCTTGCCTCTTGCGCATCCCCAATTTCAATTGCCCCATCATTGGTGGCCATGCCTTCAGCTGCCTAGGCACTAAGCACTGGAATTCCCTCCCTAAACTTCTCCGCCTCTCTCTCCTCCTTTAAGACGCTCCTTAAAACCTACCTCTGACAAGCTTTTGGTCACCTATCCTAATATCTCCTTATGCGGCTCGGTGTGAAATTTTATTTGATAATCGCTCCTGTGTAGCACCGTGGGACGTTTTACTATGTTAAAAGGTGCTATATAAATGCAAGTTGTTGTTATCTTTCCAGAATACAAATCCTACTGCCTTCCCAGTAGATCATCTAGCCATTTCTTGAATAAGCCCAGTCACCTGGCCTGAACCACTCTCCGCGAGTGAACTGGTAAAGCTGCAGTTCCCAACTGTTTTCAGGTATAATTTGATCACCCTTGCAGAATGTTTACATTCCTTTCCAATCATTCAAGCAATGACCTGATGTTAATGGTGCTGATGTCAAACAGCATGTTTGAATGAGTTATACACTGGGGCACAGTGGTGTAGTGGTTATGTTCCTGGACTGGTAATACACTGTCTGGCTGTTGCTTTGTTGACAGAAGAACCTTTATTGATTGGTTATGCACATCGTGACTCCTCAAAGAGAAAAATAAATTAACAACTCCATTGAAAAGAAAACTTGTAATAAAATGGCCATTTCTGGCAGAGAGAGAATATGCAGCCAGCATTTGAGATGGAACACTTACTAAATTTAATTAGCGACAGGATATAAACTGAAACAGCAAACCCTTTGCTTGGGTTGGTAGCATTTGCGGTTTAGCTTTGAAGTGGCTGAATTTTAAGTTGCTCATCTACAAATGTTCTTCCTCACCTCACCCCCATGAAAGATTCACAGGACTGCTGCCGTCACTGTTTCTGTAAAGGCCGCTCTTCAGTCACCTGTAATCACCTTTACGTAGGACTGAAAATATTCGCGCAGCTTCCTGATCACAAGCATTTCATTTACTGTGCTTCCAATTTTCACCCATCCCATACTTTCACGTGGTCCATCTATATAACTCTTCCCTTCCTGGACACCCCCATCCCACAGACAGCCACTACAAGCACCCCCCACCCCAACAGCTACCTGAAGTACGCTGCCTCTAATTCTGCTTCCTGCAACGACTCCCACATAGTTTCTACATCTGTGGCATCGGCACCAATGATTCCATTTTCCTCTCCAGAACTTCTGAAGTCTCTCTTCTCAACTAAGGTTTTATTTCAACAGTGGTCAACAGGATCTTTTGACCACGTCTGTGCTATTTCCTGAGGCTGTTCTCAGCTGTCTTCAACAATGACAGGTCCTCCTACCCCCCCACCCCCATCCCATCAGCATCTGCATTCATAAGATCATCCACATGATCCCACCAACATTCATATCTTCCCCTCCCCTCTTCACTTTTCAGAAGGACAGTTCCATCCAAGATACCCTTGTTCACCACCCCAATTTCCATTCCCATTCCCCAGCATCTTCCTGTCCAACGACAATATCTGCCCATTCACCTCCTCCAACGCCATTGTCCAGGGTCCAAAAAACTCCTTTCCAGTGTGTTTTGTGCATTTCAGGCCTGTATCTGCAGGCTCTCTCAGGCATCTCCTCCTCTCCTCCCCTGGGATGGGCCTCTTTCAGCATAAACTATTTGCATGCTTTTATTTTCTTTTCCTTTTACAAATGTCTTTTCATCGGCTCACTGAGAATATCTTATATTTTTAAAAAGTTCCTGCTTTTTTTTTAAAAAAAAGATTTCATTCTAACCCATTAACATGCTTTGTGACCAGAGCATGTTTTTTTTTAAAAAATCATCCACTCCCCCACCCGCCCAATTCAATTAAAGTGCTCGCTTATCCTGAAGGGTTCTTCTGCCCAAAACATTAATTTGTCTTTTCTCCCTGTAGGTGCTGACCGCCCTGCTGTGTATTTATAGCATTTGCCGTTTCTGTTTCCAATATTCTGCTAACATACTTGGAGGGGAGGTGGGGGGGGGGGAAATAAGTCTGCCCTTTGGACCATGTACTTCCTTCTTTGCCAGTTTTCCCTCTTCTCCTGAAAGCGATGTCTCTTGCTGGGAATTTAAGACAATGATAGCACCCCAGTTCCTGAGCTAACTCAGCGCAGGTCAGGATAGAACCTGGGAACCTGCTGATCTGTATGGCCGAGTCCTACACCAGGCCAGGCCTCTAACCCCTAAGCCAAGACCTCTCGTTATTCCTTTCAACGGTACAAATGGCAAAAAGCAGCGATGACAGGAAAAGATACAAACTCCGAGTTTTCCGTCCATTCAGGCCAGAATTTTTTTTTTTTTTTTTGTTTGTGCTTGGATCAGAATAGTAACTGCCTTTCTGTGAATTGTGAATGTGTGTTAACCACAAGTTCAGTGAATCTGGAGGGATTTCTCCTCCATGAAGCATGTTCTGGGAATGTGGCTGGAAATCTTTCCACAGAAATTAGCGCTTTAAAAAAAAACTGAATAGCTTTTGTTTAGGAGCCAAAGTTCTGTGGAAAAATTTGTAACAGAGCTGCAGAACACAAGCAAGCTAAAATGAGGTGATCTTAGGTCACTGTGTCCAGAATACACTACTTGAAGGAACAGCAATGCCCCCCGCCACCACCAATCCTCCTCCCACCCCCACCCCCTCCTCAGCACCCAGCAAGCACATTCTCACCGAACTATCAGAACTAGCTGACAATTTAAATAGGAAACACACCAAGTGAATTTGAGGAAAAATCTCTAGGGAACAAGCCATTAATGCTAAAACGAGGGGAAAAAAAAAACAGCAAATGCTAAAAGTCTGAAATAAAAACAGGAAAAAAGAACTGCTAGAAACAACACAGTAGGTCAGTCACCATCTGTAAAGACAGGTTAATATTTCGGGTGTCCTTCAAAACTGAAGTAGCTACCAGTTCTGAAGGATATACTCCCAAAGTGTGGACTTGTCTTTTCTTTTTACAGATGCTGTCTATTTCCAGCAATTTCTGTTCTTAATCTAAAGCTGTCACTGGTGTTCTTTAACTTGCAAACAGATGTGTCGCTATTGGAGGGCTTGTAGGTTAGGAGCCGCTGGCACACATGAATGAAAGCCTGTGATCACTTATCGTCAAGGAGTCCTCCATTTATTTCACAGGCCTCTATTCACAGCTGAGAGGACAAGAGCATTCATCCAACTGTGTTGGACCGAAACTCTAAACATAACAGGAGCAAAAATTTTTTTTTTTTTTTTTTAAAAAGTCTGCGTTTTCTACCCAAGACTCAGATTTTGTTCATACTGGGACAGATTTGTTGCCTTTGATTTTTAATGGGTTGCCCAACAAAGACACATTTCAGACCAAGAGCCAGAGTGAGTGGTAGTGACATCCAATGAATGCAGCGCTGTGAGTGAATGGCGATCGGACAGTGCGGGAGTTTGTTCGCAGGCTCCAGCTACGCGCACGCTGCCAAACCTTGTGCATTCACCACCATGTTGTTGCAGTGCACAGAGCCGCATTTGTTTAAAAGCCTAAAGATTTTCATAGTCGTCACTCAGCACAATCTGCAGAGAGAATGGTACAATTCGCCTGCTGAATTCCTGAAAATTGGGGTTATTACTAGGTATGAATAAGCCAGCATGTTTATGAATTAAAATATATCCAAGTTTCTGCAACAGCTCAGTCACGTTCAAAGGAGCTGAGGTTTCTAGCTGCTGTATTCTAATTTTAAAGGGTAGAATTTACATTAAAATAGCATCTTTACACTTTTAAGAATTAATTGGATTTAAAAAAATCTCCTACAATTCTGATATGGTGAAGCCTTCATTTGTTTTAGAGCTGCAGTTTCCATCTACAGTCCTACACCGGTGAAGATAAAAAAAAATGTACATTCGGCTTATATTTATATTTGTGCTTTCAGTGCTAAATAAATCCACTAGGCTCACCAGTGAATCACAGATTATGATTGATCTGTAGTGATGAGATCAGAGGTAGGCTCTCAGATTCCAATCAATGTGATCCAGCATTAATTCACAAGCACAGGCTTCATTCCATTGAGACCAAAAGGATGGGAGAGAGTGAACACAAAGACGCCCTTTAATCTCAGAGTTCAGGGAATGTTTATGAAAACTGAGTCTCACACAATCCTTAATAACATCAGGAACTGAGATTAACCTTACTACATATACACACACACAAATTTGTTTCCTGGTAAACTCTCCCATTAATGATGATGCAGTTATTCTTCAATAAATGAACCCCCAAACATTGAACCTCCACAATCCTTCCAGTGTCAGTAAAACATAGTTAAGTGGATTCTTCTACAAGTTATAAGAAATGTTTGTATGCAAGTATAAGGCATTAATTTAATCTCTGGATTTACTGGTTATCCATTAACCCCCCCCCCCCTCCTCCAGACTCCAGCACTGTCAGAACTCAATCATACCTATGCCCAACTATCCACTAATTATGTATTACACACAAGTACAAAGGTCATCGAAGAGTCTCCATAGCCACAAACAGGGGTCAGGAATAACTGGAAACTTAAGCCTAACAAGACCTACAGAATGAACCAAGTATCGCACCATGTGATGACGTAGGTTCAAATGTTCATGAAAAAAAGACCTTGTTCGCCCCAGAATTGGTAAGTCTTTCATTCTATAAATGTTGCCCATATTTCAACCACATTTCTCATTGTGGGACAGGGATTAAGAAGCTTCCTCAGTACAGTGCAGTGGGCAGCTGTTGGTGTTCAAGTGCATTCACTGGCCTGATTGGATCAATGACACTCATCTGTTACTAAATAAAAAAGCAAAATACTGCGGATGCTGGAAATCTGAAATAAAAAATGTTGGAAATACTCAGCAAGTCAGGCAGAAAGGTCATTGACCTGAAACATTTAACACTGATTCTATCTCCACAGATGCTGCCTGACTTGCTGAGTACGTCCAGCATTTTCTGTTTTTATCACATCTGTTACTAAATTTTGTAGTCTCGATTCAGACCAACGTTGATCTTAGCAATTAGTTTCAAAATTAAGAAATCAAAATGAAGTTATGAATTTCAAAACATGTGTCAAGTTTAAAAAAAACTGAAATAAGGGAACGTAAGTAGGCAGAAGCAAGACCCCATCGTCGTAGAAACCATACTAGAGAGGTGGGTGGCTGAGATAGGAATAGAGTGGGCTATGGAGTGGAGAATGTAGAGACTGAAGCAATCTCAAGGTCTAAAAATACCACCTGGTGGTTTGTCAAACACACAGCAAGGTGTGAACTTGTAATAGCAGGGAGCTTCAAACAGTTCCATTTTCCCTACACCTCATTTAAAGTGCATTTTACTGCAACTAAAAGCTAGTCCCCTCTGTGCGCATTAACTAGTGCTATGAGGGCCAACACATTCAAATATCAATTGGATTTTAGTATGACTAACCGTTTAGAAACAGTTGGCAAAAGCAGCCTTTGTAAGGCTCAGTCTATTTGAACTGTCAATTCATAAAATGTGTAAACGGCAGTAGTTGCTCTAAAGAAATATTTGGCATTTCTGGCCATTTTACTGGTCACTGCTCCATTTTTAACTGATTTCCCATGGGGCACACTGACATTGTAACTACTATATGGCAAAGTAGCAATTCAGGAGTTACATCCAATAGCTAAAAGATCATTAAAAGAACATTTTTTTAAAAAGCACTTTCTTTTTCCATTTTTATTTTTTTGTGTCAAACAAAAAAAAAGGGAGAAAAATCAGTGGGAAAATTCAGGCTCCAAAAAAAAATCACTTTTTATTTTGAACATTGTTAAAACTCAAGATAATAGGCACGGGACTTTTAAAAAGAAATACAGTCAAGCTAAATGACAACTCACAATTAATCTCACAGTTCATGGGCACCACTCATTCACCATCAGACTCTCATTTAACTCCTAAATCCTTTTTTTGAAACAAAAACTGAAGTGAAAGAACTTATGTTTATTATTGCAGCTCTAACAACTTAACTGCCATATGATGGTGGAGTAATAAAAATGGTTAGAGATTATGCACAGGGGAGCTATTGCAACATTGGTTTTAGTTTTAAAAAAAGACTTGGCATGTGACACACAAGTCAGACTTTGATCACTGACCCGAGTCTTCAGGGGATTATCTGTGTGGTAAGTATCAATGCACCCTGTGCTTGCTCTATACCTAACTGGGAATGAAAGACATGGCTTTTGCTACAGTAAGAATACAGCCCTCACTGCAGTATCAAATCCAAATAGTTTATTTTCCCACAGGTCCAGAGGTGCACATGCATTGGACCCATGACATCAGCACGGCATGTGAAGTATCACATGTATGATGACATCATAGATGAGATGCAGCCACGTCTCCGGGCCCAATTTCAGGGTAAGGAAACAATGGGAAATCTCGGGGGGGAGGGGGGGAGGGGGGGGGGGGAAGGGGAGGGAGTGCGGGGAGGGAAGGTTCTCAGATTGGGGAGGAAATCTCATCACCAATTCACTGTAAAAGATTCTTTTTTTTAAAAATTGGTTGAAACTAGTTAAAAAAAAAAGTAATTTTAGCAACTCTACCAACAGAGTCACTCGAGGCTGGAACTCGGCGCATTCAGCTACGGATAAGCCTCCAAGCCAAAGCCCTAACAAGCAAGGTGGTCCGGGCCAGAGAAGCAGCTGCACAGCAGTGTTTGGTTAACCTCCAGCAATACCCCCACGTTCATTCAGGACCCCCTTTGTGAGGCCAGAGGCAGCTGAAGGTATGGATGGCCAAAAGGTGAGCGAGGTCAGTGTCGGAGGAACAGAGTTTGGGAGGGATTGTAGGACTGGAGGAGGTTACAGAGACAAGGAGGCAAGGCCATAAATGGACTTAAACACGAGGAAGAGAATTTTAAATTGCAGGTGTTAGGGGACCAGGAGCCAATACAGGCCAGTGAAGATGACAGCAGTGATGGCTGAGCAGGACTTGGAGTTTTGGATGACATGAAGTTGCCAACGGATGGAAGGCCAGCCAGGAGAGAATTTGACTCTCATGCTCTGAGATTTCATTCAGTGCAGACACTGAAGGAGGATATCACTGAGGGCAGTAAATAATCTATGATTTTAAAGAAGAGGTGAGAGGGGTGGAACAAAGGGAGATGCTTGAAGGAGGAGAGGGTACTAAAAGGAGTAAGGAAAGAGACCACAGTTTGTTTTGGCAATAAAGGCCACACCGCCACCACAGTGATTTGGGCAGGGCAGGTGGTGAAAAGCAGAGCCAGGTGAGGAGGCTTCAGTAAGGGGCAAGACGTCGTCACCCCTGAGCCACGTTTCAGTCAAAGCTAGGATGTCAAATGCAATCATTCACGATAAGGTTGTGGATGGCGAGGACCTCGTTCGCCAACGAATGGACATTCTGGAGGGAAATGCAGCATAGGGCAGCGATTGCTGATCCGGTGAAGAGCCCAAGGGCGCGGCAGCGTGAGATGGATGAGTGGGACAGGGAGGCCGCTGGTGAAATTAGTGCCGAGCAAGGCAGGCAGCAAGAGGGGAGGATGGGGTAATTGGGATCGCTGCTCGTAAGGAGGCAGCGATCTAATTACATATTCATTTGGCAAACTGTTGGTGGTAGAATCATGATATACAAGATACACCACCAGTGTCAAACAAAAACAGTTTCTTTAAATGTTTTCCTAAATGAGGTAATTCTTTAGGTTGATTTATTTTCAGTCAAGCTGAAGTACGTCACATCAGATTTGTGGCTTAAAGTCTAAAGAGAAGTCGGACTCATGGAAATCCCCAGGATTGGAATGGATTATTTTTCTGCCTCCCACACAGTCCCAACCAGTTACCCTTTTCTAAAAAAAAACACAAATGACTTGCGCAACAAATCATACAAGTGAAACTGGACACGGGCTTGGAATCGTTCTCATTTCCGCAGCTATTACTGTAAAAGGTCACTGCCGTGCGATCAGCCTGCAGCATTTTAAACACTGAATCCGTTTTTACCTTTATAGTGTGTTAATTAGAACTTCAATGAAGCATAATGGTGTGCGAGCAAACAAGCCAAATGTACTTTTAAAAAAACACATCCAGAAGAACATTACAGATTTTGGTTTTCAAATTTGAATTGTCTGAAGAGAGCATTTTGAGTCAAAGTACAGATGAGAGCCAATTTAACCCATCTATCTAAATTTTACAGAGACATGTATAGCTCCTTCATCCCAGCAACTGCCTCCTAAATGATACCAGAGCTTTTGTCTCCACTACTCTACTCAGAAAGCCATTCCACATAATAAATCACTCTGCGTGATAAAGCACTTCATGACATCAGTCCCCAAACTTACCTTTTCCCAGTTTGCACCGATATTTCCTTGTCCTTCAATTGTTTAGCAATGCCTAGTACTGTAGTGTGACTTTCCCAGTCCCAGGCTCTTTCAGCTGTCTGCAGTTGCCTTTCAGCTCATCAGCTTCCTCACAGGTCTCAGAAGCCAGGCCAGCCCCAGTTGCTTTCCAGCTTCCTCTTTGGGCTGTGTTCAGAGGGCTCGGTCTCAGCAACAGCCCAGTTTCTCTTGTGCCTTGCCCTTTTAACTCTCACCTGACTGGGGAAGGTCTCCACTCCCTCCGGTCTTAATTACTTCTTAAAAAGGTGAGGTCTCTTAAAAGGGGCCATACGCCTCCTCTTAAAAGGAGAAGTTTCTTAAAAAGGGCCACACCCGTGCTCAGGGATCTGGGCCCTCGGTTGCTGTGCTACACCTCAAAGTTTTTTTTAAAAAAATACTCCTTACTGCTTGCCAAACCCCCTACTTTTAAGTCAGTAAATTTCAATATCAGGCTCCCAATGCCCAGGTCCAAACCAACCAGTTCCATCTCTTCTTCAAATCGAGCAATGATTAACCCTAACCCTCCGTTTCCTGTCCTACGACCAACTTTTTACTCATACCGCTGCATTTCGTCTTGTACCATCACTGAATTTATGTAACAAGACATTGCAAATATAGATACTTCTCCTCCAATCTCTTCATTTATACGGTCAGTCACTTCTTCAAAAAATAACTCATGTCAAATATGACTTGCCTTTAATAAATCCATAGTGGGTTCTTTGACTATTCCTTGCATCTTCAATAATCTCAAAAAAAGGATTCCAAGAGTTTGACCACAAATCATGTTAGACTAACTACTGTTACCCTATTTATCTTTCTCTCCCTTCTTGAACAGAGATGTTGTATTCACTGCTCTTCAGGCCAACACAACTTGCCTATCTAATATTTGTGGTTAGAGCCTCGGCTCCCTCTCTTCCGATTTCCTTCAACAGCCTGGAGTGCACGCCATCAGGGCTCGTGACATATCCACTTTGAGTTCTGCTTTTCTATAGTTATCTCTTCAGTTTTTTCACATCCTCCTTTGATACACCTACATTTTCACTTCTGCCATCGTTTGTGATTATCTCGATGACGACACCATCCTCCACCAGATCCCACCCCCGCCCTCTTCATCCTTGAGTGGCTCTCTACTTATTCTATTACTTTTAATGTTTATAAAGCCCTTATTATTCCTTTTACATTATGAGGGGCTTTATTTTTAAAAAAAGATATTTCCTTTTAACCCATCTCATCTCTTGTCACTTCTCCACTTTCTATATTCCTCATTACTTTCTTTAGTATGTTTAACCCTAATTTTATCATATGCCTACCTTTTAAGTTTTATTTTAGTTTTGATCATTCTATTGATCACCAGTACTCTGTTTGACGGAGCCCCTTTTTGTCTTGTGGGAATATATATATTTTGTATTCTTAACTCGTATTTGAAAACTCAACTTTTTTGCCCAGTTAATTTGGGCCAAATCCCACCGTAGCTCATTGAAGTTTGCCTTTTTCCAGTCCAGCATCCTTATCTATAACTCCTCATTATTCTGTTCTATTTTAACATACTTTATTGCAGTCGCTATTTCCCAATTATTTGGCTACTCTCATCAGTTATTTGTTCCACTTCCATTTTCCCCAAACTAGAAGAAGCAAGATTTATATCCTTATCAGACTAGAAACATACTAATCTAGGAAGCGGCCCTGAGCGTTCTAAAATGAATTCTCCACTTTGACCACATAAATTACCTTTATCCCAGTCTAATTTTTTGCCTGTCCCAGGAGATTACATGGCTGTAAAAAAGGGGGGTGGGGGGGGTTGAGGAGAGAGGAAGTGTCTCGTCTTGGTAATCTGGCCATCATGATGTGGGCCAGGCTTGATGGACCAGCTGGTCTTTTCCTGCCCATCAATTTCGTATGTTCGTAATTTGGGATATTTGAAATCAAATATAATTACCCTGCTGTTCTTGCATATATCGCTGAACAGTCTACAAATCTCCCTTCTATCTTATCTCCATGGTTTGGTGGCTTATAATACACCGCAAGTAGTGCACCATTTTCCCATCCTGTTCCTTAACTCTATTGATACGGATTATATCTTAACAATCCTCCCATTTCTCAATAACTCAGTCTCCTAACAGTGGGGATCAGTTTTGTTGCTCTTCTCTGCACTGCTTCCAGGGATTGGATGATCTTGGTGACCAGAATCAAACACAGTACTCAAGACGCAATCTGGCAAGAGCATGCCACAGCTTCAGCACAGTGACTTCAGATCTAATATATTTGACAAATGTATCTTAGCATTCAGTTTGCTTTGTTGATTTATGCTGGTTTGTTGCAGAGTAGTAAAGTTTTGAGTCGATGGAGTTTAATGTGTGGAAGTGTGAGGTCATCCACTTTGGATCGGAGAGAGAAAGACAATTCCAAATTTTTTTTTAAATGGAGAGACACTAGGAGCTGAGGAGGAGCAAAAGGGTTTGGGTGTCCAGGCATACAAATCACTAATAGCTGGTGCACAAGTACAAAAAGGCAAATGGAACGTTGGCCTTTATCTCAAGAGGGCTGGAACACAAAAATTAAAAAAAAAGTGATGCTTCAGTTGTACAAAGCCTTAGTCAGACCCCATCTGCAGTACTGCGTTCAATGTTGGACAGTGAACCTTACAAAAGATGTATTGGCCTCGAAGGGTATACAGTGCAAATTCACCAGAATTATACCAGGGATTAAAAGGGTTAACTTATGAGGCCAGGTTGCATAAATCTGGTTTGTATTCCCTTGAGCTTAGAAGGTTGAGGGGTGATCTAATAGAGATGTTTAAAATGATAAAGGGATTCGATAGGGTAGATACAGATAAACTATTTCCTCTGGTGGGGGAATCCAGGACAAAAAGCCACTTAGGAGCAAAATCAGGAAGCACAGAGGGTAGTGGGAATCTGGAACTCTGTCCTCCAAAAAGCTGTGGATGCTGGATCAACTTAGACGGCAGGTAAACTGAGTTGAGGTGCAGATCTGTCATGATCTAACTGAATGGCAGAACAGGCTAGAAGGGCTGAATTACTTACTCCTGTTCCCATCTTCCTATGGGTTTATCACCCTCTGATCTCATGCAGCAGCAGCACCCCCCTCCCCACCCCACCCCACCCCCAAAGTTGATTTTACATGATTCATTAAGTACATCACTTTTTTCTTTCAGCCACCATGCTGAAGCTAGTCAGGCTACACCTGGAATACTGCATTCAGTTCTGGTGACCAAAGTACAAGGAAAACATCAATGGAGTATGGTATTGTAGTGGCTCTGGTACTGGACTAGCAATCCAGAGGTCTCGAGTTCAAATCCCACTGTGGCAAATTGGGAAAATTAATTCTGTAAGTTTGAGAGCTGGCACTAGAAAATATGACCATGAAAGCTGCCAGATTGTCATGAAAGCCTAGCTGAATAATTCTTTCAAGGAAGGGAACCTGCTATCCCTATATATTACTTCCGCCCACATGGTTAACTCAATGATCTCCAGGCAACTAGGGATGGTCAATAAATGCTGCGTTGCCTACATCCCAAGAATAAATAAAAGCAGCTCTGGAAGTGGTGCAGGTAAGAGACACAAGGCTGATACCCAGCACTTATCTGTACTGAATGTTATCTACGTACAGATGTCGTCAAGGTCCTTCTTTAGTTCCATGGCTGCTTCATCAAATTGCCTTCCCCAGTTTAGTATTATCTGCAAATGTCACCAACTTGCATGAGTTTCTGAATCAGGTTGTTTATGTAGATTAGAAACAGTAGGGCCCCAGCACCGATCTCTGGGACACGCCACTCAGTACAATTTCCCAGTCTGCTGTCACTCCCATAATTAGTACCCGAGGTTTACACTCTCAGTTAATTCCTTATCCATGTCCAAGTCCTATACTTATGAAGCAGCCTTGCATGTAGAACTTTATTAAACACTAAATTGAAGGCATTCTGGAAAGCTTGCATACTACATCATAGGGGTTTCCAATTCCACTTAGGATGTCACTTCCTCAACAAAAAAGTTGTGGAGGTTGGTCAGGCAGGATCTCCCCCATCTGAAACTAGAATGGCTGCTAGTTCTGTGGTTATGTTCGTACAGCTAATCCTCAAGTTTGTTCCCAATGAACAATTCCACTATTTTACCAATTAATTACTGATGCAAGATTAATGAGTCTGTGACTTTTGGGGCTAGCTTAGTTACTTTTTTTGATCTGGAAAAACCAGTATGCAATGTTAGGGTGAAGCATTAATGGTGCTAGTGATGGGTACAATTTCAGGTGAAGTTAAGAGTCACACAACAAGCCTATGACACATTAAAGTCCATCAGTTTAAAATGCAGTTTTGCTTACAATGTACTAGTACCAATAGGTTAAATATCTTGATAGATACTGATTAGGTTTCCTCCCCTCAACTCATTGTTCCTAGTCTAAGTGGGCAGACAAGTAGGTTGTTGCCATGACAATATCAACATCATCTAGCAAGCCATTAGGGGGCACCAGACCACCCTACATATTGAAACACTCTTTTGCCTTTCTCTCCCACCCAGAAAATGCCCGTGCCTTCTTTTAGATGGCCCGGCTCAGCTCAGGACTCAGTCACGGTCGGTATACGCAGCCAGTGGCTTCGATTACCAGCCCAGCAGCCTTATGACCTGCTGACAACCCAGGTAAGAAAAGTAAAAGTAAATGAATGCTAATAGCTAAAATTCCAGTAAATCAATCATCCAGGAAATCAAAATGAACGGTCACATCCGCTCTATTGTACTGGATCAAAGGGAACTTCCAATCTCCTGTCCTCATTTTTGAAGCTAAAATGGCAAGTGTATTAAAACAAATATAGGCAGCAGGATTCCACTTACCATTTAATAAGTTACTTACGTTTCATACAAAGTCAAAAATAACCTAAGCATTTGAACCTTCTTTCCCTGAAGGATCACTGCAGCGTGGTTGGACTTTTCTTGGGTACCTTACCTCAATAAGCCAGAGTGGTTAGGCAGATCCATGCAAATGTAACACTCTCCCTTTCTCGGAGACCCAATTCTTTCTTTGCACTGCAAATATTTGAACTTGCTCATTTATATAAAACAAACAAGACTCGGTGCTGTCATTTGCAAGATCAAACCACCACAACTATTCTATTTTATCCGATTGTAGATCACGCTTAATGCAGAGAATGTATCAACTTTAATCCTAATTGTGCAATAGGATTACTATAATTCTTTGAGAGAGTTATAGTACTTTAAATTTAAGTGTGTGTCCTTCAGTGATCTAACAATGAGAAGTTAATACACTGTGATGATGGTGGCATGGAAAACTAAATCAGATTTTGGCCCATGTGGATTATAATAAATTCAAGATATTTCTGGACTGCATTAGCAGAAGCAAAAATGCCTTGCAAAAATTTCTTACACCGTCAGCTTTAATGGAGGCATTCTGCAAAACTGTAAAGTCCATTGAACTGGCACCTCTCCACAATGCTATCCGTTTAAGCCATTAACTGTAACATCTATCAGTGCCATCTATCAATACTATCAGTTCTAACAACATTATTTTGCACTTTCGATGGCAACATCTCGAGGTTTAGTAGAGAGATAGTGGAAACCATCCCCAAAATTGGTAGTGAGGTAATACCACAGAGACCATTCTCCGAAAAATTCAATTTACATAAAGACAAGAATAGTGGAAACTTTGAATGTTTTACCTTGCAAACAACATTAATGGTGAAAGATGCACAATCAGGAGTATCACTGAAGGCCTTTCACTCAAGCTAGGCACCTTTACTGCTATGTTATTCAATGCTTCAGAACAAAAGATGAATTTATATAGCACTGTTCACGGCATCAGAAAATTCCAAAACGTTTCACAGCCAATTAAGAATTTTAAAGTGTAGTCACTATAGTATCCAAAAGACCTCGTCTTTCGGATGAGATGTTAAACTGAGGCCCGTCTGCCCTCTCACGTGGATGTCAAAGACCCCATGGCTCTATTTTGAAGAGCGGGGAGTTCTTCCCGGTGTCCTGACCAATATTTATCCCTCAACCAATAACCACTAAAACAGATTATCTGGTTATCACATTGCTGTTTGTGGGACATTGCTGTTTGTGGGACATTGCTGTGCGCAATTTGGCTACTGTGTTTCCCACATAACATAAGTGATTAGACTTCAAAAGTACTTCATTGGCTGTAAAGTGCTTTGGGACATCCCGAGGTCGTGAAAGGCGCTATATAAATGCAAATCTTTTCGTAATGTAGGGAAATGTGGCAGCCAATTTATACACAAGTCCAAATGGGGTAGAGGAATCTAAGGGTACAGATACACAAATCACAAAGTAGCAATGCGGGTTAATAAGGCCAAAACAAAAAACAAAAAGCAATGGGATTCATTTCTACAGGGATAGAATTGAAAAGCAGAAAAGTTATGTCAAACTTGTATAGAACCTTGGTTAGACGACGACAACTTGTATTTATATAGCACCTTTAACATAGTAAAACCACCCCCCCTCCCCCTCCAAGGTGCTTCACAGGTGCGCCCGAGCCACAAAAGGAGATATTAGGACAGATGACCAAAAGCTTGCTCAAAGAGGCAGGCTTTCAGAAGAGTCTTAAAAAGGAGAAGGGGGCAGAGGGGTTTAGGGAGGGAATTCCAGAGCTTAGGGCCTAGGCAGCTGAAGGCACGGCTGCCAATGGTGGAGCGATTAAAATCGGGAATGCGCAAGAGGCCAGAATTGGAGAAGCAGAGATCTCAGAGGGTTGTAGAACTGGAGGTTACAGAGATAGGGAGGGACAAGGCCATGGAGGGATTTTAAAATGGAGGCGTTGCTGGACCAGAAGCCAATGTACGTCAGTGAGCACGGGGGTGATGGGTGAATGGGACTTGGTGCCAGTTAGGATATGGGCAAAAGTTTTGGATGAGCTCAAGTTTATGGAGGGTGGAAGATGGGTGGCCAGCCAGGAGCGCAATAGAATAGTCAAGTCTGGAGGTGACAAAGGCACGGATGAGGGTTTCAGCAGCAGTTGAGCTGAGGCAGGGGCGGAGATGGACGATGTTACGGAGGTGGAAGTAGGCGGTCTTGGTGATGGAGCGGATAAGGGGTCGGAAGCTCATCTCAGGGTCAAGTAGGATGTCAAGGTTGCAAATAGTCTGGTTCAGACTCAGACTGTAGCCAGGGAGAGGGATGGAGTCGGTGGCTGGGGAACGGAGCTTGTGGCAGGGACCGAAGACAATGGCTTTGGTCTTCCCAATATTTAGTTAGAGGAAATTTCCGTTCATTCAGTACTGGATGTCAGACAAGCAGTGTGAGAAATCAAAAGCAATGGGAGCGGTCGAGAGAGGTGGTGGTGAGGTAGAGCTGGGTGTCATCAGCATACACGTGGAACCTGACTTGTTTTCGGATGATGTCACCGAGGGACAGCATGTAGATGAGAAATAGAGGGGGCTAAGGATAGATCCTTAGGGGACTCCAGAGGCAACTGTGTGAGAGCGGGAAGAGAAGCCACATAACTGGATAGATAGGAATGGAACCAGGCGAGGGCAGTCCTACACAGCTGGACGACGGAGGAGAGGCATTGGAGGAGGATGGTGTGATCAACCGTGTCAAGGCTGCACACATGTCGAGAAGGATGAGGAGGGATAATTTACCACGGTCCCAGTCACTTAGAATACTGTGCACACTTCTGGTCTCCATATTTCAAAAAGTAGATAGAGGCACTAGAGAAGGTGCAAAAAAGATTTACAAGAATATTACCAGAACTGAGAGGCAAACACTCAACAGGGGCTCTTTTCTCAGGAAAGATTAGGCTGAGGAGCGATCTAATAGAAGTCTTTAAAATTATAAAGGGTTTTCATAGTGTAGAAGTAGAGATGATGTTTCTACTTGTGGGAGTCCAAAACTAGGGGCTATAAACATAAGATAGTCACTAATAAATCCAATAAAGAATTCAGGAGAAACTTCTTTACCCATACTATGGAACTTGCTATCACATGGAGTAGTTGAGGCGAATAGCATAGATGCCTTTAAGGAGAAGCTAGACAAGTACATGAGGGAGAAAGGAATAGAAGGACATGTAGAGAGGGTTAGATGAAATAGGGAGGGAGGAGGCTCGTTTGGAGTATAAACACTGGCATAGACCAGTTGGGCTGAATGGCCTGTTTCTGGTGCTATAAATACTATGTAGCCGGGATATGGAAGATGGCAGACAGTAATTAGAGTTAACCTACATTTGCATAGCTTAACTGAAGAATAATTACAGAAATTCAGAAGTATAATTATTTTCAGAATGTTTGGAATTATAAAGACCCCAAGGGGAAAAAGTATTGTAATTGAAACTCCCTATGGGGCAAGGGCTTAGATGGTAGTGAAATGAAAAACAGTCTTATTAGCGTTAGGGTTTCAATCAGTGAGACAAGGGATTTCCTTCATGATTGCCCTGAAAGCCAAGCACAGTTCAGTCTTACTCCATTTTCAGTGGATGCAAGTCCAGGGCACAGAACTGTTAACGTTTCCATTCTTTATAAACAGTGGTCAGTGAGTCCAATAATAAGACAAGAACAATGCAAACATACAATGCCATTGGCTGAAGGGTGGTAGAGTGACCTTTCAATAGTTACTGTTGTGGCAGTGAAGAGTGTTCTCTAATGCATCCGACCCATCAGCATACATACCTGGGAAAATGTTCAATACTGGGCAGAAAAAAAGCAAATGTCTACCACATCACCTTGATGAGCATAAAAGTCATTAAGACATACACCATGGAGTCAGTCAGCCTTTAATAAGAGATGCTTATGTGGGAATTCCACCTGTTAAGTACTCACCCACACACAAGATGTTGAAGCAGAAGCCCTGACATACTGACTTGTTGACTAACTGGTCTGGCATACCGTCAAAGCCAACGTGCCCAGACAGCGAAAGGTTGCGGGCACCTTCGGTCTGGAAAATAGAAAAAACAAAATTAGGAGAGGGGGTCACACAAGTTGTATTGAGCTAAAATGTTATTAGTCATATTTAGAGGTTTATTGCTAATTATTTACCAATATAGTACTTCAAAGGATAAAAGTGAAGGCACATTATCATAAGGACATAATTAGTGACGATAGTTTATTAATCTTATAACGACTGTCCAGACAGAAGTTACGTATAACACATGACTGGAGGTTATTGGCTCTAACTGGATATCCCCAGAAGTAAGCCAGCCAATCAGAATGTCCAAGTTACATCACGTCATAGTCCTTGGTACTGCAGATAATTAACATATTATGACATCTCCTCCACTAACATACAGCAATAATTTTGTTTTTAAATCTATTTAGTGACTTTAAAAACTGATTTTCATCAGCTAACAGGTTAGCATAACAATTTCTTAAAACTGACCATTTAACCATCACGTGGCAGTCAGAAGACGCTCAACATCAAGGAATGCCATTTAAAACGGGTCCTTTAAATATACTTTGAGACAAGACCAATTTCACTACTTTCCAGGATTCATACTATTACATTCAAAAATATAGTTTACTCTAGTGATTATAAATAAAATTTGTCATATTACTACCACAGAATAATAATGTTCTTGTGCTGAACACGATACCTTTAATGGCGTGGCCTATTGAAAGACGGATGTTTTCACAACCAGATGACTCGGTCCCCTCGGGGTGTATAAAAAAGGAACTATTACAGTTTGAAGGAGTGTGGTTTAAATCAAGCATATTCTGTCGTTATGGTTACATCGATTACTCAGCTGGCGGGTCAGTTAGGAATCTGAACTGTTACAGCATCACGCAGTTAGAACTGTAACAATTCATTACATCACAACAGGAAGTTAGAATGGGCTTCAAGGATCAGAGTGGAGTGCTAGCCCCTCAGATTGATATTGATATCATACACAAGGTTTGCCATAACCACATATCATACAGCAAAATGAAAAGTTGATATCATGTCAGTCAGTTCAGATTACGATACACTGTGGTATCCAGCAGCATTCATCAACTGAATAAAACTGGAATGCATTGCCCAGATGCGACAAAACATTTTGGATCACTCTGTTAAGGCAATTTGATTTTTGTTTTTCACTGTAAATCGTCTGAATTGTGTTTTCTTGCCTCATTTCCAGCCTATACGCATAAATATATTATACGTGCTTTACATCCTTGCCTGATCTAGTAAGGGCTGCCACTGAAAGACTACAGGAGTTGCTCTTTATTGAAAGTAAAAGTGTTCTAAAAAGCTAGTCAAAGTCAAACCCAAAAGGGAAGTTTAGGCAGATCTCTTCCTCTTTGCAGGACAACTCTCCATCCTATGGGACAGCATCTGGCTTCCTCTCGCTGACTTCCACAGTGGCCTAGCTAAGAGCCAAGGCCCAGCCTTCATCCTACCCAAGGCAATTTAAAATATTTCCTTCTCTAAATGGCGTGAATATGTGGCAACTCCTGTGGACAGCAATCGCAATATCCAATGTAGAGCAACACTATTACTGCACATCTGCCCAATTCCCACCATCCTCCCCTATCCTAGAATTTTAAATAAATGCAAATTTTCATAGGAAACCATTAGGTTCACTACTTAGTCAGCGTGACTGGTTCTGGAGTGCAACCCCACATCAGTGGTTTAACATTGTGTCATTTAGTCCAAACCTTACTGCAAAGACTTTGACTACTACTTCTTACAAATGGCCGGGGATGCCTTGTTGCCAAGTCATGCCAAACTGTAGCACCTAGCTGACTGACTAATGCCCTGCAATCAACTACAATTAAATCAATTACACACACATCCAGTACTGAAAAAAAATGTCCTCCTGTCACTAGCAAAGTATTTACAGAACCATATTGATCGACAAGAGAAGGATCAATAAATTTGGTAACGACTGGGGTCTATGGGAGTGCAAATGGTGTGATGAATATTTCAAATTTAACACCTGTTGACTCTTGAATTAGCTTTTTACAGCACAGACCAACACATATAAAAGCACAGCCACTGGCGCAGTGATTCCGAATTCACGCTGTTCTTTACTCTTACTTTTAAGCCATTTTAATGTAGCTATTTTTGAGCATTTTAACATTCAGCACTTGGCTGTTTGCAACAAAATAGCTGTATTTTGTATTCAAAATATTTCAACTTTTCACAACAAGTGCCTTTCAGTAGAGTGTCATCACAGGAGACGTCAATCTAGAACAAGGCCTCCTGGCTCCATGATCGACTGAGAAATACAGCAGCTACAGCCAACACAAAACTGAAAGAAAAAAAAAGAACTTTTTAAAAAATTCGTTCATGGGACGTGGGCGTCGCTGGCGAGGCCAGCATTTATTGCCCATCCCCAATTGACCTTGAGAAGGTGGTGGTGAGCCACCTTCTTGAACCACTGCAGTCCGTGTGGTGAAGGTTCTCCACAGTGCTGTTAGGAAGGGAGTTCCAGGATTTTGACCCAGCGACGATGAAGGAACGGCGATATATTTCCAAGTTGGGATGGTGTGTGACTTGGAGGGGAACGTGCAGGTGGTGTTGTTCCCATGTGCCTGCTGCCCTTGTCCTTCTAGGTGGTAGAGGTCGCGGGTTTGGGAGATGCTGTCGAAGAAGCCTTGGCGAGTTGCTGCAGTGCATCCTATGGATGGTACACACTGCAGCCACGGTGCGCCGGTGGTGAAGGGAGTGAATGTTTAGGGTGTGGATGGGGTGCCAATTAAGCAGGCTGCTTTGTCCTGGATGGTGTCAAGCTTCTTGAGTGTTGTTGGAGCTGCATCATCCAGGCAAGTGGAGAGTATTCCATCACACTCCTGACTTGTGCCTTGTAGATGGTGGAAAGGCTTTGGGAAGTCAGGAGGTGAGCCACTCGCCGCAGAATACCCAGCCTCTGACCTGCTCTTGTAGCAATTGTATTTATGTGGCTGGTCCAGTTAAGTTTCTGGTCAATGGTGACCCCCAGGATGTTGATGGTGGGGGATTCGGCGATGTTAATGTCGTTGAATGTCGAGGGAAGGTGGTTAGACTCTCTCTTGTTGGAGATGGTAATTGCCTGGCACTTGTCTGGCGCGAATGTTACTTGCCACTTATCAACCTAAGCCTGGATGTTGTCCAGGTCTTGCTGCATGCGGGCACGGACCGTTTCATTATCTGAAGGGTTGCAAATGGAACTGAACACCGTGCAATCATCAGCGAAAATCCCCATTTCTGACCTTATGATGGAGGGAAGGTCATTGATGAAGCAGCTGAAGACGACTGGGCCTAGGACACTGCCCTGAGGAACTCCTGCTGCAATGTCCTGGGGCAGAGATGGTTGGCCTCCAACAACCACTACCATCTTCCTTTGTGCTAGGTATGACTCCAGCTACAGGAGAGTTTTCCCCCCGAATCCCATTGACTTCAATTTTACTAGGGCTCCTTGGTGCCACATTCGGTCAAATGCTGCCTTGATGTCAAGGGCAGTCACTCTCACCTCACCTCTGGAATTCAGCTCTTTTGTCCATGTTTGGGCCAAGGCTGTAATGGAGTCTGGAGCCAAGTGGTCCTGGCAGAACCTGAACTGAGCAGGTTATTGGTGAGTAAGTGCCGCTTAATAGCACTGTCGACGACACCTTCCATCACTTTGCTGATGATTGAGTGTAGACTGACTTCAGCAGCAACTTAGAACACACATCACGGTGACTAGCAGCACTGGCACAGTTATACATTAAGGTATGACCTGTAGAATATCAATCTGATAGGAAAGCAGAAGCTAGCATGGCAAGAATAAAACTGGCACCGTGTGAAACTGGCACAGTTAGCCTGACATCAGTAGTGGAGAAAATGCTAGAATCTATCAAGGACATAGGAACAGGGCACTTAGAAAATCACAATACGATTAGGCGGAGTCAACATGGTTTTATAAAAGGGAAATCGTGTTTGACAATTCTATTAGGGTTTTTTTTTGAGGGTGTGACTAGCAGGGTAGATAAGGGGAACCAACGGATGTAGTATATTTGGATTTTCAAAAGGCATTCGATAAGGTGCCACACAAGAGGTTATTACGCAAGATTAGGACTCATGGGATTGGGAGTAATATATTAGCATGAATTGAGGATTGGTTGACAGACAGAGAAAATGGAGTAGGAATAAACGGGTCATTTTCGGGTTGGCAGGTTGTAACTAGTGGGGTGCCGCAAGGATCAGTGCTTGGGCCTCAGCTATTTACAATCTATATCAATGACATAGATGAGGGGACCGAGTGTAACGTATCCAGGTTTGCTGATAACAAAGCTAGGTGGGAAAGTAAGTTGTGAGGAGGATGCAAAGAGGCTACAAAGGGATATAGACAGGTTAAATGAGTGGGCAAGAAGGTGGCAGATGGAGTATAAAGCAGGGAAATGTCAAATTATCCACTTTGGTAGGAAGAATACAAAAGCAGAATATTTTTTAAAAGGAGACTAGTAAATGTTGGTATTCAGAAACACAGTTAACATGCAGGTACAGGAACCAATTGGAAAAGCAAATGGTGTGTTAGCCTTTATTGCAAGGAGGTTGGAGTATACGAGTAAGGAAGTCTTGCTGCAATTATATAGGGCTTTGGTGAGGCCACACCTGGAGTACTGTGTACAGTTTTGGTCTCCTTACCCAAGGAAGGATATACTTGCCTTAGAGGGGGTGCAATGAAGGGTCACTAGATTGATTCCTGGGATGAGAGGGTTGTCCTATGAGGTGAGATTGAGGAAGATGGTAGTGGCTGTTGGAGGTCAATCATCTCAGCCCCAGGACATTGCAGCAGGAATTCCTCAAGGCAGTGTCCGAGGCCCAACCATCTTCAGCTGCTTCATCAATGACCTTCCCTCCATCATAAGGTCAGAAATGGGGATGTTCGCTGATGATTGCACTGTGCTCAGTTCCATTTGCAACCCCTCAGATAATGAAGCAGTCCGAGCCTCCATGCAGCAAGACCTGGACAACATCCAGACTTGAGCTCATAAGTGGCAAGTAACATTCGCGCCAGACAAGTGCCAGGCAATTACCATCTCCAACAAGAGAGTCTAACCACCGCCCCTCGACATTCAACGGCATTAACATCGCCGAATCCCCCACCATCAACATCCTGGGGGTCACCATTAACCAGAAACTTAACTGGACCAGCCACATAAATACTGTGGCTACAAGAGCAGGTCAGAGGCTGGGTATTCTGCGGCGAGTGACTCACCTCCTGACTCCCCAAATCCTTTCCACCATCTACAAGGCACAAGTCAGGAGTGTAATGGAATACTCTCCACTTGCCTGGATGAGTGCAGCTCCAACAGCACTCATGAAGCTCGACACCATCCAGGACAAAGCAGCCCACTTGATTGGCACCCCATCCACCACCAGCGCAGTGGCTGCAGTGTGTACCGTCCACAGGATGCACTGCAGCAACTCGCCAAGGCTTCTTCGACAGCACCTCCCAAACCCGCGACCTCTACCACCTAGAAGGACAAGAGCAGCAGGTACATGGGAACAACACCACCTGCACGTTCCCCTCCAAGTCACACACCATCCCAACTTGGAAATATATCGCCGTTCCTTCATCGTCACTGGGTTAAAATCCTGGAACTCCCTTCCTAAAAGCACTGTAGGAGAATCTTCACCACACGGACTGCAGCGGTTCAAGAAGGCGGCTCACCACCACCTTCTTAAGGGCAATTAGGGATGGGCAGTAAATGCCGGCCTCGCCAGCGACGCCCACATCCCATGAACGAGTAAAAAAAAAAGAATGGGTTTATAGTCTCTGGAGTTTAGAAGACTGAGCGGTGATCTCATTGAAACATAAAATTCTTACAGGGCTTGACAGGGTTGATGCTGAGATGCTGTTTCCTCAGGCGGGAGAATCTAGAACTAGGGCTCATGGTCTCAGCATAAGGGGTTGGCCATTTAGAACTGAGATGGGGAAAAATTTCTTCACTCAGTTGTGGATCTTTGGAATTCTCTACCCTGGAAGGCTGTGGATGCCAAGTCATTGAGTATATTCAAAACTGAGATGATAGATATTTGTACACTAAGGTAATCAAGAGATATAGGGATAGGGTGGGTAAGTGGAGGTGAGGTAGATGATCAGCTATGATCGTATTGAATGGCAGAGCAGACTCGAGGAACCGTAAGGTCTGCTCTTATGTTCTGTAATTGGAAACACTATGGAATATATATGAGAATTAAATATACAAACAGCCAAGTTGAATTACAAACTTTACCAATGGACGATTGACGAGACTGAAACGTTAATCAGCATCATGTACTACAGATCATCAACAAAGTATAACCTCTCTCTCCTAATCAGAAAGACCATCCCCTGTGGCTATTTAACTTCAGTTGACCCAGATTGGTGCATTTTGAAATCCCTCAGCAGTGTCACTACGTGGAATGCGTTGTGGTAGCAGAACCCTCCACTGGCCCAGAGAGAATACTATCCTATATTGGGAGGTGTAACTCCTTTTGAGCCAATCTGAAGCAATGTAGAACTCTATCTCCCAGTCCATTCCACCCAGTGGGATCGAAATCAATTTAAAAAATAAAAGTGTGATTCTGCAGGTACCTTTACTAGCCTTGGTGTTAGGCTGGTACTGGAAGCAGCAATCTTCCATTACACGAGCACAAAATTTCACTCAGTATAAGTTTTACATGCAAAATAGATTTGCAAACATTGTACCACAAGACTTTATACAAGGTGGTTTCAAAGCAGAATTAGAGTAGGAGCAGACTAGACAGAAAGACAGTTTGTATGTGGTTTCCTGTTTCCTTTCTTCACTCCTTCAGTTTCTGATTTAAACAGTATTCGTCATTACAATTTGCTTCCGACTTAAGAAAAAGCTAAATTTCCATACAAAGCTATTTCCTTAAGCAGTAGACCTGAATTTATATAGCATGGAAAATCTGAAAATTACATTTTGGTTTCATCAGATACTCTCCCATGGCATTGCCCATGGTTTATCTGGAGCGAGGTTTTTAAGCTGCTAAAGTGGAACTGTATGTAACCCAGCCTGTTTCTAGGGCTATTGCTCAGGTATTTGCTCTGGGAAGTAGTCTGAATAATCACATTCTGAGGTCTATTAGAGGCTGATTGCTGGGTGAGGTTCTGCAAATTGGCAGCCACTTGTAAATTCTGCTCTCTTTCTCTTGGAGAAAGGCCAACTTACAGCAAGGTTAGTAAAGCATGCAGGAAATCACTGGCTTTCTGTTTTTCCAAAAATGACAGCTAAGTTGCGATTTGTTGCCATTTTATTCATGACATTTGAGACAATCACGTGCAAGTGTAACACATACTTTGCATGTATGACTTTCAAAAGTAACGAGCACTATATATTCATTGGCTGATTATCCCTGGCATTACTGAGTTTAACTGCTAACCATGACTGCCCCTTTAAGGCCAGTGCTCAGTTGTGCCCTCTGGAGGAAGTGGTCCAAACAAACCATGAGGTCAGTAAGTTTGATTGCTGTTTGGTGAAAGAACTTTGCAGATTGCCAGGTGCTTGTAAATTTCCAGCTTTGATACTTAGAAGCATGAAGTCTGTAGACTGATGAATACACTCAAAACTTTTGTATTATATTTGATTTATGAAGCCACCTTTCAAAATTCAGATAAGTTAGCACATGTATTTAATTTTGTTTTATACTCATTAAGGCGAGGGATGTCAGTGTTGGAAAATGGAACACTTTCCAATTCAGGCACCCAGCGTCAGCATCAAGCACCCCCACGTCAAGTTTACCAAATCAGGACTGCCCAAACTCACTTCGTGTAAGGACCCTTACAGCCGGCTTCCAGATGAGAAAAGCTAAGGTATCCAACTCTGTGTACCCAGTTCCCTACCCTATGTGGTTTTCTATGGACGAACAACATGCACTTTGTATTCTGCCCAGAACCAGCTTCTCAACAGTTCTACTGTACTTTGGAAATGTTGTTCTTTACACAGAAACTGCGTGCTGTCAAGATTGAGAATTTTCACAAATGCAGTAATGTTTATTCTAGTCTGAAATAAGACTGAATGAATCATCAGCCAGTGCAAACTTCCAATACAAATATCTTCCAAGTTTATTCCAGAATTTGGCAAAATGCAGGTACCATAACCTGTTTTTTTTTAAAAAGGAGAAAACAGAATTTCTCAGCCAAGTACTCATGAGTAATTTTGTTCATCTGAAACCAAGAAATAGATATGCTTGTATGGCTCAGTGCATTTGTGCTAAAATACTCACATCTGGATCACCTTAGATGCTAATGCTGGACAAGGGCGAAGCCAAAGTCAGCATAGGGTGAATAAAGGTCTTCTTCCAGTGACACAGCGTGAATGAGTCGTTAGATGTACATAGGAGTGGTTAAAAGAGCACAGCACAAGCCATTTAACAGTTACAAGTAACCAGGTTTACATGCACAGTAGGTATCCATCACTACAGTCCCATCACATGTATCAAGATCTTGGACATGAAAATAAATGTATTGTGTTGGCTTCTGATTTTGTTGCAAGAGATCATAGGGAGACTAGAATGGATCTAACAGCTGGCCAGAAAGAGATAGGAGAAAGTGGGATGGGTGCAAAGTGGGACTGAGAGAGTGATGCAAATGCAAAAGCAAACAAATTCAAGAAATCAGCATAATCTGGAGACAGAGAGAAAACTGTAAACTTAGATTAGAGGCAGGAAGGGTGATTAAGTGTTGCTTGCAGACCAGTTTTTTTTAAGTGGGAAGAAAATCAGCTAGCCATCATAGCATGTTCTTTGTATTAGGAGCTAGTCAATGTTCTAATAAACCTTATACTGTAGAAGGCTGAATACACAACTGTATTGGGGGAAAAAGTGGCATCCTTATGCACACATTAGGTATACCAGTGCAAAAGCAAAAGAATGTTAAAGCACTGAAACATGGTGCTATTAGAGTAAAACTCCTCTTACATTATTCATAAAGGTTATATGTGTTTTTCCACTGCCTCTGTAACCATGTTGTTTAGGCTAATGTGCTGATTGATCACCCTATTTTGTGAAATGGGATTGTGTAATACTGCACGAGGGAGGGAGACGGCATTAAGTACTGTACACAGCAACAAAAACAAAACTGTTGATTGAAACAATACACGTATGTAATTATTGTTAATTAAATGTGGGAAGAGAACTGAAAACAGGATACTTGGCAGCAGATGAATAGAACTTTAGCTTAATGAACAAACTACTATACGATGGAGTTAAAAACAATAGCTTAAACATGTTCCTCACTGGTAACAGAAAATACACGAACTACCAGAGATTAGATTTCAACTCGATATTTCTGAAGCATCTTTATGTCCAACTATATATTTCTGACATGCTTGGGCGTTTATCAAGTTAAAAGGTATGTGCAATTCCTATGAGTGACTGCAAGAGTCACTTTGAGAATTGCATTTACCTCCTTGATGGAGGAAACCATTTAATCCCACTCTACTTAACAGCCATTAAAATTGTGGTATAGGATATCCAGACACATCATCTTGAATTTTTCTTTTCTAAAAGTACTTTTTTCCATTCCCTCCCCCTCCTTTTTCAAAGGTTTTGGCTCCTTGCAGGGTGCAGTGTGTGGCAATGGGAGCACTCTAGTAGCTTAACCAAGGGGGCAATCATGTGGGAAATTAACACAACAGCAGACTATTCAATACATGGGACAAAACAACAGAACCCAATCCTGTTCTGACCAAACATCCACATATACACACACACTTCCAGCAGGAATCACATGATAGCAATGAAGCCAATTTTTCACTCCTTTACTGGAGGGTGTATGGGCCAAAAGTAGTTCCCGTATAGCTGCCACAGCTCAAATTTGCTCACTCAGAACAGACTAGGGAAACCACCAAACTTGGGAATCTCCTGTATGGCTCTGCTATTTCAACACGTCCAATATCATCTTCACCCCTCCAAAGACAGCGATGCAAACTTCAACACATTAAGAAGTGTACCCAATTAAGCAACTTAAGGGGTACAATGACTTATTAATTTAATTATGTCACATTGGAAACCCACAGCCAGTCAAAGGTCCACAGTATTGTGAAAGATTAAAATAATAAATTGAGGACAGTGAATATTTTAATACAATACATACAAAAGCATAACTCAGTAAGCGTTCTTTCCAAGTGAGCTATCCCTGTCAGCTGATGCCATTACAACCATGCTCTTCCTGTTATATAATGCAAAATCACTTACCAATACTTTAAAGGCAAAGGATTAGTGGTTGTAATGGAAAACTTGGCAGAACCAACAGAAGAGTCAAATATTAATGATAAAATTAAAATAAATCTCATGAACTAATGGTAAAAATGATTATCTAGGAGTCTGTTACAAGGCTGCAACACATCCCTGGAGTTCAGATGACATACAGAAACTGCTTGAGCAAGAGGGACTGGGCAACACAATGGGTTTAGCATCTGTGACCCAAATCTTAATGCAGCCTAGAGTGATGGAATGAAAGTCTACACTTTTCCTGGCGCTATGTGAAATAAACTTGGCAGTCTCAACTGAGCACCTTGTCAGTATAAACTCACACTACAAAATGATTCATACTACAGTAATATTTTGATACTGGATCGGCAGTCTCACCCAGAATGGCCATAGAAACATAGGAACAGGAGTAGGCCATTCAGCCCCTCGTGCCTGCTCCGCCATTTGATAAGATCACGGCTGATCTGTGATCTAACTCCATATACCTGCCTTTGGCCCATATCCCTTAATACCTTTGGTTGCCAAAAAACTAGCTACCTCAGATTTAAATTTAGCAATTGAGCTAGTATAAATTGCCGTTTGCAGAAGAGAGTTCCAAACTTCTACCACCCTTTGTGTAGAAATGTGTGTTTTCTAATCTCGCTCATGAAAGGTCTGGCTCTAATTTTTAGACTGTGCCCCCTACTCCTAGAATCCCCAACCAGCGGAAATAGTTTCTCTCTATCCACCCTATCTGTTCCCCTTAATATCTTATAAACTTCGATCAGATCACCCCTTAACATTCTAAACTCTACAGAATACAACCCCAATTAGAGATAAAATAAATGGATAGCAGAATAAAATTGGCACTAGTGTAATGAGAGGTGCACTTCTGCAATTGGGAATGAAGCATGTTGGGACAGACAAGAGGTTTTGCTGTGCATTTGGCTCGACTATATCTGACTTAGCGTAATGCTGACAATGACTGACAAGCCTCTCCACCACCTACAAGGCTCGTCAGGAATGTAATGGAATGCTCATCACTGCCTGGATAGGTGCAGCCGCAACAACACTCAAGAAGCTCAACACCATCCAGGGCAGAGCAGTTCACTTGATCAGTGCCCCTGAACTCAATTTCCACTCCCTCCGTCACTGGTGTAGTCTACAGGAAGCACTGCAGCAACTCATCAGCCTAGTTCGTCAGCACCTCACTCCCCCACGATCTTTATCACTGAGAAGGACGACAGCAACAATGTTGTGGGAACACTATGATCACCAATTCACACATCGTCGTGACCTGGACGCATATCCCTGCATTATCACTTGGTGTCAGATAGGGAATTCCAGGGCATTGACCATCATTGGGGCATCATCAAAAGGGACTGCAGCAGTTTAAAGAGAAGGCCTACCACCAACTTCCGTAGGCAACTAGAGATGGGCAATAAATGGAGCCTTGTCAGAATCACCCACATCCCAAGAACAAAGGAAACGTGCAGCGATATTACATTTCTCAACATTAACATCCCTCACCTTGATGAGCACTAAAATGTCACCAAAACATTAACAGCTAGAGAACCTCACAAGTTTATCACATCACTCACACCACCTCTTGCACCTTACTGACAGCCATCTGCTATTCTCTTCATAAGAAGCTGAAAAATATCACATGAAAAGGAGTTCACTGGGCCTTCCAATCTCATAGCAGAGAGGAACTTTCATCACAACCCAACCACCAAAATATGCCAGATGTGCACAGAAAAAAAACCTCTGGCGACAACGAAAAGCACTAGTCAAACAGCAAAATTGGTAATACAATATCTCGGAATCCGGATAACGCCTTAAACTGCAAAAGCAATGCCTCGACAGGTTTATCAACCGTTGAAGCTCTTCATACAATATTTTCTAGTACTGTAGCACACATTATCCGACATGTAACACACTCCCAGCTGTCATCGTGAATCTCAGTGAAGCATCTCTGGTGTGCTGCATTAGCAGTACGCAAAGCTGTATTTTAATGAATCAATACAATGCTAACCATAACGGTGAAATAATGCACAGGACATGGGTTTAGATCGTTTCCCCTTTAACATTTAGGTAAAATACAATAAATGAAACCGTTACAGCACTGTGAACTGTTAGGACAGGACTCGCTTCACTACACTGCACGTCATGCTCACCCTGGGCTGCTCATAACCAGCGGAGATTTGAATTTAAAGCCATAACCCTTTTAAAAAATATATATATAAGCGGAGGTTGCAGGTGGCACGTACATAACGGAGCCAGTGCACACCTGTGTGTATATGCACGGTTCCCTCTCCCCCTTACAATGGCTCTGAGCTACCGGTGCTGAAAATGGCGGGAGGGAGGCATTGAGCAGATTTGTCTCCACCCCTTATGGTTTTTTTTAAAAAAAGATTTAATGTAATTACAATTTCAAAGATTCCGTTCAGAAGCCAACGCCCAGCGTCTTCGCATCCACCCACCCTCAGCAAACAATAGCGGAGCGGACCAGCGGCTCCTCGTTTGCAAAAAAAAAAGGAGAAATGCAGCGGGGGGCGACTGGCAAACGAAAGAACCGAGTGCATTTTTCCGGTAAATGAAATAGTAAATGAGGGAGGATAAGAAGCTGTGTGTGAGTGTGTTTGTGTGTAGCTGCTCACCATCTGCCGAGCTATTTCAGCCGCCGCCATTGTCGATCCGCTGGTGACAAGAAAGTCCCGGGATCCGGCCACAGGCACTAGATACATATTCGCCGCTACCAAGAGGAGGATGGGGGGGGGGGGGGGTGAAGCAACTACAACCGTTCCCCTCCTCCCTCAGAGATTTCGGTAGTTATTCTTTCCCAGTCCGTACGCGATTATTATGCATTGTCAAATGTTAATCTGGGATGCTGACTACCCGTTGCTTTCCCCTGTGTAGACAATCCTTCACCGTCTCGTGAGTGGTAGCCCCTCTTTTCATAATGGTAGGATCTCCCATGCGAGCAGCGGAAACGAAAAGTGTCTTTTTTTTCTTCTGATCGATTTTCACAAATATTCCCTCATCGGCCCTGAGGGATTGCGTGCAGTTCGCTCATTAACAACAAACTCTTGCAGTTTTGTGTGAATGCATTTCTTTAATTGCAGTAAATTAATTATTTCCCCAACGCCTTAAAACTTTCAGCATTTTCGGTATTTATATATATTTTATAAAGTCGCAAACTAATTTCAAACTAGAAAATATTTGCAAGGAAACGTTCGATTGGCGCATGTTTTTTAACTATTGCTGCGTTTTGTTTTCAGAAATTACCGTGCAACCGCTTGAGTCTATTGTTGCTGTATAGCAGGTGCGGAAATTTCGGCATTTTAATGCCATATTGGTTGCGTCATTGCAACTAAGTGTGTCAAAGTTGTCTTTTCCCCTCCCACTGAACCGGTGGGTGCTACCTGCAGGCGGCAATGGAGCAGAGAGCACCCACATTTATTTCTAAGGTAGATAACCTTTAGGTGTCTGACTGGATTGACGCAAACTGCAGTATGTAGTGTTATATGCGACTGGGTGTACCTCCTACTGTAAACAATGACTAACCCCATACCGTACACAGCGACTAATCCTACTGTATACAAATGACCCAAGTATTTGGTTTCATTTATTTTTAAATTGCGGCCACAAATGTGAACGGTTGTAATTTCCATGAGGTTCCAGTTCAAACTAAATATCGTGTGTGGGGAGTACCACCCACACCGCTCTGCTGGTAAAGCTGTAAACTACTTTTTCGTTGGCTGGTAACACATGCATACTATTCTGACTGGATTTAAAACAATTTTCTCCTTGTTATTTTCCCGGGTCCACTCCTGAAGGCATCCACTCATACAGGGATATCATTCCATTGACACGAGATGCTCTCCAGTACCTTGCCAAATGGCCATTCTTTCCTGTGTGCCTAATCAGTGGACATTGAAAGACTATTCAACTCCAGGAGGCATTACAATTGAACTTTCAAGCACTGTTCACTGGGTAGTGAGTTGTAACTGTCTGATTTTCTCCTCCGTAGCTCAGGGCACTTGTGCCAAACCCCTACTGCCAGCCTAGGTGAGGTCAGCTAACTCAACACCAACCACAATCAAACTTAAGACTGTATCGACACAGTGCTGAGCTATTCTCCACAGATGCTGCCTGACTTGCTGAGCTTCTCCAGCATTTTCTGTTTTTATTTAAGACTGTATGCCTCAACTGCACGTTACCTTACATAGAATGTACAGAACCAAAACAAGCCATTCGGCCCAACTGGTCCATGCCGGTATTTGCACTCCACACGAGCCTCCTCCCTCCATACTTCATCTAACCCTATCAGCATATCCTTCTATTCCTTTCTCCCTCATGTGTTTATCTAGCTTCCCCTTAAATGCATCTATGCTCGTCGCTGCAACTACTCCTTGTGGTAGCAGCCAACAGAGTTTAAATTATAAATTGAACGCTTAGAGTTAAATGTTGCTATTATAATAATTCTCCCAGTGGCCAAAGGCACTACCTGGAGTAATACAGATCGGGAAGGTACCAGATTCAAACTCCAATCTGTACTGAGTTAGCTGTTGCCAGCCAGGGGAGCAGCTAGTGGGGGAGGGGGGAAGGTTAGATAGCCAATCTGAAAGGAGAATCCCTCTTTCTCAGCTATAACTCAGATTGGCCTGGGTTGTAGCTGAGAAAGGGAGATTTCCCCTTCCAGGTTGGCTATCCGATCACCCACGTGTTGTTAGTTGTAAATGAGAGGATTGGGTTTAGCCACAATGCCTGGCAGAGTTGAATAGCCTGCTGACATGGACTGTCTACTCTCACACCTAAAGGGTGGTCATTTGGTTGAGGTACTGGAACTGTCCCCCGGCAGGTCAGCACCATCAGCAGAGGCAGGGAGAAAATTGAAAAGCAAGTTGCTATTACGCAGCAATTGCCTCAGGCTGCTGTGTGAATGTGGCATGTTTAAACAGTGCCATCTTTTTCACACATACATGGTTATGAATTCTCATAGTGGTGGCACTCTGGTTTCCTCCAAAACCTGAAGTCACAATTTACATTAAAATATATGTATATACGGTGATGACATGCACAGCTGTGCTTAATAATGTGTGAGGCCTGTTGCATACAGCTGCACATGACCCTTGAGTCCACCAATCTTGCACCAGGAAGCAAATACACTTCTCTCAAAGCATGTCGTAATATCATGACACTCATCGGTTTTGAGTGCTGATCTGACAAAGCGCCACTTCAGCATCAGATGTTCCACTTCTAGATTTGGATGTGAATTTGGTGCAGAGTGTATACCAATGAGTTTGTAAAGTGTACTTACAAAAAGATTATTCTGCAGTGATCAATAGTTCCACCAAGGTTAGGCAGAACATTTACATAGAGATGCAGGGACAGCACATTTAAAGGTACCATGAACAAGCACCATCAGGAGAGGTGAATGTTGTATCAGGTATGAATTTGATTCAACAATGATGCCCTCCACAGTCGAATAGCCGATTGACATCCGGTGCTGGCACCTGTAGCACTGTAGCAGAGGAATAAAAACCTTTAGGAATGCAGGGAAAAAGCTGGCACAAAAACATTCATTTCATAGTATCATAGTACGGTACAGCACAGGAGGAGGCCATTTGGCCCATCATGCCTGTGCCGGCTCTTTGAAAGAGCTATCCAATTAGTCCTATACCCCTGCTCTTTTCCCATAGTGCTGTAAATTTTTTCCCTTCAAGTATTTATCAATTTCCTTTTGAAAGTTGTTATTGAATCTGCTTCCACCACCCTTTCAGGCCGTGCATTCCAGATCATTACAACTCACTGCGTAAAAAAATATTTCCTCATGTCGCCTCTGGCTCTTTGCCAATCACCTTAAATCTGTGTCCTCTGGTTACCGACCCTTCTGCCACTGGAGACAGTTTCACTTTATTTACTCTATCAAAACCATTCATGATTTTGAACACCTCTATCAAATCTCCCCTTAACCTTCTCTGTTCTAAGGAGAACAACCCCAGCTTCTCCAGTCTGTCCACATAACTGAAGTCCCTCATCCCTGATACCATTCTAGTAACTCTCTTCTGCACCCCTTCTAAGGCCTTGACATCCTTCCTAAAATGCGGTGCTCAGAATTGAGCATAATACTCGGAGCTGAGGCCTAACCACTGTTTTATAAGAGTTTGGCATAACATCCTTGCTTTTGTGTCATCTACAAACTTTGAAATTATACCCTGTATACTCCAGATCAGGTCATTAATGTATGTCAAAAAGAGCAGTGGTCCTAATACTGACCCCTGGGGAACACCACTGTATACTTCCTTCCCGTCTGAAAAACAAATGTTCACCACTACACTCTCCTTTCTGTTCCTTAGCCAATTTTGTATTCACACTGCCACTGTCCCTTTATTCCTATGGGTTTTAATTTTGCTCACAAGTCCATTATGTGGTACTTTATCAAATGCCTTTTGAAAGTCCATATACATGACATCAACTGCACTACCCTCATCAACCCTTTCTGTTATTTCATCAAAGAGCTCAATCAAGTTAGTCAAACATCACTTTCCTATAACAAATCCGTGCTGATTTTCATTTATTAGCCTATACCTTTCCAAGTGCTAATTTTGTCCCGGATTATTGTCTCTAAAAGTTTGCCCACCACCAATGTTACGCTGACTGCTCTGTAGTTGCCGGGTTTATCCCTTTCCTCTTTCTTGAACAGGGGTAGAACATTTGCAATCCTTCAATCCTCTAACACTGTCCCCATATCAATGGAGGATTGGAAGATTGTGGCCAGAGTCTCCGCAATTTCTACCCTTACTTCCCTCAACAACCTAGGATGCATCCCATCTGGACTGGGTGGCTTTTCTATGTTGAGTACAGCCAATCTTTTAAGTACCTCCTCTATCATTTTTATCCTATCCAATATCGCTACTATCTTCTCCTTTAACTGCTACATTGACAACATCCTCTTCTCTAGTGAAGACCGATGCGAAGTATTCATTTAGTACCTCAGCCATGCCCTCTGCCTTCACAAAAAGATCTCCTTTTTTGCTCCTATTCAGTCTTACTCTTCCTTTGACTACCCTTTTACTATTTAAATGTTTATAAAAGACTTTTGGGTTCCCTTTTATGTTAGCTACTAATCTATTGTCATACTCTCTCTTTGCCCCTCTTATTCCCCTTTTTTAGTTCTCCTCTGTACTTTCTCTATTCAGCCTGGTTCTCTACTGTATTATGAGCCTTCCATTGTCATAAGCCTCCTTTTTTTGTTTCATTTTAATCTCTATACCTTTAGTCATCCAGGGAGCTCTAGCTTTGGATGCCCTTCCTTTCCCCCTCGTGGGAATGTGTCTACTCTGTACCCAAACCATCTCCTTGAAGGCCTCCCATTGTTCAATTACTGTTTTGCCTACCAATTTTTGATTCCAATCCACCATAAGATCCCTTTTTAACTCTCTGAAATTAGCCCTCATCCAGTTAAGTATTTTCACATTTGATTGTTCCTTGACCTTTTCCGTAACTATTCTAAACCTACTAATATTATGATCACTGTTCCCCAAATGCTCCCTCACTAAAACATGCTCCACTTGCCCCACCTCATTCCCCAGAACTAAATCCAGCACTGCTTCCTTCCTCGTTGGCTGGAAACACACTGTTCCAGAAAGTTCTCTTGTACACATTTCAGGAATTCCTCCCCTCTTTGCCCTTTACGCTGTTACTGTCCCATCCTATATTGGGATAATTGAAGTCCCCCATTATCATGACTCTATAGTTCTTGCATCTTTGTGTAACGCCTGCAAATTTGCTTCTCTATTTTCTTTCCATTATTTGGTGGCCTGTAGTATACACCCAGAAGCATAATAGATCCTCTGTTGTTTCGTAATTCTAAACAAATAGGGCTCGATTTTACCGGCGGGTTTCCTGTGCGTTTCCAGCGGGGGGGGGCCCCGAAAATCCCGATCTCCAGGCACGTGACTGGATCGCGCCACGATCCCGCCCACTTCCGGGTTCCCTGATGACGTGCGGGGGTGCGGGGGTGCGTGCGTAGCCCCCGCTGGTGGGAATCCCGCAGGCAATTAAAGCCAGCGGGATGCCACTTGACAGTATTTATTTCGCTTGTTCAGGTCATTAACTGACCTGATTAAGGGACTGTGTGTGATTTTGGAGAAACATAGGACTGTTTCACACACTGGGGGAAACAGTCCTAGTTGAACTGGACGTGTTGCAGCCGTCAGCCTGTGGCAGCTGCAAAGGTCCATTTGACAGGTGGGGGGGGGGGAGACCCTCAGCCATTGCAGGAGGCCGCTCTGTCACTTGGGACAAAGTGTGGCCTCCACCACCCCCCTCCTGACGGTCAAAGTCACCAACCTGCACACTCACCCCGGGGTCCGGAGACATGTGCCTACCTTGCGGACCCCCTCAGATGTACATATTGCGGATGGGGGCCACCGTAGCTGCAGTCATGACCCCCTCGGAGGGCGAACAGCATCACCAGCCTCGCCATCCACGCCATCCACCTCTGACACGTGGAGCTCCACAACAGAGTGCTGTGACACATCCACCTGTACAGCAGGAGGGAGGGCTACCGCAGAGAGAGACGCGTCGCAGAGGGCACTACCCTCGCCACAGGGTCCACAGACCGAGGCGCAGCTCCCCGGACCTCTCTGAGCAGCAGTGCATACGGAGGCGCAGATTCACTTGACATGTAGTCGTGGACATCTGCAGCCTCTTTCATGCCGAGCTGCTCCTGGCTGGCCCCAGCACCATCTGCTTACCTGTCGCTGCCAAAGTCACCACTGCCCTCCACAACTTCTCCTCCGCATCCTTCCAGGGTGCAGCCGGGTACACCGCCGATGTCTCTCAGTCGTCTGCGCGGAAGAGCCCTGCAAATACACCTGCACCTACTCTGCAGTGACACAATGGGTGGCATCAGTGGTGGGTCCTCATAGTGATACCCAGGAGCGGGCATTATTGCACAAAACAGACAGGATTCGTGGAGACATGGCAGTGGTGGTGCCAATATAATGTGTGATGTGAGTTGTTCTGAAATTCAATATAGGTAACACCCATGACAAACTCTCAAACACCCTTGTGCATCCCCTTCATGCTCACGACACGTTTGCCTTACGCTGCCTACTGCACATATGTGATGTATGCCCTGTGGCTGCAGCACAGGTGGTGGCAGGTTGAGTGAGGCTGGCCATGAGAGAGATGCACGAGAGGGTGCATATGGGATAGAGCCATGAGATTATATGAGGATTGGGTTGCGTGTTAGTGGCGGGGTGAGTACTCGCGAGGTGAGTAGGTGGAGGTAAGATGAGGATGGGGTTTGAGTGGGTATGAGGGGTGATATGACAGTGGTGTTGGCGGTGCCGAAGGAGATGTGGGGTGGGGGCAGTGTTGTGGCAGACGGAGTGTAGGGGAAAGACTACGTGTTCTCACTGTGGCTGACCTACTGCGGTCATTGGAGCGCCTCCTGCACTGTATGCAGGTGGGCGATATGTTGGTGGTGCAGGTGACCTCCTCTGCCACCTCGAGCCAGGCCTTCTTGGTGGCAGAGGCAGGCCGCTTCCTCCCGCCCGCCGGGTGGAAGATCTCTGTCCTCCCCCTCCTCACCCCATCTGGTGATACCTGGGGTGAGGCATCATTAAACTGGGAGCAGCCTTCCCCCTGGGCTGCTCCATGCTGTAATGTGTTCTATTGGTTGCAGCATCTGCCAGTGGAGGACTGCCCCTTTAACCAGAGAGCCTCCAGCTGACAGATCGTACTGCGCATGCGCAGCCCGCCCGACGCGCAGACCAGCAGCACGGAGCCCGGAGGAGCAGGTAATTGGATCCCATTGGTGGTTTGCCTGCTACGATCGCGCGGGCAACCCACTAATTTCACCGAGCGTGTTGACCACGCTCCCGAAACCCGCAGGCCTGCTAAAATCAGGTCCATAGATTCTGTCTTTGACCCCTCAACTACATCATCCCTTTCCAATGCTATAATAGTTTCTTTGATCAATACTGCCCCACCTCCCCCCAGTCTTCCTTTCCTTCTCTATCTTTCCTGAATAACTTGTAGCCAGGAATATTAGGTTCCCAATCCTCTCCTTCTTTGAGCCAGGTCTCTGTTATTGCCATTATATCATAGTTCCATGTGGCGACTTGAGTTTGCAGTTCACCAACCGTATTCACCATGCTATGTTCATTTATGCATATACACTCCAAACTCATCTTAGACTGCCTCACATTTGCCCCCTGTCTGATCCATCCTAATTCTGAACTATTCCCTACTCTTGTGTTAATTGTCCCTTTCAGTCCTCTGCGCACCTTGTTTCTCCTCACTAATGTTTCATCCTGGTGCCCAACCCCTGCCAAATTAGCTTAAATGTTCCGCTACTGCACTAGTTAACCTCCCCATGAGGACATTGGTCCCAGCTCTGTTGAGGTGCAACCTGTCCATCTTGAACAGATCCCTCCTGTCCCAGAACTGGTCCCAATGCCCCAGCAATCGGAAGCCCTCCATCCTGCACCATTTCTCCAGCCACGCATTAACCTGTCTTATTCTACTATTCCTATACTCATTAGCGTGTGGTACTGGGGGTAATCCAGAGATTACTACCTTTAAGGACATAGGACGTGTTTTGGGTTCCCAAAGGGCTTTCAATTTGTGTCAATGGTTTCAATGAAAATAAAAAGAAACTAATTGTTTCCAGTAACCTAATTTTAATGTTTAAACTTTCTTAATCCTTGCAAATACTTCCAGTATCTTATGAACTTCAAGGACCTGCATATGCTAAATAATAACAGGTAAATGCGCCGTAACTGATTGTAGGAGCAAAGCTTGGACGTGAGCGACACATCCAAGATCGATTCTGTAATTTCCCATTTATTTTATTTCAAACCAGATACCCCTTCTTGCTTAATTCACGGATAATTTAATCAGAACAATATTTGTTTAATCAACTCAAAGCTAGTCTTTGAATTTTAGATTTGTTTTTATTTAAAAATAGAAGAGAGATTCTGATAGCTTTATTAACAGTGGAGATTTATTTTAATGTTTCTTCCTGATCTGAGCTTGTGGGGTTTTTTTGGTGACATTTCTATTCTGCTTTTGCAACTAACGAGAACAAAAACACGTGACTGAGTTCCACTTTAAGGGTCGACGCAGCAGATTATTTTAAACATATTTATTGACATGGGGAAGTTTTGACAGCAAGTCAGCAGCAAATGAATAGAGTTATGATGACGTGTAGCAGAAGGGGCAACGAGCAATGAAACACTCCCTGAATTAGAAGGCAAAGGTCAGGCTGCTCCAGCCGCTGTACGTCTAACTTAGAAACACAGAGGAGAAGAAAACAGGGCAAAAAGGGACACTCCAAATGTCGGGCTAAAGTTTTTTTTCAATAAAAATATATATTTTTAAAAATAAAAATAATCATTTTGTTCACACCCAGTGGTGCAATGACCACTGGGTGTGAACAAAATGATTATTTTTATTTTAAAATATATATTTTTATTAAAAAGAACAAGTCAATGACCACTGGGTGTGAACAAAATGATTATTTTTATTTAATATATATATTTATTAAAAAAACAAGTCAATGACCACTGGCTGTGAATAAAATGATAATTTTTATTTTTAAAATATATATTATTAAAAAGAACAAGTCAATAACCAATGGGTGTGAACAAAATGATTATTTTTATTTTTAAAAGATAGATTTTTATTAAAAAAACAAGTCAATGACTACTGACTGTGAATAAAATGATTATTTTTATTTTTAAAAATATATATTTTTATTAAAAAAACAAGTCAATGACCAATGGGTGTGAACAAAATGATTATTTTTATTTTAAAAAGATAGATTTTTATTAAAAAAAACAAGTCAATGACCAATGGGTGTGAACAAAATGATTATTTTTATAGATACGCGAGGAAATTCCACGGGGCGTGGTTTATAAAGGGGCGTGAGGAGGAGAGCAAGAGAGTTGATTTGTGTATCAGTTAATCTCGGTACAGCTCTGAAACGGACCTTGGTCCTTCCAACCAGGATCGGGGCCAGGACTCGAGGAAGAGAGAGAGAGAGAGAGGGGGTAAACTGGGGAGAGAGAGAGAGGGGGGTAAACTGGGGAGAGAGAGAGAGGGGGTAAACTGGGGAGAGAGAGAGGGGGGTAAACTGGGGAGAGAGAGAGAGGGGGTAAACTGGGGAGAGAGAGAGGGGGGTAAACTGGGGAGAGAGAGAGAGGGGGGTAAACTGGGGAGAGAGAGAGGGGGGTAAACTAGGGAGAGAGAGAGGGGGGTAAACTGGGGAGAGAGAGAGGGGGTAAACTAGGGAGAGAGAGAGGGGGGTAAACTGGGGAGAGAGAGAGGGGGTAAACTGGGGAGAGAGAGAGAGGGTAAACTAGAGAGAGAGAGAGGGGGTAAACTGGGGAGAGAGAGAGGGGGGTAAACTGGGGAGAGAGAGAGGGTAAACTGGGGAGAGAGAGAGAGGGTAAACTGGGGAGAGAGAGAGGGGGTAAACTGGGGAGAGAGAGAGGGGGTAAACTGGGGAGAGAGAGAGGGGGGTAAACTGGGGAGAGAGAGAGGGGGGTAAACTGGGGAGAGAGAGAGGGGGGTAAACTGGGGAGAGAGAGAGGGGGTAAACTGGGGAGAGAGAGAGAGGGGGTAAACTGGGGAGAGAGAGAGAGGGTAAACTGGGGAGAGAGAGAGGGGGTAAACTGGGGAGAGAAGGCTGAGGATGTTTGAGAAGGTCGGTGAGATGAGCCACAGCCGGTTCCTGGCGGCGGCCGGTCCGGGTGCCCCTTACCGCCCGGTGGGAGATGCGCTGCCCGCCTCCGAGCGCGACCGGAGCCTCACGCCGTCGCCAGGCTGCAAGCCTCTCAGCTACGGCGAGGTGCTGGGGGACGTGAACCGCCTCTCCCACCTGTTGGGCCGGTTCCTGGAAACGGCGGAGATCTCCGAGAGACTCGAGGCCGGCCGCCCGGCGACAGTCGGCACCAGCCCGCGGGCGGGGCGGGGCGAGGGGGGAGTGGGTCGGCGGTGGACCTCATCGGGCAGGAGCCGAGACGCTGGAGGTCGCTCGGCCGTGAGAAAGCGGGAGAGTTTGCGGGGAGACGGCGGGGAAAGTGCCCCGGACCCGGCCTCGGACCCCTCGCCCAACACGAGGAAGAAATGCCTGAAGGAGCTGATGATCGGCAATGGCTGGGACGGTTTCAGCGGCATGTGGAGCGCCTTGGGCACCAGAAAGACCGACAGCGCCGGGGAGCCGGAGCCGGAGGAGGAGGAGGCGGCGGCGGCGTCCTTGCCCTCCGCGGGCACCGACGAGTCGAGCGGCCCCCCGGGCTGCGCGGCTCTGGACCCCGGGGAGCACGCGTGGATGTTGGCCGTGGCGGGGGGCGACTGGGAGAAGATGGCGTCGCTGCTGCTCTCGGACCCCGGCCTGCTCAACAAGAAGGACTTCGTGACGGGGCTGACGGCCGCCCACTGGCTGGCCAAGCAGGGCAAGGACGAGACGCTCGCCAGGCTGGTGGATTTGGCGCAAAGACGGGGCTGGCCCGTCGACATCAACGCCCGGGCGAGCGGCGGGGGCTACACGGCCCTCCACCTGGCCGCCATGCAGGGGCACCAGATGGTCATCAAGCTGCTGGTGGGCGCCTACAGCGCCGACGTGGACGCCCGTGATTACGGCGGCAGGAAAGCCTGGCAGTACCTGGGCGGCAACGTGCCCAGTCAGCTCAGGCAGCTGGCCGGGGCTCAGGAGGAACAGCAGGAGACCCAGGCTGTGCCCGAGGGGGAGGACAAGAGGAGGAGGGGGAGGAGGACAGTCCGACACCCCCAGAGACAGGCTGGGCTCCCGGCGGCGGACGATCAAGTGGACGGTCCAGCGAAATTGTCCAGAGTGGCCTCACTACACAGACTGTTTAAACTGTCCTACTGGTGGAGGAGGAGAAGCGAAGAGGTTGACCGTACGCTCAAGCTCCACTGATAAATAATAGACTGAAACCCAGGCACCATATGGACTGTATTTAACTGGGACTTGGTCATATATGTATAATCCTAAGTGCATATTTTTAAAAAAAAAACAAAAGTCATTCCTAAAATCATTTTAACAATCTGTCCTCCAGATTTTGGTACGTTTTAATATCATTTTAGTGATTTTTTTTTTCCCCGAAACGTGTTTTCCCTTTTTCAAATGGTCTATTCGGGGAAAGCCCTGTTACGTTTTTGACATACGCGGAAGAATCGCTGCAGAATGATGTTCATTCAAATCTGTCACGCATATACTTTCACTAAGTAGCTGGAGTTTGGGCGGAACACCGGATTAGGATCACTGTTGTGTTTCTTTTTTGATGTAAATTCGAAAAGGAATTAACGAGAATAATAATAATAAACTGGTTTGATAATATCTGTCCTGTACGTTTAGAAGGTACGTGATTATTATCAGAAGCAGATGTGGTTGACCGGATCACAAAGATGAAAGATTATTCAACTTTGGCCAATATAACCTAAACGTGCATTTTCGGTACTCTTTTCAGAAAGTTAATCCGTTTAAAGTTCGGATGATTAGAACATCTTTATACAACGCCTCTGTGGATTTTAAAATATTCTTACTCCTTTTTGAGACCGGTTATTCACTGTGTGAATACTGTCTGGGCGATCTTTGTTGTTTCTGTGATTCGACTCAGTTATAAAGATCAGCACTAATAATAATGGACAATAAAACTAACCAGATACTGAGAGCAAAAATACCAGACATTATGTGAAATGCTTTTTTTTAAATGAGTTGCAAACTTGAATTTGAGTTCATGGCAACATTTAAAATTTAAATTTGAAATAGTACAGAAATATTGTTACACTAATTTTCAACACATTGTGAAAAAATGCAGTGTTAGCATGCAAATCAATGTTTTCAAATATGAATAATATTTAAAGTGTTCTACAGGAACAGTATCTGTTTCCTCTTTTGCATATTCTGCAGTCCTCTGGTCTGAATTTTGACTTCAGTAATTTCAGACCTTGGCTATAATCCTTAATTTTCCTCACAGCAGGGGGTGTTGAGTAGAATATGTCAGTGTCAGGGGGAGGAGAGATAGACCCCAGTTCTGTCAAGGGGGTCTGCTCAGGGGTGGTGGCCTTTTTTGGGACAGACGCACATACTGTATGTTTACAAAATCTTGTGCTTTCACTTGAGACCTCCTGCGTGTGCAGTTGTTTTTTCCATGTTCCCACTCTCTTACCGTTTTCCCTGTGTGGATGTTTCCCATGCCTTTTCATCATCTTAGCTACTTGCACGCTGTTTTGTTCTTTTGTTGCCTTTTCACTACCACACTGAGATAATCTTTTATATCATCTAATAGTTTCCTGGTTTTTGATTTAAGCAGTTTGCAGGATATTCAACCCATTAACCTTCTGTGATCTGTTTGTCCTTCCTCCCTTTCTCAACCCAACTAAGCAGCTTGCTTAACTATCAGTTTTCAGTTCCGATGAAGGGTCCACACCTGAAATGTTAACCTGTCTTTGCTCCTTATAGATGTTGAAGGACCTACTGTGTATTTCCAGAATTTTCTGTTTTTACCTTTTATTCAGAACATGTATGTTTTTGTATCACTAAATTGACTCCGTGCCCCTGATGTATTCTTCACTAGTAGTTTGAGGGTAGGAAAAAAAATGATTTGTCCTGTGCCTCAAAATTTTAATAAAATATCCTAAGCATAGTGCAAATAGCTGTTGCAACTGCTTTTGGTCTGTGTTTGTACACCACATGTAATTGGGCAATTTATATGGTATTTTCCCAATTTTTTAAATGGGTACTTTTTGTTTGTGGTGATAAAATCTAGATTGCCTTGTGTGGGTAATTTTACCACTGAATGTTTCTGTTACCATTCACAGTAGTACAACAGGGTAATTATAGTTACTGTCTATAAATATTATTAGAATACAATGTAGGGTGTATTTATATTGCAGCTGCTGATCTGAACTGGTAGTTGCAGTTCAGGTTCCAATCACACAGTACCCTGTTTTATATCGCTGGAGTTCTAACCGTCCTTGGGTGAGAGCTGTGTGCTCGCCTGGATGCACCCATGTGCAGAACACTCTCCCAATATTAAAAATTTAAATGTTTACAGAGGGGAGAACCCTTGCTCTCCAAACACTTAAATTCAGCTCAAAGAAGTATGAAAGATTGCTCAGGAATCCCAGTAGAATGCCTGGGCATTTTGTAAACCAGGTTTGGCACCTCACTAGATATGCACTCCATGTGGTGTCAAACCAAATTGGAGTAAGGCTACACACTTCCTGGTACACTCATTCCGCTTCATTCCACAGTTGCACCCTGACTCTGGACTTACACTGAAAAATTGGTATCAGTGTAAACTGGAAATTGCTTCTCATCAATACCAAACTTGCAGTGTTAATACACCCTTGGGGTTTTGTTGCACTGCAGATATTGGTTTGAGACCCACACTTAAAAATTCTGACCCAAGTTCTATTACTGGCTTTGGATCACTGTGGCCACGGCAATCAGGTTTGTGCATTTGTGTTCGTATGCAAATGCCAGTTAAAATTTAAAGGTTACAGAGCTGATGGTTCTCTGCTAACATTTAAGACTTTTTCAACTTGCTTGCCTAAATTTGATATGGGCTATGTAACACCTTCATTAGTTACATAATAGTTTGCATGGTTGTGTAGCAGTTTCAACTTTGAAAACAACTGTGTTGCTTAACTGGTCTATCTAACATGAATTAAGTTGCAGATCTGACTAAAATACAATAATTAAATGTGTTGTCTGTGTGAAATAACCTCAAATTCCATATGTTATCATCATAATTGAAGTAGAATTAAATACTATTTCAGGTTAACCCATGACACTAGGAAAAGTGAACACAGATTCAAAGTGGCAAAGGCAAATTTAGGACCGATGTCTCAAAGTTCTTTTTCACACAAATGGACTTCTGAGTAGGGTCGTGAGACAAAACCTCTGGAATAATTTTACAAACAGTTGAATGCTGTGAGAATATGGGGGACTGTAAGTTTTCTTTCTGAATAGATGAGCTTGAATGGGCCTCCTCATCCGTATCTACCTTGCGTTTTCACATATGTCTTGCGTGAGTGTTTAGATTGGTTGCTGGTTTTATCCATCGCAGGGAATTAGGAAGGAGGGTAGAGGGACCAATAAGCAATTTCTTGATTTCTGAGTGGCTAACAATATTTGCAGTTTTCTTTTTTAAATCAAAGAAAACATCTGCCATATATAATAGAGACAAGGAGGGGTGGAGAGAGAGAGAGGGGAGAGTAGAGAGAGAGAGGTAGTGGAGAGAATGTGAGAAAGCGAGAGAGAGAGAGAGAGAGAGAGAGAACTATATAGAGACTACTGCAACTGTATTCTTCCGCTCACCAGGGAGGAATGTTTGTGTCATTACACAATATTGAGGAGGTAATACATTTTCATTGGTGGAGGAGGGAGATAACTCCACTTCCCCAGTTCACCAGAGGTATCAGTTGACACTGACCAATCCACTTACAGATTTGCTGGTTGCATTATATTCTTAGAATAGTGGGCTACACCCACATGGAAATAACAGCATCAAGGCATCGCTCCACAATCTGCATCAACTGCAAGGGATACCACTCATTTTAAATACAGGTAGTTTCAAATGCAGAACCTGAGATTCCTTCTGGTGAATGTAAATATCCTTAACTGAAATAAATGCTTTCACTTTAAATCAGTTCTGGCCTGGGCTCTTTGAACAACAGGGAACTGATGAATAGATGGGTTTTAGGAACTATGATTCTGGTTTCAAGAACCACAACATCTGCATTAATTACCTTTAAATATTGGAAGAGCATTGGTATTGTGAAATATGTTGTGGCTTGTACCCTGTCTGTTGTATTGCTATGCCTACCCTGTGAGGTCCATGTATTGCTTCCTGAATGTATATTGTTTGTGGGCTGTGTTTATTACTAGAGGGAATAGACACAACTATATGGAGAATGATACTATGAACTGAGGTAGTTAGTGACAATGTCCCATTCAACTGTTGCTGCTTTCATCTCACTGGAGACCAGAAAGACTTCTGATAAAGGCATAGATTTGATGCCAACACAGGCACAGCATTGACCAGTCTCACCCTAAGCGTTTCAAATCAAATTGTGCAGCATTTTGCTGAGTAGCCAAGTGGTTATCTAACTGTGCTTAATACTCCAAATGCCTATTGATCCTCCACACAGTGTAGACTGCAAGCAGTAGTGCAGCAGCAATTTTACAAGTGAGTACACTGCACGTCATGTATGGCATTTATTTTCTAAGGGTCTGAGTGAGTGCCCACAAGAAAAGTTTGATTTTTGAAACTTTATTTGGTACGTTTATCAGCATTTTGGTGTAGACTTTATGTTCTGTCGTGTATACATACTATTTGATATGAGAAAATTTATCCCATTAAGACAGACAAAAACAACTAAAATTGTGAATAATGCACAGTGGTAATCCACTGTTAGTAAAATTAATGCTTCTTGACTCTCCTTTCAGATTTATTCTTACTATTACCAGTAACTGTTTTGAACCTAAAAATGACTGGACGATATTAGCAGACAAACGCTTAATATGTGTGTATCATTCCTCTGACTGCTATTGTAAAGCAGGTGATTTCTTAATAATAGCATCTATGCTTTCATTACATAATGAATCAATGATGATATAACAGTTATGGAATAAAAAACCCTCTTTGTTACAGAATCTGCCTAGAGCCTTATGAATAGACAGTTAATCCTGTGGGGCCTACTGATATGTATTTGTAGCACAGAAAGCTTCACACTAGGAATGCAAAGCTGTATGCCGGAAAGGTGAATTTGTAAGATCAGCCCTAGTGATGTATATGGAAGATATGTGCATGAGAACTAACTGTAAAGTGCTAGGTTTAATCCTCATTCATACCTTAGACTCTGAATATGAAAAGTGGGTAAACTAGGTATCCCGCAGTCTACCATCCACTAGAAAGAACATACATTTATATAGCGCCTTTGCCAACCTCGGGACGCCCCAAAGCATTTTACAGCCAATTAAGTACTTTTTGTAGCGTAGTCACTGTTGTGATGTAGGACCTACACCCCCACTGTGAGCCATCTCTGATCTTAACCAAACCAGCTCTGAGCTGAATATATTACAGCTCTTGTCAGCAAAGCCAAATTGCAGATCAAATTGCACTGCAGCATTTAGACTGCTAAAACCAACAGTGAGAGTAGCTTGAAAACCATTACCATGTCATCTGAATTAACTTGAATAATTGATTGGACTACTGCAGTAACTTGCAGAGTGGACTGAATCCCTGCCAAATGTGATTCCAATGCACCAAGTCTATTAGGGAGTTTTCCACATGATGTGTCTACATCTCAATTTCATATTGACCATAGGATAAAAATTCTGGACCGAGTGCACTTCCAGCGAGTTGGAATTTGAGCGTGCGCTCCACACTCTTGTTCAATGGAGAACTGATCTCACCATAAATCCTGAGGTCAGCTCCTCTGAATAAATGTTTCATGCTCCTTATTAACATTGGAACAGATGCAGCAGAAAGGTTGCAAAAGAGGCAGCAGAGAGCAAGTGTAGAACCTCAGCCCTGTTCAAGGACTGTTCGATTTTTCATGTTAAGTAAAGGACCTACCAAAGTGGGCTAGCATACACGTGTTCTTTATTTATTTTGTAACAGTACAATGAACAGAAGTTGAACTGATGATCCCCCACCATCAACATCCTGGGGGTCACCATTGACCAGAAACTTAATTGGACCAGCCACATAAATACAGTGGCTACAAAAGCAGGTCAGAGGCTGGGTATTCTGTGGCGAGTGACTCACTTCTTGACTCCCCAAAGCCTTTCCACCATCTACAAGGCACAAGTCAGGAGTGTGATGGAATACTCGCCACTTGCCTGGATGAGTGCAGCTCCATCAACACTCAAGAAGCTCGACACCATCCAGGACAAAGCAGCCCACTTGATTGGCACCCCATCCACTACCCTAAACGTTAATTCCCTTCACCACCGGCGCAGTGTGTACCGTCTACAGGATACACTGCAGCAACTCGCCAAGGCTTCTTCGACAGCACCTCCCAAACCAGCGACCTCTACCACCTAGAAGGTCAAGGGCAGCAGGCACATGGGAACACCACCACCTGCACGTTCCCCTCCAAGTCACACGCCATCCTGACTTGGAAATATATCGCCGTTCCTTCATTGTCGCTGGGTCAAAATCCTGGAACTCCCTACCTAACAGCACTGTGAGAGAACCTTCACCACATGGACTGCAGCGGTTCAAGAAGGCGGCTCACCACCACCTTCTCAAGGGCAATTAGGGATGGGCAATAAATGCTGGCCTTGCCAGCGACGCCCACATCCCGTGAACGAATAAAAAAAAACAAGTGACCCTCATCATGTTCAGTGTTTTGTCTACCATGGAATAAAGCAGCCTACAAACCAAACCAAAGAACACCACACCTAGATGCAGGGTAGTAGGAGTCAATTTCTGTAAAAGAAAAGACCGTTTAACGGTCCGATTGTCACCACTGAACCTGAGTAGATATCTGTAGCAGACCCAAATTCATAACAGTGCTACTTTAGCATTGGTTTGGAATCAAAAACATCGATTTGAAACTGGCAGTACAAACCGCATCGTAAATCAATTATTGGAAATTGCATTTTGATTTATCACCTTCATTTTGCATCAGCAATAAATCTGTATGCAGGAATGTGAACAGTACTGTACTTTAGCTCAGCAGTAAACATGCATTGTGCAGTCTGGTTAAATATTAAATAATGAATTGGACTTGGTCATTATTTCCTATAGTTAATTTTTTTCTCTTGACGATTTTCTCCCCTGCTTTCCTGAAGGCATTGACTCCGTGCTGGTTCTGTGGGCAATGGCCACCGTCTGCTACATTTCTCAACTGGCTATTTTTCGTGTACATACAAACATACGAATTAACAGCCGGAGTAGGCCATTTGGCCCCTCGAGCCTGCTCTACCATTTGATAAGCTCATGGCTGATCTGATTGTGATCTCAACCCTACTTTCCAGTCTACCTACTATAACCTTTGACTCCTTTGTTAATGAGGAATCTATCTAATTCAGCCTTAAAAATATTCAATGACCCTGCCTCCACCGCTCTCTGGGAAGGGAGTTCCACAGACTCACAACCTTCTGAGAGAAAAAAATTCTTCTCATCTCTGTCTTAAATGGGAGACATGATGTGGAGATGCAGTTGATGGACTGGGGTGGACAAATGTAAGGAATCTTACAACACCAGGTCACCAACCTGACCCATTGTGTATTCAGATAACTGTTTTCTGTGGCTAACCTGTCTGAACACCAACAACACCTTTGATTGGTGTGAGCGTGTCCCAGCCTAATATAAGATATGCGATTTGAGAACCTTTCACTCACTCACTCACCTGACGAAGAAGATAATCTCCAAAAGCTTGTGATTTTAAAATAAAATTGTTGGACTATAACCTGGTGTTGTAAGATTCCTTACATTAAATGGTAGACCCCTTATTTTTAAACTGTGGCCCCTAGTTCTAGTCTCTCCCACAAGGGGAAACATCCCTTCAACATCTACCCCTTCTAGTCCCCTCAGGACCTTACATGTATGAGTGTCGACAGTGAGTGTTAACAGGGTATTTGACCCTTGGGGGCATTACAGGCAACCCAAACTGCCCTCATCGAATGTGCACATAGATGCTCTTTCAGCAGGCAGGGATTGCTCAGGAGTGAGAACCCTGGTTGATTTTCCCTATTACCACTTTGGTTAAGATCCATTAATTCAGCTATAGGCAGGGGATTGAACCTGGGTCTGTATGGCTTACCTGATCAATGGATCAACTTGCTGACCTATCGAAGTAGCCGACAGTTATGTTGATCTGCATTCTTGCTTTTCGTATTCTCATTGGTTGATCTCCCAAGGCTTCCTCACACAGAAAAAAATGAGAAAAAGCGGCTTGGAGTACACAACCTTTTTTTTTATTCATTCATGGGATGTGGGCGCCGCTGGCAAGGCCAGCATTTATTGCCCATTCCTAATTGCCCTTGAGAAGGTGGTGGTGAGCCGCCTTCTTGAACCGCTGCAGTCCGCGTGGTGAAGGTTCTCCCACAGTGCTGTTAGGTAGGGAGTTCCAGGATTTTGACCCAGCGACGATGAAGGAACGGTGATATATTTCCAAGTCAGGATGGTGAACCTTCAGTTTAGATAATTAGAAAGACCGGGGGTGGAGATTCCACTTTGCGCACAACCGGGAAATTTTGTCCAAAATGCGCTCTAAATTACACTGGTTAGGGTACAGCTCAAGTTTCCGACAAAAATTATTTGCATAATCACAAACGTAAAATTTTCCATGATCCAGCGTAAATTGGGCAGCGTAACAGAACGTAACTGTTTCTTTTTTTCTCCTTTCTATTAAAAATTATTCATTATGTAATTAAGAGTGGTGACCTGGTCCACTTTTATTAATACAGCTGAAAATGGGTTAATCACAAAATAAGCATTTTTAATAAGTGTACAGTCCTCCACGTGAGTAACCTGATTTAAAATGACTTAAAAAAACTATACTGAAGTATTTACTACTTTCGTTGGTGTACACTAGTTGGTTTCTTAGTAAATTAAATATTTTTTGGTATGAAAAAACTTTTTAAAAATGTGCCAACATTTACTGCCTAAGTGCCTAATAAAATGAGTGCAATTTGAAGAGACTTCCCGGAAACTCGCAATGTCAACCTGGGGGCGTGGCCAGTTTTGGGGGCGGGGCCTGATCCGGCGAATTGAATCTTAAACCAACGTTAAAGATCGCGGAAAGCACGAATGCAAGTGGTTCTGGGCGTAACTCACTCACGTTTAAAATTCCCCGATCTTTTTGCGCTGGTTCGGCCGATTCCGCCCGGATCTGCGCTGATATTACTGGCGTAAAGGAGGGGAAACTCGGCCCCGAAGTGTTTAAAAAGTACTTCCAGATGAGGCGTAAAACTGAGGCCCCGTCTGCCTGGTCAGGTGGATGTTAAAGATCTCATGGCACTATTTGATGGAGAACCGGATGTTGTCATGGTGTCCTCTCCCAACACCACCACCAAAAACAATTTAACTGGATATTCATCTCATTGCTGTTTGTGGTTGTCACATTAGTCTACAAAACAACAGTGACTACACTTCAAAAGTAATTCATTGACTGTGAAACACTTTAGGGCATCCTGAGGCCATGAAAGACACCACTTAAATGCAAGTTCTTCTATTCTTTCTTTCAATTTCAATAAAATAAAATCTCTACTCTGGGGCCTCGAACCCACAAGGACATGGGAATGGCAGTAAAAAGGTAAATAAATTAAAATAAAATCTTTCTGGTATCACTATGCTGAGCAAGAGTGAAATATTTTGTGAAGTTTGTCAGAAACAGATTGGCACACTGCTTACTTTAGATTTTTGTTGTCAAACTTGGGGAGAACTGGTAAGTATTTAACGGGACAAAAACAGTGGCTTTGAGGCCTCTTTGTGATGCCATTCAATTGCAGCACAATTGTTAGTCCTTCTGGTTGATTGAGCCTGAGCCAATCGCAGTGCTCAAAGACAACAGCCACTGTTCAGAAGTGACACTCAAGCCAGCAATTCTGTGAGAAGAACATGGGACTGTCTAGTTGTCCATTGCAGAATAAAATTACATCCACTGTTAGATATCCTGTGGCATCGCTCGCCGATAGTGCAGGACGAGTAGTTTTTTGGCCATTTACTGTGGTCCTGCAGCAGCCTAAATGCGACAAGTGTTTGCCCATCCAATGCAGCAAATTTACTGCAACAATCTATGACACAAAGGGCTGAAGGTAAACTATCGTATATCTCACTGATACTGAAAGATACAGGCCATGCAGATATATTTATGGTATGATTTCCCAGCACGTAACAAATTTAGTTAACAGGTAAGCAAATGTGTTCTTCCCTCCCCAAAACCTCTTATTCCCAGTTATTTACATTTTTTTTACTTCACTTCCCATGGATTTGCAATAATTGTTTAAGATGCAAGTTCTTCTATTGTTCTTTCCTCCCTCTTTAAAACCTTCCCTTTTCTCAGATATTTGCATGACTTAAAACAATATATTTACCCTTACTTCCCATGGTGGATATACAACTCCTGTTGACGCTGATGGGTGAGCAGGACTTGGTGCAGGATAGGCAGAGTTTTGGATGAGCTGTAGTTTACAGAGGGTGGAGAATGGGAGGTCATCCAGGGCAGCATAGGAATAGTAGAGTCTGGAAGTTACAAAGGCACAGATGAGGGTTTCAGTGGCAGATGGGCTGAGGCAGAGGCAGGCTATGTTACGGATATGGAAGCCGGTGGTCTTTGTGATGGAGAGGATATGGGGTCAGAAGCTCAGCTTGAGATCAAATAGTCTGGTTCAACCTGAGACACTAGTTAGCAAGGGTCGTGAAGTCAATGGTGAGGGTACAGAGTTTGCAGCAGGGACCAAAGATGATGGCTTTGGTCTTCCCATAGTTTAGCTGGAGCAAACTGTGGCTCATCCAAGGCTGAATGATGAGCAAACAGTCTGATGACACAGAGGTATTGAGAGGGTTGATAGAGGTGCAGAGAGATAGACCAGGGTATCATCAGACCCTTAGAGAACTCCCAATGTGACAGTGCAAGGTAGGATGAGAAGCATTTGCTACAATTACTTTGAGAATGAATAGATAGGCAAGACTGGAACCAAATAAGGGCAGTCCCACCGAGCTAGACAACAGGTGAGAGGCACTGCAGCAGGCTGGAGGGATACTGCCCTCGTAATTTTCTGCCCTGGTGATCTCGGATTTTCCAAATGGTCTCTTTACAACATGCTCCTCCACCATTGAGAGAGAATAAGCACATGAATTGTATAACACCTTTCACGTCCTTCACAGCCACTGAATTACTTTTTGAAGTGTAGTCACTGTTGTAATGTAGGCATTATTGGCTCATCTTGGGTGCAAACCATTGGGGAGATGCTGCAAAATGCAGCAGACGGTTTTGGGTCTGAGGGAGTGCTAGGACACTGCCAGAAACCTTGGTTCCCTTTATAAAGTGGCAAAAACGTAACATTTTCAAAAATCTTCAAGGGTCCAGGCTGCATCCCAGGCCTAGACTCCCCAGGTTTCCCCCATATCTGTTCAGCTAACCAATATGGCTTGCTTTTACTCAGCATACTGGGTCACTGCTGCTCCTCCAGGTGTGGATGAGAAAACACCTGAGCTGGGAGCCTCCAGCCTCAGCCACACCCTCCCTCTTAATGCAGTGTCCTTGTTTGGGGCAGGTGGAGGTTCCATCCCTCTCAACAGGAAACCGACAGGGGAGGCCAGATCCAGCGTACCAAGGTCCAGTCTGATTTAAGGACCTTTTTCCAATCACCTGACTTATGGCGGAGGTATACTTACGTATTGTGACAGAATTGGACACATAGGAGCACCATCACCTTCATGTCACACACTATCCTGACTTGGACATATACCACCGTTCCTTCATCGTCGCTGGGTCAAAATCCTGGAACTCCCTACCTAACAGCACTTGTAGGATCACCTTCACCACACGGATTGTAGTGGTTCGAGCAGGTGGGTCTCCATCAGCTTCTCAAGGGCAACTAGGGATGCCCATATGCCAAGAATAATTTTTTAAAAAAAGAATTAAAGAAGCCTATATGAAACTGAGTCTTAGACAAAAATACATGTTTTTGGTCACCATCACATCTGGCTTTCTCTCTTCCTTTTCCAAATTTAGAACTACCATAGGAATGCCCAAAATAATTACAATGCTGAAAAATTAGTTTGCTACCACTGGAATAGCAGCTGTAGGCACCACTGTTGAGCGAAATGGATTGTGCAAGAACAGTTTTGCAATGCAAAAAACAAGTGCCCAACACCAGCAACAACTAACGCACAAGGACAATGCAGAAACTAGAAATCCAAAAAGGCAGAACAATAATCAGTCAAAAACACCCTTAAGAACTAAACTCCCAAAGGCTAGAGCAGCAAATCCCAGCAGTGCCTGGCTTATATGGGCAAGCAGCACTAAAGCTGTGAGCAGGTGAAAAAGATTTCTGACTTTGGCAAGGGTTCAACTTGCATCGGACTGTATTACATTAGGACCTCTAATGAGGTTCTTGCACACTCTTTGCCCGTCCTCCAAAGACCTGAAATGTTTTTCCATTGTTGATTCTGGCACCTTGTGATTCCTGCATTCGGGCCAACTGGCTGGATTCAGTGAGGTGTGCTCCCAGCGTGTACTGTGTCACTGAATCAACACTAAAGAATGCAGCTAAAGTGAGATAACAAGGGCAGATCAAAGACAGGCTGTTCCAAATCAAATAGATTGCCAGAATCAAGCAGTAGTAACAAAGGGACAAGTTTTATTCTTCAGGCCTGTCACTTCTAAATGGTTTAAAACTGGAGCAAATTTGGCCCAAAAGGTCAAGTGCAAATAGGATTTGATTCTCTCATCTAAGCTTGTTTACATAATTATTCAAAGCACCAAGGTACAGGCTCAGATGGGTCTGGGAGTGATGCACAAGCGGTGAGAGGAGGAAATTGCATGCAAAGTAAATTTAAAGGGATGGGGACAATTAAAGGCAATAAAGACAATATCACATTGTGGGAAAAGAGATAAAAATTCAGCAAGCTTTTGGAGACTATGACACAAGAGGTGTGCCTCAGTGGATTATGGGGTGATTTCAGGGAGCCTGAAATGAGTTGGTCTGCAGCACCAACAGAGCAAATGGGGGCTATCTATCAGTATAACAAGTGAATGGTGTGCATGTACGACCATGTCAAGCATGAAATGATGTGATCAGGGTGTTTCTGAAGAACCATCCAGTGTAATGGTTAAGTCACGCATTCAAATATTGTATTGAAGCCACAGTGATCTTCTGCTGCAGCTACTTGGGAGGAGGCACCTACAACTGTCAAAGGGTGGTAATTACACCTTTCTCTGCAGGAGTGGATTAATGGAGTAGTACCCTACCCTGTCCCCATTTGAATATCCTAATGAAGCTCCGAATGGCCACCCCACACAACCAGAAATTCAATGTGGAGAAGTGTGAGGTCATCCACCATTGACTTCATGCCCCTTAGAGGCCAGAGTTGGACGAACGCAGAATTCTTGGAAGGTTGCAGGTTACAGATATAGGGAGGGGGGGCTAGGCCATGGAGGGATTTGAACACGAGGATGAGAATTTTAAAATGGAAGTATTGGTGAACCAGGACCCAATGTAGGTCAAAAGAGGTTCAACTCACTTATCTGACAAATTCATGCCAAAATTTCTTCCTTATGCTCCCCCTCCTGATTTTCTCCTCTTGCCTCTCTGCTAAAAAAAAATAGTAATTTGTGCTGGGGTATGTTTCCACAAACACCAACAGTCTACTGGTTTCACACCTTAGGAGACCATTGTTTACATGTGAGCCTACACAGTTTTAGTGGGTTATTTGATTGCGGGAGATGCTCATTATGTACGATCTTGTCCTCACCTAATATTCACACTTTCAATGGTGGGTATTGGATATCAACCTGGAGCAAGATTGTCCCCAGTCAGGGATGCAGAGGCTATGCATATGTTTTCTGTTTGCTCGTAGTTCAGCTGCTCACTTCCTGATTCTAACATAACAGATGTTCAACTCACTTAACAGAATGAAGCTTTAAAAATTCTTTCTGAATTTTCCTTCATGATTTTGAGGTACATCAGGATTTTTTTTTCTCTCCGTTTGATGGGTGGTGGATGCCTTGACATACAGGGAGATAAATTCTGAGTTCAGCCATAGAAACAGTTGGTGCATGTACCCATGGGTGCTATCAACAGATAGAGGGGGAGCTGTGTTGGGATACAGGTGTCGCTCTCTGGTGCAGCCACCAAGCAGAGGGAATGGTCAATTTGCTTCCCCTCCTATGGGAGTTTTTATCCCCTCAGATCCATCACAATGTCTCACATGTGCCTCACTGTGCACACCATTCCCTTTTTACTGCAGCAAGATAGGTTTCCTTCCCCCTCCTGTACACACAACCTTTGAGGTTCCTGTTTACATTCCGGGAAGTAAACTCGAGTAGTGTTAGCCTTCAGACTTATGCCTAGCCTGGTGCAGTGTGCAGAGGTTCAGTGGATGAGGTGGTCAACCCCATCCATCAACTGCAAGCACCGAGGCCTCTTAGTTTTAGCATTCAATATTCACCATGCAGAATTAGCACTCCTGATCACCTGGAGAGTTAAGCTGACATTTTAAGCAGTGAGATTACCCACTGAGAGATCAGCTGTCATAGCTACACTGATTTTGCCAGCATATGTAAAGAGGGGCCCCAAGTGCAATTGCACCAGAGATTTTGCCCTCACCTCTTATTTGTGCAGGACGACAGCAGGGGTTTCTGCACCGGTGGGTGGAGTTCTTATGGTTGGTGAGTCCGGTAGTGGGCCTTAGAGGAAGAGACACTGAAGGGTTGGGGGTAAAGTAGAGATTTCTGGCCACCGCCTGGCATTTGCAGAGGGTATTTAATGGCTTTCTTGCCACCTTTCCTTGGAGCCATGGTGCGGAGAAGTGGTCCCTTCGCTTGTAAAAGAACCAGCTTTCTGGGCTCTGCAAGGGTGAATTTTACAAGAAATCGTTCACGGGGACCTGAACCGTCACCTTTGGGAACCACGTGGGTCACTGTGCCACCAGGTTTAGTCACACCTTAACCTTCCATTGGCGATGATGACACATTTGGCCTACAAGACAGTCTAGAAATTCATTCGAATTAAAAAGATGCTACTAAAATGCTAATTTCTGGACAAAACAAAACAGCACGCATCTTGTCATTGGTATTTATTGATCGCAAGTGTTCAACACTGTTGAAAAGTATAAACAATGCATGAAAAACAAAGGAAATGCATAGTCTTGAGAATTAAAAGTAGTAAAAGTTTCAATTTTCTACTGAAGGAATCATTTCAACAGTTCTGTTCTTGGAATGTAAGAACAGCTTTGCAACCTTTCTGATGCTGCACAATTTTTTTTTTTAAAAGTAAAACCAACAGAGTCTGCTGCTGCATGTTGTGTTTTTTTTTTGATTGTAACAATTCCTAGTACCCTGAAGATATGCGCCATGTCCACAATATGTAATGAAACAAAAAGGAACCGGCAATGTTGCAAATCAGGGATCAAGAAATAGGCTCAACATTCTCTTGCTTACTTTGCCACACATGATCCAAAACTAGCCACACTCATTAGAAGTAAATCGCCAAAATAAAACTGGTCACCGAACAGATTTCTTGTCTCCCTTCTTCCACCTCCCCGCTACTGAATTTCAACTATTTTTCCTACTCCAGGGTCAGACTGCCATTCCAGTACTTTTGTTTAAAAAAAAGCACACACACGTTGCCTTTCCATCCAACAGCATGTTTCCATAACGATAACACCTTGAAATAAAGACGCCACATTGCGATGCTATTGGCACCCTCTGCTGGCTGACCAGATAATGGCAGCTGTAGGGGACTTCCTACAGCAATGAAATGAATAGAGCTATGAAAAGGGGAAGGGAGTTACATTAAAAGCAAATTTTTTTTATGACGCATGAAGGGACAAGTATGAATCATTTCCAACCATTTTCTAATAAGCTCTTATATGTACTTTATATATGCCTGGATGATGGTGTGCAATTTGAGTCAAAAAGAACTGGAGTGGCGCAGCGCCAGGAAATGAACAAAAGTTAGATTTTCCAAGTTCTTTCTTCCTATGGAATCACTAGAAGTTTAGTAAATAGGTCTGAAGGGTGTAAAGAATAGAACTGAAGAATTACATAACCTCCACAGTCCCTTCAATACAAACTGCAACTGGTACTTTTTCCAGTTATAGACAAAAAGTCTGCACTAAATGCAACACCTATGATAGGTGTGAAAGAGTAAATGCTATTTTTATCCTGGGCCTTTTCATACATTCCACAAGTAAAAAGATCAATAAGGCCACTAACAATTTGGTCTCATGCTATAATCTGTAATGTTACGTTGAACTTGTATTTTAACTTACAACCCAGGTAAGTTACTAGCATTTGCTGGTATAATTCTGCTGTAGCTGACAGAGCGCATCCTTTACTTGGCCTCTTGCCTACTGAAGCTAATGATGGGATGCCATTAGTATCATTAGCTCATATCAAGGCTGTTGGCTAGTACATTTTCAGAGTCACTAGCACCTGTCTAGTAAGCGTAACGTCTAATTTACATCCCAGTTAATCTCCAGCTGCAATAATCTTGCACATCAGTGCACCGTCACAATCGTGATGGCAAAAAAAAACTCCATTCTTAAGAAAAAGGGAAATTACCAGTTTCAAACATTTTATCTTGACAAGCAAAACGCACCATCCTCGTTCTCTGAGCTCCTCTCCAATAAGGACACTTTTGGATTTCCCCCACACTCGGTCGGTGTAGCGTGACTGCTGAACCTCTGAACAAGCTGCAGCGCTTTCATTCTTCACTCTCCTTTTCAGCAATATTCCTGGAAGCCTCAAATTCCTCTTTTATCTCCTCACTTTCCTCCGTCGACTTTATGCTGCTTTCGCCAGACTTTGCACACGTCACTGTCCGGCTGCGGCTCCGTGCTCCTGGCTGGTACAGTTGCATGGTCGGGCGGTCCTGAAACCAAAAACAAAGAAGTGGGACATAAAAGAACTGAAAATACCCAGATGGATTACACTTTTAAAGCTGGATTAAATGCTATAACATTTCAATATTATAAAATGTGTTTTCTTTACTAAAAATGCTTTAAGCACATCGTGGCCGATCTTTCATAAAGTTGAAAATCTTTCAGCCTTTTGCTTCCCTGCAACTCAAATCAATGAAATAAAATCTCAAGCGCAAAGTGCACAATTTATAACTATATCCCAGAGTAATACTCTCAAAGGCAAATTGTAGGCACAATGGAGCATAAGGCATCCATGTAATGAAACAAAACCACTAACAATGCACCAATCTTAGATTGCATAAAACAGGATATCTACAGGGACCAAATGATATACCTTTGAAGGTATTCCTTACTTTTGAAATTAAGTTGATATTGCGCTGCTTGGTTTCAATACTAATATGGATTAGGGTAAAAATTTGGCTCTCCCATAATAGCTAGAAAATGAACCTACTACATGTTCCAACACAGCTAGGAATCTTAATACAATCAAGTCAACAATATTGTACTCAAAGATTCTCTTTTTCAAGGAATTCTTTAAAGCAGGGGTTCAAGTATTCACTTAGCAATTTTAACTTATGACCCAAGTTACTAGCCTATTAATCCCATAGTGAAAGTCCACTTATTTATTAACTACATTCGTGATTGATTTGTAGGTTGACATACACAGCAATGAGTAAACAAAAAAAATCAGTGTCAAGACATTTGAAATATTATGTGCTACTTTGATCAATTAAATGGCTCTAAGAGATTTAGGTGCAAAAACCAACAGAAATGAAGACCGAGTATTATATTACATTTGCAACACGCTTAAATTTAAACCCCAGATGTCTTTATAATGGCAGAAAGAAGTTTTGGTTTTCCTAAAATCCCTCCTGTGTTTTAATTACAAGGTCACTAAAATGAAACATTCCTGTACCTTATTTCTGATTCGTTCCTTTTTTGATGCACTATCCTCCTTCTTGTCCTCTTTTCCTTTCTCCGATTTATCTAAGTTTGGTGCAGTCTCCAAGCTTTCCTTTTTCCTGGCTCTTTCATTCGTTTGATCCTTTTCCTTCTTGATCTCTTCATCTTTTTTTCTGAAAGGTTTGTCAGCCTCGCATCGCTCCCTTGGTTTCCGCCGGTCTTCCTCCTGACGTTTCTGTCGCTCTTTCTCCTTCAGCCGTCTCTCTCGTTCCCTGTCCTCTTTTTCCCGGTAGTCTCTTCCACCATCATCCTCAATCCTGTCGTGTCCAAACAAAATAAACTTATTTCGATGCTCAAAACATGAACTTTTTTTAAAAAAAAAGATTTGTTTGGCGAAGTGGGGCATGCTGCCAAGGCTGCATTTATTGCCCATCTCTTGTTGCACCGAGAAGGTGGTGCGCCTTCTTAGCAAAGGTTTTAAAACCGAGCGGCTTGCTGGGACACTTCAGAGGGCGATAAGAGTCAAACAAGTAGTGCGAGGCTGGAGACATATGTAGGTCAGACCGGGTAGGTGTGCAGGTTTTCTTCTGTGAAGAACATCCAGTGAAGAAGTTGGATTTTTACGACAATCTGGCAGTTTAACATTCATCTTTTTCTGATGCTAGCCCATAAATTACCAGATTTATTGAATTCAATTTCACAACTTGCCAAGCAGCGATTTACATTTAGTTACGGTCAAATGGTGCAAAAAAGAGTAAAACCTTTTATGATAATTTATTTTCTAGCTAGTCCATTATCTGGCAATCAGATGAAGAATATGTGTGCTGGTAAAATTGCATTGGACAATTCCCTCCAGTTCTTTTTACGCAGCTACAATTCGGGCTGCTGGTTAACACGGCCCATTACATGCAAGCCAAACGTGCAACACCCCTCAGTTTGGCGTCAGTTGTGGCTCAGTGGTAGCGCTCTCACCTTTGAGCCCGAAGGCTATGGGTTAAAGTCCCACACCAAGCTCACAATTCAGTATTGCACTGTCAGAGGTGCTGTCTTTCAGATGAGACATTAAACTGAGACCCCATCTGCCCTCAGGTGGATTTAAAAGATCTCATGGCACTATTTTGGAGAAGAACAGATGAGTTCTCTCCGGTGTCCTGGCCAATATTTATCCCTCAACCAACATCACTAAAACAGATTATCTGGTCATTTATTTCATTGCTGTTTGTGGGACCTTGCTGTGCGCAAATTGGCTGCTGTGTTTCCTACATTACAACACTGACTACACTTCAAAAGTACTTAATTGACTGTAAAGCGCTTTGGGACATCTGGAGGTCATGAAAGGTGCTATATTAATGCAAGTTCATTCACAGTACAAAATCCACTTGAATCATACCTTATTTATCTAGATAATGGTTCTGAGTAGTTACCAGATATCTGGTCCTTTTCCATTACCAGACTCAGCAGAAGTCTCACCATAGACGGTTCCTTCAACAGACAAGTTTAAAATTCACACACTGCTCTGCAGTGCAACATGTTAGTAGTCCAGAGTGGGAGGATACAGATTGGTGTCCACAAATCCCAGCAGTCAAATACCTTTACACAGAAAGTGAGAAGGGAAAAAAAAATACACAAGCCCAGTAACTCACACCAGATCCTAATAACCAGTTCAAAAGATGCAATGGTAGATGCTAGGGCATACCACCATTTTGTCTTCTTGGCCACGGAACTGATGCTTGACATGGGGTGGGGGGGGGGGGGGGGGGGAAGAATAGAAACGATAAAGAAAGGGAAAATAGACTGAGAGTAAACTAGCGAGAAACATAAAAACGGCATGTAAAAGCTTCTATAGGTATGTAAAAAGGAAAAGACTGGCGAAGGCAAATGTGGGTCCCTTACAGCAGAGATGGGAGAATTTATAATAGGGAATAAGGAAATGGCAGAGAAATTAAACAAATACTTTGGGCCAGATATTACCATGGCGGCGGGCGGGGGGGGGGGGGTGTCGATTGGGCGCGTGAATAACGCGCCCGGTGAAATCAGTCTGCCCCGCGCACAATCGCAGGCTGATTGGATCAACTTACCTGTTCTTCCGGGTTCCCCGCTGCTAAGCTGCGCAGCGGGCGGACTGCGCATGTGCAGTAAGGTCTGTCAGCTGGAGGAGCTCTATTTAAAGGGGCAGTCCTCCACTGACTGATGCTGCAAGAAATAGGAAAAATTACAGCATGGAGCAGCCCAGGGGGAAGGCTGCTCCCAGGTTTAATGATGCCTCACTCCAGCTCAGAAATTTCTTCACTCAGAGGGTGGTGAATCTTTGGAATTCTCTATCCCAGAGGGCTGTGGAGGCTCAGAATAGAGATTGATAGATTTCTAGATATTAAAGGCTTCAAGGGGTATGGGGATAGTGCAGGAAAATGGCATTGAGGTAGAGGATCAGCCATGATCTTGTTGAATGGTGGAGCAGGCTCAAGGGGCTGGATGGCCTACTCCTGCTCCTATTTCTTATGTTCTTACACATTATATGTGCTGCCTGTTGAACAAATTGGCATCTTCAAAATTACACTTAGGGAATGTTACACTGGGAGAAAAATACCCATGCCAGAGTTTATAATACAGCACTTCTGAACTTATGTAGGCAAGAAACCAGTTCTCAAGGGCTAGGTTCATTGAATCATAGAGCACAGAAGGAGGCCATTCGGCCCAGTGTGTCTGTGCCGACTCTTTGAAAGAGCTATCCAATCACTCCCACTCCCCTGTTGTTTCCCCATAGCCCTTCAAATTTCGCCTTTTCAAGCATATATCCAATTCCCCTTTGAATATTAGTACTGAATCTACTTCCACCACCTTTTCAGGTAGTGCATGCCAGATCATAACAACTCATTGTGTAAAAAAAAATTCTTCTCATTTCCCTTCTTGGCTTTTTTGCCAATTATCTTAGTTATTATAATTATCTTAAATTCATGAACGATATGAGCTCAGAATGCACAATTCAGTCGGATGAATACTGTCAACTTCCTCCTTGATTGCAGTGTACATGCAAACCACTCCAGTGCCAATTTAGTATCATGGGCGAGAGAACGTGCATATTGAAGCAAGCAACTGAATAACAAGATTGGAAAGGATACATGTAGTTTAATTTATTCTCACTCACTTCTTTCCTTTATCCTCCTTGATAGCACTCTCCAGGCGTTTTCCTTGTCCAGTGAATGGCCTGTCCTCTTTAGCTCTTTCTCTCTCCAGTTTCTTTACTTTCTCCTTTGGCTTTTCTAAACTTGAGTCATCCCCTTTATCTGGCTTCTTCAGAAGCTACAATCCACAATCATATTTTGCTGTTAGACATTTTGTAAAATTTTTAAATTAAAAATGATTTTGTAGGAATATTGACACTTTAATGTACCTTTATCTTCGGTTCGTCCTTTGATCTATCTTTGTCTTTATCAAATCCTTTTTCTAACATCTTCTTTTGCTTGTCTGCTTCTCTTCTTTTCCGCCTTTCTTCCTCTCTCCATTTTCTCCTTTCTTCTTCCCTGAGTCTTCTCTTTTCCAGCTCTCTTTTCCTTCTTTCTTCTCTTTTTTCCTCTCTTATTCTCTGAGTAGGGAGAATAGTGACATACAGTAGACAATTAATGACATATTTTGAATAAACACAAAACTATTTTTTAAAAAGTCAAAACGTGGAAAATCGAAGACAACCAGGAAAGTGATTACCTGTTTATTTTTCACATAGTCCAAAAGGGGTGTGGTTTTCTTAGCTGTTAAAGTGGAAAAAAAAGTCATCCATTTACATTAATGCAAAAAACTTTTGATTTTGAGTTCCTCCAAAATTACAACATAACATTGAGAAAACATGTACCAGCATCCGAGGCAAACTGCTACTTTGAATACTGGTCCATTTGGTCATAAATTGAAAGAATTGGTGTAGATGAGCAAGCATGCACGAAAGATGGTGGGTCTATTCATGGGTGCATAATCAAGGCTGAATTTCTTAGGGGTAATGCATTTATTACCCAACCCTGAGTGACTTGCTAGGACATTTCAGAGGGCATCAAGCGTCAACTATTTAGTGTGGACTAGGGTCACAGGTCCTCCCAGACTGGGTAGGTGTGGCAGATTCCCTTCTCTGAAGGGAATTAGTGAACCCAGTTGGGTTGTCTTTTTGTTCCCTTTTTAACAACTGTTTCAAGGTCATTTTTTCTGGTGCCAGCCCACAAATTCTCAGATTTATTGATCTGAATTCATAACCTTGTAGTGGTTATGGTACTGGACTGGCAACTGCACTACAGTACCTGGTTTTGAATTTCAGCAGGGGCATGCAAATATGTAGAGATAAAAAGGAATACAACACAAGAACAGAAAAACAAACACAAGCAAAAAAGGGGGAATTGTGTTTTAAAATAACTCAAATGGCATACATGGTGCTCAAGGACAAGCTCGATTACCCATGCATGATAATGACTAGGATGCATTTCTGCTGCTTATTAAAGAATTACCAAACTTTTATCATTCTAACCTGCCTGATGTAATCCATCGTGCACCTATAGCCCATCAAGGACACATCACGAGCCATGAAGCAAGATAGTTAACTTTAACCAGCAAAGATAACAAATCAAGTCGATCAGTGTAGCCCTACTTCAGGGATCATTGTTAAATTTGTAATCTTAGAAACAATTATCAAACTAAAGTTTAATATATGGAGTAAAAGGTTTACACATCAAGATTAAAGGGCATATGATTAATTAATGAATTCTGCTATAATTTACAGGATTAAATTCTGCAACCATCATTTTTATCTACAAACTTTTACAGTCACAGCAGGTAAGCAGAGACTCATCAAAACAGCCCTATTTACCTGCCAGCTCTTTTGTTTTGGCTTCAATTTCCTCCAGAAGTGTTTCGGGATTGTTTGAATTTTTCTCATCATCCGCATTATTATAACTCTCCAAAAACTTTTTATATTCAGGATCTGGTAAAAGAATAAAAACAAATAAAAAAATGCAACCTATTCTATAATAAACACAATCGAGACTCAAAAAAACTTAGACAAGGTTATTACATCCAATTAACCTGCCCCTTTCTTGAAAAAAAAAGTTACCTTCTAACATCCCTTCCTGGAAATTTGTGGCATAAACCTTTACTGCTGATAATCAGGCACTACAAACACTCCCAATTGCGGTCCAGGAACTACACTCCAAATTCCTATCTCGGTGGGACAGCACTTAGTTTCCCCTCTGCACCTGTCCAAAGCAGCAAGGCTGAAACTCAACAGCAGAGATTGAACCTGCGTCCCACCACAATGTACCGCACATTGACACTTCAAGGTACTGCACCATTCCACCTTAAATATCAGTTTAATTGTGGTTATTATGCTTTTTTTAAAAAATCCCAAACAATTCAAAATGCCAGGTTTCAGCTAAAGAACAACATTTTTGGTTGTTAGCCCTTTCATTTATACATTTTTTTGATTTTGTTTATTTGGACAGTATTGTGCATCGATCCCTGGCTTGTCCGGAATTAGCTGATCTCAGCCTGGGGCTACGGTTAGGGCACTACAATTGGCCTCAGTGCCGCTGAATTAGGCTAGGGGAAGATCAACTAGCGATTGTGCTCATGATTGCTAGAAGCACTTTTGCCCAGAGACAGGACGAGCTCGTTTGTGATTCATACCACCTCTCCCCACAGTTGAATAGTCTTCCAGCTCTCGCTAAAGGCTCATGTGTGAATAATGTCCACTTGGAAGGAGCCAGCTGGCATCAATATCCGTACCCCAGCAAGAAGCCAGTGCCTTCAGAAGGAGAGGGGACAGGAGAAAACTGGACAAGAGTAGCTGCATTAAATATAGTTTTAGAAAACTCACTGTAAATCCACTTGACATTTGCATTAACAATTTGCACAATATATCTCACTTCTCCAGGTAGGATAGTCGAAAACCTGCCCAAATTTTCTTAAAAAAGGATGGAGATTGCATTTTAAAACATGGTGAAATGCTTATTTTCAGCTGAAACTGTAAACAGATAAAAATGACACACGGGGCAAAAATTTCCTCTGTGCACTAGTGTCATGAAGTCATAAATCCATTTATGAGAAAAGACTTGCATTTATACAGTGCCGTTCATGACCAGAGGACATTCTAAAGCGCTTTACAGCCAATTAAGTACTTTTGAAATGTAGTCACAGTTGTAATATACAAAATGCGGCAGCCAATTTGCGCACAGCAAGGTCCCACAAACAGCAATGAGACATATGATGAGATAATCTATTTTACTGATGTTGGTTGAGGGAATAAATATTGGCCAGGACACGGGGGAGAGCTCCCCTGCTTATTGAAATAGTGCCATGGGATCTTTTACATCTACATGAGTGGGCAGACGGGGCTCAGTTTAACATCTCATCCGAAAGATGGCACCTCCGACAGTGCAGCACTCCCTCAGTACTGCACTGGAGCGTCAGCCTAGATTTTGTGCTCAAGTCCCAGGTGCGGGACTTGAATCCACAATCTTCTGACTCAGGGGCAACAGCGCTATCAACTCAGCCACAGCTGACACTATTTAAAAATGTTAACAATTTCACTAATATAGCGCAGAGGGAATCATCCCCCCACCCCCCATACAATTGGTACAAATGCAATAAACTTCAACAGCAGTCAGCATAACACAGAGCTCCAACTCCTCACTAGGAGACTAGAATCCCAACAACTGGCACTTGGCCTTCCCCAAGCACACAAAAAATATATAGCCATGCTTTTCATGCAGTTTCCTTCAGCTAAGAGGAGGTCAGCCCAGATGATAGACTTCTCTCCAACTACCAGCAATACTGATCCTGGAGCAGCTACAGGATGCCCCGTGTTGTACTAGGAGACCTGAAACACCCATCTTCCATTAATACAAGGCATGTTGTCAAGTGGTCTAGCTAAAGAAAAAAATAAACTCATGACAACTAAAGTTGGCATGTTAAAGCGTCACAGAGCTCTGGGACGTGAACCAGCATCATCTGCATTAAGAAACAAAGTAACGGTGCATTCTAGGTCATTTGGTTTAAAAATAGATCTTGAGCCCATTACGCTGCAGATTAAACAGAAAAGCATGTGATTAACAAAAATTATAGCATTTTAAACATTTCACTAAAACCACCCCCCCCCTCAAATATGAATCATGCTGTAGTTACTTCCCATCTAAAACCCCAGCATTTCTCTAAACTAATGGAATTAAAGTTAGCTCAGCAAAAACGAGTTTAGTGACAGATTGAAAGAACAGGCATGACTTGGGATCCAGCTTTTAACCTAACAAGGTAGCCATATCTTTGCCAAGCTGCAGGATAAGAGCCCTCCGTCAAGGGGACTGGACACAGGAAACCCAATATATTAAACACATCTCGTATGAGGTGACAGAACAGTAGTGACAACCAAGGAGTAGCTTACAGCCCAGAGCACCCAATCCGCCTAGCTGAAGGACATGAAGGCAGAAACAAAATGGAACAGAATAGGGACAAGACAACAACAGCTTACAACAAAACATTTACATTGTTAAAATAATGTAGGTAATCCATACCATCACTAAAATGTATATGCTCCGTACCATCTTCAATAGCTCCCGCTTTTGCATCTTTTTTCTTGCTCTTCTTTTTTGGAATTTTCTGAAATGGGGCAAATTCTACAATAGCAGGGTACTCCTGACCTATTGGCAGGGAGAGAGAAAAAAAGACAAACAGGGGGGGGAACAAATAAAAGGATTCTTAACAATTAAGAATGGACCCAAGTAAACTTTCTTCTACCAAAATATTTTCCCTCATCTTAAATTCATAAAAAAGTAGGATGGAGACAAGCTCAGTCTGTCCAAAAAAAAGTTAAGGTTTTTTTTAGATCCATTAGACAGACTATGCAGTCATTTTAAATAATAAATAACGATACATTGAAAAATTAAGGTACATGTAGTATATTGCACCAGCTGGGGTGTTGTTCCCCCCCCAACCCCCGAGTGAAGTAATACTCACTAACATCTGCACCACAGGAAGCAAGTTCCTTTCACATGTGAAATAAATCCAGTCATGGAACGCTAACAGTAAAACATCCTTTATGGTATTAAATCACTTAAAGGATTCCTTTTTAAAAATTAAATCAACTTTTGTGTCTGCCAGGACAGATATCTGCCTATTCGGTGTGCGACTCCATTCTCTGATGTGTTCCACATCTACTGGTGGAAGTACAGTAAAAGCAAAATAAATCTAGACTGATCAGTACAAGTAACTGGAAAAATTAAACAGTTTTACTTAACATTTTCTCATACCAGTTGTTCACAACTGCAACACCCAGAGCACCAATCTTTTTAATAAAATGTATTTTGGCTCTTTAAGGCAATCACGCAAAGAAAAACATTTCATAGTAATAGGATGCTTTAAAAGCATAGCATCAAAATGCGATCACTACTAGGTTATACTACATAGAGAAATCTCAACATCAATATTCGAAAATGGATGCATGAGGACAAAGAACTAATGGATGCCAATTGAGGAAAGCAAACCAGGAGCTATCGACAATACACAGACATAGAGTTTAAAAATACCATACCTTTGTTATCAATGAAAACATAGCCATCAAATTGATCCCTGAAGAGGACAATGTCCTCTTGGTTTTTAAAGTTGATATATGCTCTAGAAAATATGTGAGGAAATAAACTGTAGGGAAAAACAGAGATTTTACTTAAGAAATAGTTTGAAAAGGTACAATAAACCTACATTGTTTTACAGAAAATACTCTACATTACAAAGTTTACAGTCAATAGTTATGGTGTTAGCAATCTGTACAACAGAAAGCTCCCCTCATTATAGGCAGATAAAGTTTTACACATTTATTGTGGTTCAGAAATTGAATTAAGACCCAACATAAAAGATCCAAACTGAAACATAATTTTAGGGTTAAACTCAACAACGGCTGAAATTTGTAACAGCAACAATTTCAATTGACAAGTGTAAAAAAAAATTAAAACTCCACAGTTGGAATTTCCCCAATAGGTCAACCAAACTGACATGTTACATCACCATGAAATAAGGAATACTCACAAAAAACCCACTTTTGAGCATTATCTTGTTATCTATCATTTCATAAAGTTTAAATTCAGAAATGGTTCTCGACAAAATCAGGTTGATTATGGTCAAGTTCTGTACTTATGTTCAGCGCACTACTGCAAAAAAAGTGAGGAAGTGCTGCCACCAGGACAGCAGTACATCAAAATAAGTGTCATTCTCAGTCAGCACTGGGTTCAACAATCAGTTTGAAACATTGCCCACTCACATCACTGTGCTACACTTTTTTTTGAGCACAGTATGACTCTGAATGTATCAATTTAATCAGATGAGATCTTTGTTCATACCTGTGACTGCAAATATGCTGCTCTATTGGTCTGAGACCAGTAGATATAGAGTGTGAAGTGCAGCCAGCAGTGCCCAAGCTCAGCCGGTGTGCAAATCGTACTCGGTCTGCCAGGAGATAACTCTGTGCATGTGTGTTTATGTATGTTACGCATGTTCCTCAGCACTACTTTTTACTATTACAGTGGGTGGGAGCACCAACTTAATGTATAGTCTTATTAAAGTGTACTGTTAGGTTCAACAGACTATACTTCACATGGTACCAAGCACAGGTTGTATGAGACAGCAACATGAAGGGTTTATTGCATTCCAGAGTCAGATTGGGATCTGATTTAAGAGTTATGCTGCCAGTTTTGTATCGGTGTGCACCCAAAATGTTCTGCAGCCTGTCAGGCTTACGATCAATGTGAACTTAGAATTGTTTCAGTGCATATGTGCAAATCAAACTCAAGTGTGTCTCAATGGGGTTCTAAGATGTCATCAACTGACAACATCATGAATGTAGCACCACAGGATTTGTACTTGACTAATACCACAGGAGGGTGGGTCCATCAATACAAATAGAGGTTAAGGGAAACAAAGGCCACCCCCTCTGATTTTTAATGCAGTTGATAATGTGGACGTCATGATTTACACAAACAAAAAAGATTGATACAATTCTGTAACGGTAACTTACTTACCTTGAATTGGTAGAAAAAAACTCAAAGTAATCATGCTCAGGTAACGGGGCAAGTTGCTCTTCTAACTGTTCTTTTGTCAGACTGGGAGGCAAACGGCGGATCACCACCTGATTGTAAAGGCAGTTAAAATATTCTATCAGCTACTTCTTTAAAAAAATATACAATGCACATCTTAATGTTACCACATCTTAATGTTAAAGCTATTTTAAAATAGCTTTAAGTTCAGGAACAGATGGCTCAGATCCAATGTGCCACTCAATCTTTGAACATCCAAATACTGAAAAATAAGAACAATCCAATTGTTATAGTTTTGCAACAGATGTTTTATGGTCCTACTGCAGTAAGAGGATATTCAGTAAATTACTATTAAAGAAAACCCCTAGTAACACTGAACACGTCTATTAAAAAGGTGCAGTCTTACCATCAGGGTCATTTAAACATTACAAATATTTCTTTAAAAATTTGCTTTCAGTTTAAACAGTGAGTGCTGATATCAGGAAAACTAACGAAGGCAAATCTGAAGCAGTTGGAGTGCTGATCATTAGTGGAGGCACAGATTAAACTCCAGAATGACTCAGCCACAAGTGTATACATTAATTAATTCAGCTCTATCAGGCTTTTATTATTGTTGTCGCAGTCATAGCTAAAAGTGCATTTCTCACATGAATCACTTACCAAAAAGAAAAAGCATTTATTAGAATTATGTACATACAAAAACAAATAGGACTGTTGTAAGAAACCAGGATCTTCCAGAAAACAGCCCAGCTACCTTGGATTTGTACATTTACACTGACAGCATCATAACTTCTATAGAAGACATGGTTTTAACCTACAAAGCGCAACATGGAACTATTAACAAGAACGTGTATATAAAAACCCAGCCATTTAGGTAGACATTGCATCCTGAACCTGGCTCTACTCGATTCAGGCCTGTTGCTTCACAAACCTTGGTTAAGGCCTCTTTCTTCTCCTTTTTCTCGGGTCTCTCTGCCCTCTCCTCACACTTAATCTCCACTTTCTTCTCCTTGGGTTTGGTATTCTCCTTGTCTTCCTTCATGACGACGCACCCTCCACACAGGCCTCTCTTTTCCCACTCACTCCAACTTCAAGTTAAAACCTGAGCCTTTTTTTCCTCCCTCCCCCTCAACCAAACCTCCCTGTCACGTCACTCACACCCACCTCCTCTTCTGATTGGTAGATGCGCGGGCGGAGGGCGGGATCAATGTTGGCAAGTTGCCGCGAGATTTGAACCGGCGCGTTCCCCCGTCGCGCGCGCGCGCGCGAGCGAGCGAGCGAGAGAGAGATCAGGGTTTGCAACGGGATAAGCGCGCGAACGGCCGCGCACGCGTACACCTCGCGCTTGGGCGCCTTTCCGCGCATGCTCGGCGTTGCGGAGAGAAGGTCAGTCCGGACGGGAGTCGGTCCTGCTCTCGTCGAATTAGGGATGTGGTACGAAATCCTCCCCGGGCTCAGCATCATGGCCGTGTGTCTTACGATCCCTGGTCTCTCCACTATCTACGTTCACAGATGGACGAACGGTGGCAAGGCAAGTAGTCGGGCCGGAGCTACGTGTTGTAGGCCGTCAGTCCGAGTGCAGCCGCTTCGGGTCGCCTTGTGACCGCACCAGCTCACCACTGGCAGTCGCTGGATAGTCCAAAGAACTTGCATTTATATCGCGCCTTTCACGGCCTCGGGACGTCCCAAAGCGCTTTGCAGCCAATGAAGTCCTTTTGGTGTGTTGTAAATGTAGGAAACGCGGCAGCCAATTTGTGCACAGCAAGATCACACACACATCATCTGGTTTTACTGCAGTAAAAACAGAAAATGCTGGAGAAGCTCAGCTAGTCAGGCAGCAGCTGTGGAGAAAGAAACAGAGTTAACATTTCAGGTGGAAGACCTTTTGTCGGAACTGGAAGATTTCCAGTATCCACAGTATTTTGTTTTTGATCTGGTTTACTGATGTTGGTTGAGGGATAAATATTGGCCAGGATACCGGGGACAGCTCCTCTGCTCTTTGAAATCATGCCATGGAATCTTGTACGTCCACCTGAGAGGGCACAGATTTAAGATAAATGGCAAAAAAATCCAGGGGGGAAATTAGATTTCTTTTTGCACGTGAGTTATGATCTGTAATGCACTGCCTGAAAGGGTGGTGGAAACAGATTCAGTAGTAATTTTCAAAATGGAATTGGCTATATACTTGATAAGGAGAAATTTGCAGGGCTATGGGGAAAGAGTAGGGAAGTGGGATTAATTGGATAGCTCTTTCAAAGAGCTGGCACAGGCAGGTGGGCCTCCTTCTGTGCTGTATGATTATTTGATCTGAAAGACAGCACCTCTGATAGTGCAGCACTCCCTCAGTGCTGTACTGGAGTGTCAGCCTGGATTTTGTGCTCAACTCAATCTTCTGATGCAGAGGCGAGAGTGCTATCACTGAGCCGAGGCTGATGCTCGTAACATGGGCCACTGTTTTCATAACATTCATAACCTGTACGTCAAGCAGCAGTGCCCTTGTAATTGGCATGTAGGGGGGAGCCAGAAAAATCTTAGAGTAAGTTTCAGGAATATGTACTTTGTACCTTCACTGCTTGTAATTGGGGGAAGCCCTGGAGAAGAAAGGAGTGCGCCCGAGTGAATATATAAACTGCCTGTTTCTGAAACTAGCAGTAACTGTCACGAATTAGGCTTCTTTAACTCAGTTTTTAAAAAATGTATCTGCTGTTTTGGGTTTACTATACCATTATCGTGCTTCTAAAAAGTCCTTTCTGCAATCTCTTTTCTAGGCTGAAGAGGTTGCTGCAGCTTATCAAATAATTCCTTATAGCTTTTTCCTCTCTCACCAGGGCTAAGTTTTGTTACTGTGCTGTGTATGTTGCAGCAACCAGATCTGTACTCAGTATGGTGCAGTTTGACCCCAGGGCACTCTACAGCTTTGGCATGACCTCTGGAGCTTTGATTCGACTGATTTGACAGTATAACCCAACAGTCTGGTTGCGTATTGCTACTTCACACTGACTGGTACCAGTTGGCTACAAATAGACTATGTGCTTTTCATTAATTTCTCGCACAATTATGCTAGGAGTTAGCTGATTCTGACACAACTTTTTGCAACTGAAGTATTGTGCCACTGAATTGTAGGGCACCAGTTTGCATTTTCCTTATGTGCTGAATTCTTGATCTTGGCTGGGCAAGTAAAGATACTCCCTTCTCCACAGGGGGAAAAGAAGACTGGGGTGGGAGAGTAGACAGCTCTCAATACAGGATAGCAGTGGCAAAGGCCTGGTAGCAGATCACCTGAAACAAATTAAACTGGGTGAATTACATTAGTGCATTTTGTTCTCTGGTTTTTGTATTGTTGGTTATTTAATGTTTGTTTTCATATCCACTTTCATTAACTGCCTCAACTAGAAATAACATAGTCTGTAGATTTTTGCATTTCTATCAAAAGATTGAATTTGAGATTCAGTTAATTGGGGAAATTTTAAAAATTGATACTTTATTAGAGTGACCATTCACGTTTGTGAATGTCACTGCCTAATGGTTGTTTGCTCAATAATTGAATTCTGAGCTCTCAATACCAATCTAATAATCCTGAATATGTAAATGTACGTTGGCAAGGTAAGGACTTGGATTTAACTCGAGACTAGCCCTTTGGTAGTTAATAGAGTTGCACGTAAAGCAAATAATAAAAAGATACTTAAAACCAGAATAAACCATGTACAAAGTGGTATTGTAAGGCTATTTTCTTGATTCAAATCAATAATGAGGTCTTTATTAAAACAATTATGACATGATTTGATAAAGTACCACATAATAGGCTTGTTAGCAAAATTAAAGCCCATGGGATTAAAGGGATAGTGACAGCATGGATACAAAATTGGCTAGGGGACAGAAAGCAGGGAGTAGTGGTAAATGGTTGTTTTTCAGTCTGGAGGGAAGTATACAGTAGTGTTCCCCAGGGGTCAGTATTAGGACCATTGCTCTTTTTGATGTGTATTAATGACCTGGACTTGGGTATAGAGGGTATAATTTCAAAGTTTGCAGATGACACAAAATTCGGAAACGTAGTAAATAATGTGGAGGATATTAACAGATATCAGGAGGACATAGACTGGTGAAATGGGAAGACACATGGCAGATGAAATTTAATGCAGTGAAGTGATGCATTTTGGTAGGAAGAATGAGAGGCAATGTAAACTAAATGGTACAATTTTAAAGGGGGTGCAGTAATAGAGAGACCTGGGGGTGCACAAACATAAATCTTTGAAGGCGGCAGGACAAGTTGAGAAGGCTGTTTTTTAAAAAAAGGCATATGGGATCCTGGGCTTTATTAATAGAGGCATAGAGTACAAAAGCAAGGAAGTTACGCTAAACCTTTATAAAACACTGGTTAGGCCTCAGCTGGAGTATTGTGTTCAATTCTGGGCACCACACTTTAGGAAGGATGTCAAGGCCTTAGAGAGGGTGCAGGAGAGATTTACTAGAATGGTACCAGGGATGAGGGACTTCAGTTGTGTGGAGAGACTGGAGAAGCTGTGGTGGTTCTCCTTAGAACAGAGAAGATTAAGGGGAGATTTGATAGAGATGTTTAAAATCATGAACGGTTTTGACAGAGTAAATAAGGAGAAACTGTTTCCAGTGGCGGAAGGGTCGGTAGCCAGAGGACACAGATTTAAGGTAATTGGCAAAAGAGCCAGAGAAAACATTTTTGTACGCAGCGAGTTATGATCTGGAATGCATTGCCTGAAAGGGCAGTGGAAGCAGATTCAATAGTAAATTTCAAAAGGGAATTGGATAAATACTTGAAGGGAGAAGATTTACAGGGCTATGGGGATAGAGCAGGGGAGTGGGACTAATTGGATAGCTCTACCAAAGAGCCAGCACAGGCACAATGGGCCAAATGGCCTCCTGTGCTGTACCTACTATGATACTATGATTCATAGATTCCTTCTTCTTGATTGGTATGAGCTTAATGAAAAGGCAGCAAGTTTGACTTTCATTTTAATAGTGAGCAAGTTGCTGGCTTGCTCATTCTTTGGCCAAGGAATGTGGCCTAAACCCTGTGGATCACTGTGATTGTTTCTGTTTTCCAAGCCAGTTGTTCTTGTGGCCTCACTGAGTAAGACTGCAGATTAATGGGCAGTTTTGTGCTTAGTGGGTTTATGTCCATCAGGAGTTAGGTTGTGACTAGGTACACTTATTTCACATAAGACCTTCCCAGTCAACTGAAGAGGAGATGTTTTGTCCCCTCAGTCTGAACTCAATTTCAACCCTGGCCTAGAGGTAAAAGAATAGTGTTTTATATCCTGTCCGAAGAATCCCCACTTTCTTTATTTTTCCCTCCTTATCACTGCCCCCTCACTGATGCTTAACCGTAGACATTGTTATTGAGGAAACAGTCCTATAAACTTTACAGAGTAGTTTCACTGCTGCTGAAGAGCTTTGGTAATACTTGCTTCCTACAGCATAACTCTAATTTTCACAGAGAGTTGTTCAAGACTGTATTAAGTACTTTAAAGCCAGTGTGAGAATTTTTTGGGATTCTCTCAGGTCAAAGAAAGTGATAACATCATTTTTATATAAAATGTTAGCAGCTCCCCATGGCATTTCTAATGTTAAGTCGGAGGATAAGCTATTCTATAATCACAGGAGTGTTATACCATGTTAAACACAAAGTACTATATAATAAATAGAGGCTGTGTACATCGTGATAGTCCTTTCCTAATAGACATAAAGGGGCTGCCTTGAAGAAAGTTGCCTGCTATTTTTAACTTGGTTAAGGCCACTTGATTAGTGCAGATGCCTAATCTATCTCAACTACTCTTTTGGAGAAATGTTGCAATCTTAAGGCTAATAGCTGTTTGCTGAGGGAAGTTTGCACAAAAAAACTGAAGCAGCAATCCCATCTCCCTGAGACTGAGCAGATGTAACAGTTCATTGGCCTCCTGATGTCTAACTTGGCAGCTGCTTATAAATTCAACAATACTGTTTTTAGGCTTCAAGATCAAGTAACCAGCTGGAAATAACTAGCTTTTTTTAAAGATGCTATTTATTCATTAGTAGATTTCTTGCTTGTCCAGTTGTGATTTGCTGTTTTAAGGTTATTTGAATCAATCAGATGTAAATATGACATATGCTTTCAAGTGCAGTAAATGAGGCAGTTGCAAATGTTTACTTGTATGTATACAGACAGTATATGTGAAATGGCAAATGTGATGTTCTGAAATTCCAGAGCCATACTTATGAAAAAACATAACGGCATTGGAAAGAGTTCAAAAGATAACTAGAATTATACCAGGTTTTAAATCAGTGAGCTATGGAGAGGTTACGGGGACTAAAACTGTACTGATTGGAGAAAGGAAAATATTTGGAATTACAGAATTTTATAGTACAGTTGGGTCCAGTCAGCCCATCATGCTGATGCCAGCTCTCTAAAAGAGCTATCCACTTAGGCTCATTTCCCTGCCCTTTCCTCATACTCTGTTAAATTTTTCGTTTTCCTTTTAAAAGCTATTATAGATTCTGCTTCCACCAGTGTTTCTGGTGAGGCTTTCCATGTCCTAACAACTCTCTGCATTAGAAAAAATACTTATAATATCACCTTTTATTGTTTTGATGATGACCTAAAATTATGCCCTCTAGATATCAACTTACCAACTAGTGGAAATAGTTTTTCCTGATTGACCATATCAAAATCTTCTAATTTTGAACTTCTTTATCAGATCTCCTCTTAATCTTCTCTGGAGGTGAGAAACATGGCTGAAGCTTTATAATTTTTAAAGGGAATTGATGAGGTGGATGTGGAGATGTTCATTGTGCAGAATCTAAAGAAGCTTAGGGACACATTTAAAAGAAAATGAGTTAAATGTCACTTGAGGAGTAACTACCTTAAAATTACATTAGACTAAAGTGAAAGCCGACCCTGTTGAAACTTTCAAAAAGGAATCTTCACATTCCTAATTGAACAGCGGGCAGAGGATTACAAGCTGGGCCATTCTTCACCGCTACCTTCTTGTGATGTAGTCCACCTTCCAATGGAGAGGGGTAAAATTGGAGGAAAGTTAAGAAGGGCATTAGGAATGAATGCCTAGGATCACCTGGCTGTGCCAAGGAATGATCCTGTGAGGACCAACCCATGTTGAGTATTAAAACCTGTTTAAAAGCCACAATTGGAATTCAATCATCATATGTTCTGTGTGTAAAATCAATAGATATATTTATAATGTGCTGACAGAGCTGGGTTAATGTACTGCTGCACCAGTGGTACTCTAACTGTCTGCTAGAGATAAACCTTAGTTGACTTGTTCATTGATTTTCATATACACATAGTCACACCCACCCCATTCTCTCTGGAAAAGCACCTTGCTTCAGCTTAATGCCTTTTCCATAGAACAGCTGAGATTGAGAACTCTCCACTTAAGCAATCACACGCTTGAATTGCAACCTTACTGTAGAACGTTGTGGCTCGGTGTCGAATTTTGTTTGCTAACGCTCCTGTGAAGCACCGTGGGACGTTTTACTATGTTAAAGGCACTATATAAATGCAAGTTGTTGTATGTAATTCTGGTGGTGGAATAGAAAGGAAACTTCAGATTTTCCTTTAGAATTGATGTGTCTATTCCAGAGCAATGTGGATTCTTACAGATTAGAGTATACCCCTGATCCTTGTAGCCTTTTAAAATTCTGACAATTAAAAAGTTCCTGTTGTCGGAATTACATTACTCAACTGTGTCTCATGTGAGGACTATGGCTGAAATTCATCCAATATCAGTGGTAGAGTCCATTGAGAACTGCTTAGTGTAAGTCTTGGCAATAAAATTAAAGGTGTACTGTACTTAAAAAAAAAAGTTTGGTACTTTTTAAATCCAGGGTTTATTTTAAGCATAAAGAGTATAAAATATTTTTTTAAAAACAAATCCAGTTAACACATTTCAATGATTCTTTATGTTTAGGAAAAGAGGACTGCTCGTTTACCTTATCATTGGAGTCTGATGGAAAGAGACAGGAGAGTATCTGGCTGTAAAACTTACTACAAATCAAAGGTAAATTCTTGAGTGTAAATACTGAGATTGCTTATTTTGACCGCAAAATGATGCATTTTTAGTGGGAAAAACAAAATTTCATAATGCAATTAAAAGAAAACTGTGCCAAGTCGATTTAAGATGTAGGACTTAAAATAGTATATTTTTTATTGGTGTAGTTGTGTAAAACTAATGTCCTATTTAACTCTTCTGCTTTACCAGGGATTAGAGAACATCGACTGATGGGCTTTTCACCTCAAACAACGGGACTCATGAACCTGCAGGAGGATGGTTGCTGCAATCTTAACTTTAATCTTTGTATCGTAATGAAAACTACACATTTCACATGAAATGGAAAATAAAAATGTTAACAAGTTATATAGGTTGTCTTTTTTTTTATTCGTTCATGGGATGTGGGCATCGCTAGCAAGGCCAGTATTTGTTGCCCAGAGTTGAAAATCAGGATGGGGTGAGGGGGCATCTTGGCCACCCCACTGATGCTCAAGGAAAGCCTGACGCCATAGCAGGGGGAGCCTGTAAGTGGGTGAGCAGCCCGCCCCCCTGAAAGGGGCATGAGGCTGCTTCATTATGCAAATTGGGGTCCTACGCTGGCTGTAGGACCCGCCCCTGCCAATGCAAAATTCAAGTACAAAAGGATGGAGGTTGCCTAGTTGTACCAGGTCTTGATTGGCTTAACCAGTGGTCCTTAAAGGGACGGCTGGAGGCTGCTCAAAAAAAATTAGACACACAATTTTTTCAACGCTATATTTTCACGGAGCCAGAAAAGCAGGCATGCTCTTGGTTCCATAAAAATACTGCAGGCTGCTGCCAGCCTGGGCTCAATTCCCTCAGCTTTGTCTCCTCCCCCAAAGGACGTACCTGTGGGCTGGCATGGCATCGGAATCAGTCAAGCCACCAGCGAGCTGCATCGGGCTGCCCATTTGCGCCCGCAGCTTGCTGCTTCCATTCAAATGATGCCCGATGCTGAAATTGACTCTCGACTTGGACCAACGCACAAAGCAGTCGTTCCACTGACTTGCCACCTGTTTTGGGTGCAAGTTGGATTTCTCCCCCCCTCCCCCCCCCCCCTACTACGTGCGTGGATATTGGACAGGATGCTTTTGCGCCCAAAATAGCCTGTGAATTCCCTGTCCAGGCTCACGCATGAGAAATGGTCTCTTCAACAAGGTAATGCGGGGCCTGTGGAACTGTAAGCTAGCACAATTCACTGTTATTGGGAAAGTGAATGAGAGAAATCTGGAGAAAGAAAAATACATATGAGAAAGCATGAAAAAGACACCAAGGTCAAATCAGGGGAGATAAAAAAGGTGTTTTTTTTTAAAATACATTTATTATTGCTCAAATTGAATCACTTATTAGAGATATTCTCATAATTGCAGCAAATTGTTAAGGGATATGTTATAATACATCCACACCTTTATGTCTGCTGATGGAGTTTACTGTGTGATTTGTTGCACGTTGATGTTAACTATTGTATCCAGTAATGAGGAAGAAACTTAAAAACAGTGTAGTGATGATGCTGATTTTGTAGGTGGACTTCACACCACAACATGCAATTCCTGGAGCTAGAAAGAAATTACATAATTAATATTTGATATTTTTAAATATAGGAAGAAATTTAACAGTTTTAGTAGAGATTGTCTGACTTCTTTCGTAACCTAGAAAATGAATATGATTTGAAAACTTTACAAAGAAGCAACAATGGCTGTGTATTCTTGGGGATTAACACAACATTGCCGACCAAAATTATGTAGATTTTGTTGAGAGGTGAGAGTGAGAAACCAAGAAATCATAGACCTGTTAGTCTTACCAAAATGTGGGGAAGTTATTGGAATCTAATTAAGGACAGAGTGACTGAGCACTTAGAAAAATTTGAGCTGATTAGAGCACCAACATGGATTTGTAAAGGGTAGGTCATGTCTAACAAACCTAATTGAATTTTTCGAGGAAGTAACTAAAGTAGTAGACAGGGGAATGTCTATGGATGTAGTTTATATGGACTTCCAGAAGGCTTACGATAAGATTCCACATAAGAGACTGTTAGCTAAAATTAAAGCTCATGGAATTGAAGGTAAATTATTGACCTGGTTAGGCGATTGGTTAGGTGGTAGAAGACAGAGAGTAGGGATAATGGGTATGTACTCAAATTGGAAGGCAGTGACTAGTGGTGTCCCACAAGGATCTGTGCTGGGGCTTCAACTATTCACTATATTTATTAATGACTTAGATAATATAATAGAGAGCCGATGACACAAAGATTGGTGGCAAAGTAGGTAGTGTAGATGGAAGCATAAAGTTACAAAGAGACAGTGATAGATTAAGTGAGTGTGCAAAACGGGCAGATGAATTTTAAAGCAAGTAAGTGTGAGGTGGTCCATTTTGGACCAAAAAAGGTTAGATCAGAGTTTTTTTAAATGGCGAAAAGCTAGGAACAGTGGAGGTCCAAAGAGGTTTAAGGGTCCATTTATATAGATCACTAAAATGTAATGGTCAGATACCAAAAAAAAATCAAAAAGGCTGATGGAATGTTAGCCTTTACATTTAGAGAGTTAGAATATAAAGGAGAGGAAGTTTTGCTACTGCTATACAAAGCCCTGGTTAGGCCACATCTGGAGTACTGTACAGTTCTGGGCATCGCATCTTAGGATATATTGGCCTTGGAAGGAGTGTAGTGCAGATTCACCAGAATGTTACCAGTGCTCCAAGGGTTAAATTATGAGGAGAAATTACATAAACTAGGCTTGTATTTCCTGAAATATAGAAGGTTAAGGGATGATTTGATTGAGGTTATAAAGATTTTTAAAGGAATTGATAGGGTAGATAGAGAGAAACTTTTTCTGCTGGTGGGGGAGTCTAGGACAAGGGGACATAACCTTAAAATCAGAGCCAGGCCATTCAGGAGAGAAGTTAGGGAACACTTCTTCATGCAAAGGGTGGTAGAAGTGTGGAACACTCTCCCATAAAAAGCAGCTCAATTAATAATCTTAAATCTGAGATCAATAGATTTTTGCTAGCCAAGGGTATGAAGGAATATGGAGCCAAGGTGGGTAGATGGAGTTAGGATACAGAATGGATTTAACATCAATGCTTGTGATAATCATAGAATGTTATAGTGAAGTCGTATATTTTAATTTCAGAGTTGGCAATCAATAAAAAGCCCCAATGTCCCAAATAATCACCATGGTGTTGCATTAAGAACTTATTCAAATTTGCATTGTTTTTCACTCACCTTTGGTTAAAGGATGTGATTGTACATTAAGCCAGTAGATTTCACGAGATTGTGCTACAGTTGCCCTGTAATGTGAAATGAAATATGACTAACAGCGGAAGCCATTGATTAATACCAGATTTGTGATCCCCCACCCCCCGGAAGGCCTAGTGGGTAAAGGCATGTTGCCTAATGTAGCACTAAGTCACACAGACCTGAAGGTCCCATATTTGATTCCCATTCTGTGCTGAGTTAGCTTATCTCACCAGAGGTAGTGGTAACTGCCCTTGGTGTCACTGGGCTAGGGAGTTGCAAAATCAGCTAAACATCCCTCTCCTGGCTGCTGTCCAGTGATCTCTGGTAGAAAGTACACGTGTAGGTATTGGATGGTAGGAGGAAAGGGCTGTACCTGGCTGTGATGCTTCCTATGGTCCAATGGCCTGCCAACACTCACTATCTAGACTCACCCATGACAAATGGGCACTTAGCTGAGGTACCAGAGGCCATTTTGCACCTATAGAACTGTACCCCAGTAGGAGTTAACATCTTCACTACAGACAAGGGAAGAAAACTGGCAAAAAAATACCACTGATCTCAGCTTTGGTTTCTTTTCAATTGAGAATCCAATGCGAAGAATCAAGATCCACGGTGCAGAACACCACCAAAATAGACTGTTAGGTGACTTTTCAACTTTACTTCATTCTTATTTAATATTTACATAAAAACATTTTTGATTGATTAAAAAAATGCTGATAGAATTTAATATAACAATCTACATGCAGCTTTTTTGCCTTGGGTCAGCAGGATAGGTGGGTTAGGTCAGCAATAATGATGCTGCTCCATATTCATCTCCCAGTGAGCACCAATGAGTCAGATACGTAGAGCTAGCCCTCCCTTCCCATCCCCCACCAGTGACTACAGAACACATGGGTACCCCCCACTCAGGACATCACAATATTGCAACTCAGATCCAAGAAGCTCTCACGCAGCCCTAGATGTACAGGAGGAACGGGGCACATTCCACAGCTAGAATAAATACAACCCTCACCTACCAAGGCCAGTAAGGCTTAGATGGAAATTGTCAGGAAGCCCCAGAGATCGGTTACAATCCTTTCATCAAATAACAAGTTTAAAATTAATTAAATTTTTTCCTTAGAAGTGTCTAATACAGCTACTCCAGAGGTACAGTCCATGCATGTCATGTAGTTCTGAACCAGATGAACCAGGAAGGTCCCAGGATTGATCCCCTGAGCTAGGTTAGCCGATCTCACCAAGGTAGTTGGTCTCAGTTGGCAGTATGGGTAAGGGAAGTGAAAAACCAGGGTTCCTGTTCCTGAGAATTATAAAGTGGCCTCTGATGGACAGTGCGTATGCATTGGGCATCAGTGGAAGACAGGATCGGGCTCTGCTATGATGTCCCTTACAGTCGAATAGCCTACTGATACTTATCATCCGGGCTCACACATGGAGAATGGCCACATAGAGGAAGGTACTAAAGGGATGCCAGTGCCTGTGAAGCCCAACACGAATCACTACCTTAAGGAAAGGAGAGGATAAAATTGAGTAATGGGGTGGAGGGTGACAGTTAAGGCAGTTTCTGTCTTTGTGTTTCTAGATGGTGTCCACCAAAACCAGGAACAAAAGTATTTCTATGGCAGGGCGCAGTAAATGCAATCAGTCATAAACAGAGGGAACTTTTTGCGAACCTTTGAGGATAAAGGTACAGCCAACTTTTGACCTGTATTTGGGGAACAGTTTATCATAATGCATTACTGGCAAGAGGTGGGAAGTGGTGTTCCACAGGGATCGGTGCTGGGACCACTGTTGTTCACAATTTACATTAACGATTTGGATTCAGGAATCGGAAGTACAATCTCAAAATTTGCAGACGATACCAAATTGGGGGGTGTAGTTAATACAAAGAAGAATGCGTCAAAATGCAAGAAGACATTAATAAATTAGCAGAATGGGTGTGTATTGGCAAATGAGTTTCAATATAGATAAGTGTGATGTACATTTTGGTAGGAAGAATAAGGAGGCCACATACTGCTTGGATAATAAGAGTCTAAAGAGGATAGAGGAGCAAAGGGATCTAGAGGTACAGATACACAAATCACTAAAAGTAATGACGCAGGTTACTATTGCCATAAAAAAAAGCCAAATCAAGCACTGGGGTTCATTTCTAGAGGGATAGAATTGAAAAGCAAAGAAGTTATGTTAAACTTGTATAGAACCTTGGTTAGACCACATTTGGAGTACTGAGCACAGTTCTGGTCTCCATATTATAGAAAGGATATAGAGGCATTGGAGAGGGTGCAAAAAAAGGTTCATAAGGATGATACCAGAACTGAGAGGACATACTTATCAGGAAAGGCTGAACATGCTGGGGTTCTTTTCTTAGAAAATAGAATGCTGAGGGGTGACCCGATAGAGGTCTTTAAGATAATGAAAGGGTTTGATAGGGTAGACGTAGAGAAAATGTTTCCCCTTGTGGGGGAGACCAAAACTAGAGGTCATAAATATAAAATAGTCGTTAATAGATCCAATAAGGAATTCAGGAGAAATTTCTTTATCCGTAGAGTGATAAGAAAGTGGAACGCCCTATCACAAGGAGTAGTTGAGGCAAATAGCATAGATTTTAAGGGGAAGCTAGATAAATACATGAGGGAGAAAGGAATAGAAGGATATGCTGATAGGGTTAGATGAAGTAGGGAGGAGGCTTGTGTGGAGCATAAACGCCGGCATAGACCAGTTGAACCGCATGGCCTGTTTCTGTGCTATAGTTTCAATGTAACTCGATTACAGTAATTAAATAGAAAACAAACTTCTATAAACAAAGAGGTTATTGTCAGTTACTGATCCAGGACTAGTTTGTACCTGAAAGCTGCTCTCTCGGTTTTAAAATCTTGATCCTGGAAGCATGATATGACTTTTCTGTTTTTGTCACCTTTGTTTTGACATTTTTTCCCCCTTCTTTCTGTATTTCTTCCCTTTTAAAAATTGTTTTTCATCCCTTTGGCCGTCTGCCAGAAATGTCCTCATCTGACAACAGTTGCTGTTGTGCCTAATAGGTACCACTAGATAGCACCACAACAGCCATCTCTACCGTCCCACCTGATTCCTTTCACTTGGTCCTGTTTGGAACTACTGCAGTTCTGCATCAGACTAATAATAACCAGAGAAGGTTATCAGGACATGAAATAAATGTATTTAGCACCAGCAGTGAAGGAGTTAATGACTAATAATAACCAGAGAAGGTTCCTGGCAGAATCTGTATTGACAGAGTTGATATGGATTTCTCTTTGATTATTCTGATCATACAATTTTTCCAAATGGATGTTTGAGCAACAAAAATATGCAACTTAGAACTTACAGTTGATTCTCTATGTAGATGATTTTAAATTCAATACCTACACGAATTTAACAGCATTGGGACAGGCTGACTCAGGAGGGATCCATACAAATGTGGTGGAATTGTTTTGGGGGCCTGTGTTTGAGTGGGTAACTGCAGCTCTTCGGTTTCCAAAACACTGAATAAAATAAATACATGGGTGACAAAATAGAAAAAAAAAAGTATTAAAAAGCAGCAATTTTGAACCTCTGTTCTTTTAGTCCGGACCTTACCTGTAACAGTTGGGTATTTTCAGGTGGGTCTTGCCAGGATCCAAGTGGAGAGGTGCCTCCATCCTTTCGAGCTTCCATTAAGAAGCCTCGGTACTGCGGCCCCAGTATTTGAACTGAATGTAACATTAATGTACATGATTAAAATTCTGTCCTCCAAAATAGAACTTTTTAAAGCCTTTCAGATCAGTCTGACAGTTTTAGCACTGCTGTATTGTCCCATTCATAAACTGCATACAGAGTCTAGCAACAAGACTTGTAGGACCGAATGGCCTCCTATTGTGCTGTAAATTTCTACGGTTCTATAACGCTGGTCATATAATGTAGCTAATCCATTGGGGTGTGCAAAAAACTGTGTTCAAAATTATTGTATAATAAATTGCCTTCTGACATAACCATCCCTAACACATACTGTACTGTATTGTGTTATTTGGGAACAAATTAATTCCATTATGTTGAACAAATATAACCAAACAGTAAGAATGTGGCTGTCTGTACTACCCCGGGGAACCTACAATAGCGGGTCAACTGAAGGACTCAACCTGCGGTCTTGCTCACCAGATCAGCCTAATTTGTTTTTAATTCCTTGCATTGCAGGCAGTCAATCTCTAATACTTGATTTGAATTATGCTTCACACACTCAGTTTTACTCCTCATCTGAGAAAACCTCACATCACATTTCACTGAATGATGTACCTAACTGTGTTTTCTAAAAGATCATTAGATTTATAGTTGATGCCGTGTGGCATACCAGATTTGGTCTTGTCAGAAAAGTATAAAGGGATTAATTATATCACAATAAATTATCATTGCAGCAGTTTTTACTGGGAAGAGAGTGTCTCCAGAATTACACAAAAACTTACCTTGTACTGGCGTTCCAGGTTGGTAGACGTTTGCTCCAATATCAATGGTATACGGTGCAGTGTTAGACTGTGGCACAACTCCAGAGTGTCTGGGCATCATACTTTCACACACTGATGAAGGAGCACCATTAGGAAAGCCTTTGCTTAAATTGGAAACTTTCAGAAACACGATGCAACACACAGTGAGGAAATTCCCACAGGCCATTTCTGACAAGCTATACCTGATGTTTCCAAGATCAAGACTGCGAACTATCTGTGAGGTGCACGGGTTAGGTTTGCCGTTACCTTCTTGAGACGGTGTTTTGCTGACTCATTCATGATAATAAAATCCTTTGAGTTTTCATCTCCCTTCTAAGCACAGTTGCAATTATTCTCAGTGAGATATTGCTTGGTTCTGAGTTACACTTGTGAAAACATTCTAATCATTGGTTAGATTTTTACAAAGGACTATTTTATCTATTAGACTGTTATGCTTGATACCCTTGTCCAATCAGTGAAAATACTTCAAAGGAGAATGACATTCCATCTTGAATATTTCAGTATGAAATGAACTGAAGCATTTATTAAAGTGAAAACCTCTCATAGGGGAGGGGTGCATTTATATCATCAGGTTTGCTTTCAAACAAAGCACTGGTAAAGAAATGGAGATACCATTTATTCTCGCCTCTGAATCAGAAGAGGGTTCAAGTCACACTCCAGAAACTTGAGCGCGTAATCCAGGCTGGCACTTCAGTGCAGTACTGAGGGAGTGCTGCACTGTCAGAGGTGCCATCTTTCAGATGAGACGTTAAACCGAGGCCCCCTCTGCCCTCTCAGGTGGGCGTAAAAGATCCCATGGCAATAATTTGAAGAAGAGCAGGGAAGTTCTCCCTGGTGTCCTGGCTAATATTCATCCCTCAACCAACATCAATAAAACAGATTATCTGGTCATTATCTCATTGCTGTTTGTGGGACCTTGCTGTGCGCAAATTGGCTGCCAAGTTTCCTACATTGCAACAGTGACTACACTTCAAAAGTACTTAATTGGGTGTAAAGTGCTTTGGGGTGTCCTGAGGTCATGAAAGGTGCTGCATAAACATTCTCCCACTCCACTGTGCTGATCTCAGCAGCACTGCTGTACATTTATGCTGTCATTTTTGTTGTTATTAAAAACTTTATAGCCAGTGGTAGGGGAGTGCAGCGCATTTGAATTCCATTGAAATCATCTATTCATATCATAGTATGATATAGCGCAAAAGGAAGCCATTCGGCCCATCATGCCTGTGCCAGCTCTTTAGTAGAGCTATCCAATTAGTCCCACTCCCCTGCTCTTTCCCCATAGCACTGTAAATTTTTTCCCTTCAGGTATTTATCCAATTTCCTTTTGAAAGTTATTATTGAATAACATCATCGAATAATGCCCAATGAATAGGTTTGATGAACAACTTCCATTGACTGTTAATTCAGATCAATATCTAGGCCCAGTCAGTGCAAATCAGAGGCAGAACTGATTTCTACCTAATTTCACACTCCATTATGCCACAGAAATAGGTGCACACGAGGCATAATGGAGGTGAAAATCAACCCCACAAGGTCCCTCATATCCCAAGCTTTACACACTTTACCTATAGCCTCAAGAAAAAAGTATATTTACAAAGATGTGCCTTGATGATTTTTTAAAATATTAAATATTTTATCTTTCCGGAGGTCTATGGTGTTTTTCTGACCTTCTGCAGTGGTATCCAAAACAGAAGCACAGTTCTCACAAAACTAAGGTAACATTTCCTTGGTGCTACAAATAGTTCCTGTATTAGAGGGCCATGTAATAATGACAGCGTTCCATCCTCTGCTTTGAAGGATTTCCTAAAGGACTGAGTTTTATAGTTGGTTTGAACAGTACTGTTTTGTCCCTGGTGCTTGGGTTCAGATTCAACCATGAGTGCCAGCGAGAAAGTCTCCTGCTCTCTGCCAGTCATGAGTCTTAGTTCAGCAATCTCAACCCATTGGTCCACGGCAAAAATAAACTGATTGCAATTCGTCTGTAAATTGCTGACATCACTCAGTGAGAATGGTTGTTATGGAAAATTAAAAACTCATACTGGGGCAATGGGGATGGGAAATTGTTTCTCACAGCTTGAAGTTAAGGCACATTATTGAGCTGAAGAAGCGACAGCAGCATTGTGCCCAGTCCTGTTCTGTACCTGACCTGGGAGGCCTCAACATTGATAGCACTGGAACGTCACAGGGCAAATATATATCATACACATCACATGTCTTTTGTGTGTGTAATCCAAATTCTGCACTTCAAACTTTGGAGCAAGTCTGACACAGTTGTAATCTGATCATGTACAGTTGTGATCTTGTGTCACAGTTTACAAACAAGTTAATTATGGAAGAGGAAATCTATTCAACCCAACCTTATCCATCTGGTGTGATAATCAAGTGATAGTCCTTATGTGAAGAACTTCCTGATATTGGTCCTAAATTTGCCTTTCATCAGTTTGAATCCATGCCCCATCGCCTACTTTCATGGTTTATCTTATATATCAAATCCCTTCTCAGTTGCCTCCTTTCAAAACTGAAGAGCCCAGGTTACTCCCATCTTTTTCAATAACTCAATCTTCGGGTGGCTCTTCTCTCTACCTTTTCCGGGGCTTGAATGTTTTTTCTCGTGTCTTGTTGAACAAGATTGGACACAGTGATTGAGGTGCAATCGATAGAGAGTACCATATAGATTCAGTCTATAGTACTTGGATAATATTACACCAAATAATTTCAGTATTACGGAAAAAATGAGAGTGATAGATCTTAACAAATAATAACCATTTTTGTACAAACAGCTACACTGAATGACATTACAAACTGTCCATTATCACATAATTCCAAAACTTCCAACCATACTCTACTTAATTGATGTTATATTTAAGTATCTTTAATATCCATTTGTTTATTAGATAACACAACTTCTTCCTGCTAAGAAAACATTTCTTAATGCTCACACTCTGTTATAAAGTATTATAATTACCTTTAATATCATTTTGGTTACTTTGGTAACCATAGTTTTACTTAAGGAACCACGAGGTAACTATGCCACGGAAACTAGTCTGGGTGAGTGATTTAGCCCAATACAGTGAATCTGACATACCTCATTGTATAATTCATGTGTAGATGGTTAAAGTAGTGCAGCCTCCACTCAGCAAATCTCTCCTCCCTCCACACCATCGGTTTTCAAAATTGTGGACTCTAAGGGGTCTGTAAGATCATCAGATTTTCTGTACAATTTGGGCTGGGTACAACATGTTCCATAAGCACAGCGTCCCAAAAATTCTGTATCCTATATTTTACCGCATGTCTCTTTTGATTATATATATACTAAAAAAAACATTTTCTGCAATGACACCACTGTTTTCCTTTGGGTAACTGACATTGTCTCTCAGAAGTTAGGGCGAGAGGTGCCCAGGAGTGTGTCAATATTTGCAAGAGGTCCTCCACACAGAAAGGTTTGAAAATCTCTACTCCACGGTGTCTATTAGTTACAGTGACAAACTCGATAGCAAGCTTATTGCAGCCATACCACACACTAGCTGCAAAGAAGGGTCAGAGGCATAACAGCTGGTGGCAGTGAATGCATGGCTGCAGTTTACTAATTCTGGCCATATTAAACATGGCAGCTCAGCAGGATAGCAAGAGTGAAATTGGTGTTTTATTTAATGGTTTGCGAAAAGTATGTTATTGGCATATTGTTTGCTGTAGAACCACAGCATTCATGATGCTGTTGTCAAAAATGAGTGATTTAGCAGTACGTTCCTTCAAATTTTAGCTCCAGTTTATTTGTATTTTTCTGGAGTGTGTGTGTGTGTGTGTGTGTGTAGAGGGGGTAATTGAAAAATTCTGTCTTTAGACATAGAAAGTAACATTAATGCACACTGACACTGAGATATATGGTGAGGAACTACTCTGTGGTTTGATCTTAGAATCAATAAGCATCATACTTTTATATGTTGACCATAATGACATTTCAGTTTGTGTATAAGAACGTATAGTTTTTCCTTAACATCAGTCAGCATTAATGTTTCATCTTGAGCATGAGAACTTATAAATGTTCCCTCAGTGTCTCAATTAGGCACAATGAACCGGGCTGAACAAATAGGACAGTCAGCAAAATGGAGGTTGTAAGCAGATTGTTGCCTGAATGTAAAGTTCTTCTCAACCAACAACAACAACAACTTGCATTTATATAGCGTCTTTAACGTAATAAAACATCTCAAGGCGCTTCACAGGAGCGTTATCAAACAAAATTTGACATGACCATAATAAATCTAGTTGTTATTCCTTTATGCCCTGGCCAATATTTATCCCTCAACCAATACTTAAAAACAGATAATCTGGTCATAATCACATTGCTGTTTCTGGGATCTTGCTGTGCGCAAATTGGCTGCCGCGTCTCCTACATTACAACAGTGACTACACTTCAAATGTACTTCATTGGTTGTAAAGCGCATTGGGACATCCTGAGGTTGTGAAAGGCGTTATATAAATGCAAGCTCTTTCTTTCTTTATCATTCAATGAGAAACCCTAAAAACGATATAACAACAATAAATTGTGATGATGAATCTTCAGGAACAATGCAAAAGACTCAGAAACTTCCAACTCACTATCTGTCAATGACTGTTACTTTAAACATCAAACTCAAGCATGCTTGTCACCTGCTCGGTGCTCTGATTAAAGTTTTTAAAATTCTTGAGATGGAATTTTAAGCTGAGTTGTTTTAAATGATCAAATCTATTTCTGAAGTACAGTTTTGGAGTACAATCATAACCTTTCTCATTCATGCTGTGTTGCTCGCTTGTGAACTACTACAGCATTGCAAGCATTGGGTGATCACGTGCTAGAAAGACAAAGGGTTCTTTATTAAGGTTGTGCCTATGTTTGATATCTCCCACTGATTGCGAGTAATGCAAGTTTTTGTTCCACAGCTAGCCAGGCAATTCCAATTTCTCCTTTTCATCCAGCAACTAAAGAAAGATAAAAGTAGAAATCAGTTTAAAAATACCAGTTTTATTAGGGTTTGTGCTATTGCAATTTTCTGAGTGTTTCTTTATCACAAACACACAATACCAGCAATGGGCCTCACATCAGCTGTAATCATTAGAATTACCTACAGTGTGCAGTAGATGTAGGAAAGAAAAGTTGCTGACAAAAAGCACTTGGTGTTCTTTTTCTAAGAAATAAAAAGAGAATATTGTTTTTTCTTTCAGTGTTTTAAACTGAGGCCTTTGGCCTCAACAGAATTGATAGGTTGCTCTTCAAATGGTCGTCATTGGCATTAGAAATAACACAGTCACAACAAGCTATTATCAGAAATAGTTTCAGGTAAAGATTATAGTGTGGTGCCATGTTGAACAAAACACTGTTGCTCAAGTGAGTGAGTGCAAGTTTCTCAATGAATATAGAATCCTATGCTCCACATGAGCATCCTCCCTCCCTACTTCATCTAACCCTATCCTTCTATTCTAAGGAATAGAATATCCTATTCCTTTCTCCCTTGTGTGCTTATCCAGCTTCCCCTTAAATGCATCTATGCCAATTGCCTCAACTACTCCTTATTTTACCCTTATCTCTTTATTGAGATCTCCATATGGTGTTTCATTATTGGCTAGTTTGTTCTTGTTTTTTTTAAAAGGAATATATTTCTCCTGAACCCTATTAATCATTATTTTAAATATTTCCCACTGCTGTTCTATCTCTTTGTCTGCCATTTTTTCCCGTTTACCTTCCCTAGTTCCATTCTCATCCTCTCAAAATTATCTTTATTCTAATCTATTACTTTGGTCTTTCTCTTACTTATGGTCTTGCTCAGTCATTATTTTAAACCTTATTATGTTATGATCGCTTTTGCCTAGATGTTCCCCCACGCTTACTTCTCTTATCTGCTCTGGTTCATTTCTACATTACAACACTGACTGTAAAGTGCTTTGGGACATCCTAGGGTTGTGAAAGTCACTATATAAATGCAAATCTTTCTTTTCTTTTGATACAATATATTTAATATATATATATGTTACTGATTGTGACCAGGAGATAGTATAGAACTTGTTATGTACACTTTGAGAACAGTGAACAGGAAGCTGATATGGGAAAAAGATTATTTTACACTGAACCATTTCCTGGCTGCACTTTCGTGGCTTGCCTCTCAGAATCCATGACACTGTAGATCCCAACTGGAAGGGAGTATGCCATGCTGCTGGGAGTGGAAAGCAGATGTCACATGTTGTGTTGCAGCTGAGAAATCCAGCATCAATATCTGCATATTCCTACAAAATCACTGGAAGAAGGGTGGTGGAAGCAGACTCCGTAGTAACTTTCAAAAGGAAATTGGATATAGAATTGAAAAGGAAAAAATGCAGGGCTATGGGGAAAGAGCAGTGGAGTGGGACTAACTGGATACCTCTTTCAAAGAGCCAACGTGGGCATGATGGGCCGAATTGCCTCCTTCTGTGCTGTAGGAGAGACAATCAGGAGAGAAGGAGGAAACAGACACACAGAAATGTAGGGGGAGGAGAGAGGGGTGATAGAAGGGAAGGAAGTGTAAATGGTACGGCCCAAGGACTTGATGAAATGCAAAATAGATTGGGAATTGGGTGCAGCTATTAATCATGATTCTACCTCATTCAAGAGCAATTTAATCAGATGTAGCCCACTCACTAGTTGGGTCACAGGGATGCAGCCCACTGCTGCAGAAAGTTGGACATCCTTCACCACCTTGTATGAGCACAATTAAACTTTGGTGGCATCCACTAAGCTAAGAAAGGATCTATAGGTTGCATTTCAGTATTATGGTTTGAGAACATCTATTTTGTTCTAGAGAAATTCATTATGCCAAAATCACCAGGGAGGTGATCTAATTGCACATTAGCCTGGCCTTCACTGAACATAGCATGCCACAGGAATATTCTCACACCACTGTGGCAAGAACATTGGGGAATGAATTGCTCTGGAAGCTATGTGTAGTGACATTGTAAATACATTCATCAAGATTTCTTGCATTACAACAGTGACTACATTTCAAAAGTACTTAATTGGCTGTAAAGAGCTTTGGGACATCCTGCTGTGGTGAAAGGTGCTATATAAATGCAAGTTGTTCGTTTCTTTTCTTTCTCTGGTCGGTACTTCCAGATAAATCATAAATGCATTAAAGAAAACAGCACTGGAGTGTGGACCCTTTGGGAGACAATTCTGTAAATGTGAATCCGGGCGTGTCTCCAGCTCTTTCCTAAACGTGGCCAGTCAGCGTTCCAGCCAGGCAGAAGCCAAGCAGGTTTAGCAGAGGTTCCAGACTGGCAGGAATCTGAACTGCATTCACCCCCAGTGAACATTTAGGATATTGATAGGAAATACAGAAATTGGGGGTTGCAGATTATTGGTTATCTGAGTCATGCATCTCCCAATCTCTGCATTTCCGATCAATATGGCGCTTGATTTGTTGGTGCTTCATATGGGAGAGTTTAATCTCAATCATCGTTAAGGGCGTTGATGTTCTGCTTTGAATAGTGTAGGTGGGTCTGATACACGCAGCAATACTCCAAAAAACGTCTTGGTCACTAAACAAACAGTTGGAGCGATTGGCTGGGCTCTGCGGGGTATGGGTAATTGTAAACAATTTTACAACACCAAGTTATAGTCCAGCATTTTTATTTTAAATTCACAAGCTTTCGGAGGCTTCCTCCTTCGTCAGGTGAACGATGTGAAAATGAAATCCTCAAAATGAAATCGCATTTATAATTCACAGAACAATGCTTGGTGAGTACAGACAGTTTTTTCAACTGCCCGTTGCCAAGGCAATCAGTGTGCAGACAGACAGGTGTTACCTGCCAGGTCTCACAGAATATACAAATCACCAAAAAAAAAACAACAAACAAAAAAAAACAGAGATAGAGAGGTAGAAACATAGAAAAGACAGCAACTGACCCGTTATATTAAAAACAGATAACATTTGTTCGCTGGTGGGGTAACGTGTAGCGTGACATGAACCCAAGATCCCGGTTGAGGCCGTCCTCATGGGTGCGGAACTTGGCTATCAATTTCTGCTCGACGATTTTGCGTTGTCGTGTGTCTCGAAGGCCGCCTTGGAGTACGCTTACCCGAAGGTCGGTGGATGAATGTCCATGACTGCTGAAGTGTTCCCCGACTGGGAGGGAACCCTCCTGTTTGGCGATTGTTGCGCGGTGTCCGTTCATCCGTTGTCGCAGCGTCTGCATGGTCTCGCCAATGTACCATGCTCTGGTTATGGGTAGACAGTGACTCCAGAACACAATCCAACACGGGCTGTGTTGTGGAGCTTGACTTAGATGAGAGATTGATTGTTCCACTAAGTAAATTGAATGTTATAATTATATTTAAAACATGGTATTAATTGCAAAACATATATATTAGAAGAGAGCAGTTCTTGCTTCCTAGAGGAAAGTTAAAACACAGAAAATAACTTTGAGGTGATTTTGCTATGTGAAATGCTGAGAATGTTGTGAAATTTGGAAGTGTGCAGGGCTGGAAGAACTGGATAGAATGACTGGGAAATAACAGTGCTAGACACAGACTCAATTTAAAGCTTCTCCCCTCCTGCCCGAGCTGAGTCAGGCGTGGGTGAATTCGATCATCTACACAGTTCTTCCATTTGGAGTTTTGCTGTTCAATTATTGATTTAAAAAATAGAAACGCGGCTGTGAAAGAGTTTAAAGCTGCAGATGATGCCCCTAAAGGCTTATTTGCAGGGCTCTTACAGTGGGTAGGGTGGGGTCCCAGATTTTAATAGGATCACTGATGGAGCTTTCCCCGTTGTCCTGTGATGGTGATGATGTGTTCAGTGATCTGTCACCGTATATTTAAATAGCGTCGGCTGCCCTGCAGGGCACGTCTCAGTTGTACCGTGAAGCATGTCCTGGATTGGGAAAGGCGAGTAAAGAAAGGGAGCTGTGAACTCTCTCGACCCGACTCGGGATAACACCATGGGATGCACCCCATCCAAATCAAAGGCTGTCTACATTCAGGACAAAGTGTGCAGAGACTTGGATACCTGCTCCACCTTCGTATCAAGCTTGAAAACTTCTTCTACCCCAGAGAGACCTTCCCAGAAAGAGCAAATTGGCAAAACGGAGACAAAGACAACCTTTTTAATTGGTAAGAGCATCAATGTGTTAATTAAACTGATCCATACTTGAAAAGGAAAAATTTGCAGGTCTATGGAGAAAGAGCAGGGGAGTGGGACTAATTGTCTTTCAAGGAGGTACGATGGGCCGAATGAACTCCTTCAGTGCTGTATGATTCTATGACTCTACTTAAATGAACGACTAAAATTGAGACTTATAGGAGGAAGAGAGGAGAGAGAGCGGAGTGAGGGATCAGCGATAAAAGGAGGAGAGAGAGAGAGTGAGGGATCAGCGATAAAAGGAGGAGAGAGAGAGCGGAGTGAGGGATCAGCGATAAAAGGAGGAGAGAGAGAGCGGAGTGAGGGATCAGCGATAAAAGGAGGAGAGAGAGAGCGGAGTGAGGGATCAGCGATAAAAGGAGGAGAGAGAGAGCGGAGTGAGGGATCAGCGATAAAAGGAGGAGAGAGAGAGAGAGTGAGGGATCAGCGATAAAAGGAGGAGAGAGAGAGCGGAGTGAGGGATCAGCGATAAAAGGAGGAGAGAGAGAGCGGAGTGAGGGATCAGCGATAAAAGGAGGAGAGAGAGCAGAGTGAGGGATCAGCGATAAAAGGAGGAGAGAGAGAGCGGAGTGAGGGGTCAGCGATAAAAGGAGGAGAGAGAGCAGAGTGAGGGATCAGCGATAAAAGGAGGAGAGAGAGCGCGGAGTGAGGGATCAGCGATAAAAGGAGGAGAGAGAGAGCGGAGTGAGGGATCAGCGATAAAAGGAGGAGAGAGAGCAGAGTGAGGGATCAGCGATAAAAGGAGGAGAGAGAGAGCGGAGTGAGGGATCAGCGATAAAAGGAGGAGAGAGAGAGCGGAGTGAGGGATCAGCGATAAAAGGAGGAGAGAGAGCGCGGAGTGAGGGATCAGCGATAAAAGGAGGAGAGAGAGAGCGGAGTGAGGGATCAGCGATAAAAGGAGGAGAGAGAGCAGAGTGAGGGATCAGCGATAAAAGGAGGAGAGAGAGAGCAGAGTGAGGGGTCAGCGATAAAAGGAGGAGAGAGAGAGCGGAGTGAGGGGTCAGCGATAAAAGAAGGAGAGAGAGAGCGGAGTGAGGGGTCAGCGATAAAAGGAGGAGAGAGAGAGAGAGTGAGGGGTCAGCGATAAAAGGAGGAGAGAGAGAGCGGAGTGAGGGGTCAGCGATAAAAGAAGGAGAGAGAGAGCGGAGTGAGGGGTCAGCGATAAAAGGAGGAGAGAGAGAGCGGAGTGAGGGGTCAGCGATAAAAGGAGGAGAGAGAGCAGAGTGAGGGGTCAGCGATAAAAGGAGGAGAGAGAGAGAGAGTGAGGGATCAGCGATAAAAGGAGGAGAGAGAGAGCGGAGTGAGGGATCAGCGATAAAAGGAGGAGAGAGAGAGCAGAGTGAGGGGTCAGCGATAAAAGGAGGAGAGAGAGAGCGGAGTGAGGGGTCAGCGATAAAAGGAGGAGAGAGAGCGGAGTGAGGGATCAGCGATAAAAGGAGGAGAGAGAGAGAGTGAGGGATCAGCGATAAAAGGAGGAGAGAGAGAGTGGAGTGAGGGATCAGCGATAAAAGGAGGAGAGAGAGAGCGGAGTGAGGGATCAGCGATAAAAGGAGGAGAGAGAGAGAGTGAGGGATCAGCGATAAAAGGAGGAGAGAGAGAGTGGAGTGAGGGATCAGCGATAAAAGGAGGAGAGAGAGAGCGGAGTGAGGGATCAGCGATAAAAGGAGGAGAGAGAGAGAGTGAGGGATCAGCGATAAAAGGAGGAGAGAGAGAGTGGAGTGAGGGATCAGCGATAAAAGGAGGAGAGAGAGAGCGGAGTGAGGGATCAGCGATAAAAGGAGGAGAGAGAGAGAGTGAGGGATCAGCGATAAAAGGAGGAGAGAGAGAGAGTGAGGGATCAGCGATAAAAGGAGGAGCGAGAGAGAGTGAGGGATCAGCGATAAAAGGAGGAGAGAGAGAGAGAGTGAGGGATCAGCGATAAAAGGAGGAGAGAGAGAGCGGAGTGAGGGATCAGCAAAAAGAGGAGAGAGAGAGAGTGAGGGATCAGCAATAAAAGGAGGAGGGAGAGAGAGTGAGGGATCAGCAATAAAAGGAGGAGAGAGAGAGGAGAGAGAGCGGAGTGTGGGATCAGCGATAAGAGGAGAAGCGAGAGAGAGGAGAGGGAGAGCAAAGCACAGGATCAGCAATAAAAGGAGGTGAGGGGAAAGAGAGAGCGGAGCGTGGGATCAGCGATAAAAGGAGGAGAGAGAGAGGGGAAAGAGATAGAGAGAGGGGAAAGAGAGCGCGGAGTGCAGGTGGGGAGAGAGGTGAAAAAACACCTAAAGTGACATCAGCACAAGGGAAGGAGCTGATTGGTGAGTAGCTGGTGAGTTTTTTTGTTCTGGTGAGACTTTTTTTAAAGTCTAAGTTTCTTTTTGTTAAGTTTAGTTAATAATATAATATATCGAGGCATGGTAGGGCAGCTCAGGCCCGTCGAATGCATTGTCTACCAAGTGGGAACGCCAGGACGCTTCCCGTGTCCTGGACAACCACAGGTGCAGGAAGTGTCATCAGCTGGAGGAGCTCGAGCTCCAGGTTTCGGAGATTGAGCAACATCTGGCATCACTGCAGTGCGTCCACGAGGCTGAGAGTTACGTGGATAGCACGTTTCAGGAGGTGGTCACCCCACAGCTTAAGAGAGGGCCGGCAGAGAGGGACTGGGTGATCGTCAGACAGACAAGGAGGACCAGGCAGGTAGTGCAGGAGTTCCCTGAGGGCATCTCGCTCTCTAAACCTGACCATATATTCAGAAAGGAGAGAAGCAGAGCTGGAAATGGAAGGCAGAAAATTAGTAAGTGTGTTTGGAAGGCAGAGGAAACAAAGGTTAGAAATTAGACAACAAAGGAGTCTGGCAGTGTTTAATGGTGTATACCTCAATGCAAGGAGAATAGTGAATAAGGCAGATGAGCTAAGGGCACAGATAGACACACGGAAGTATAAACTGGGCGACATGGACATGTTGGGCCGAAGGGCCTGTTTCCATGTTGTAAACTTCTATGATTCTATGATTCTAAGTACGATATCTTAGCTATTACAGAAACATGGGTTAAACAGGGGCAGGATTGGCAGCTCAACGAGATAGAGAGGGGAATAAAAAAGGAGGAGGCGTGGCAATATTGGTTAAAGAAACAATTACGGCTGTGAGGAGGGATGATATGTTAGAAGGATCATCAAATGAGGCCATATGGGTTGAGCTAAAGAACAAAAATGGGGCAGTCACACTGCTGGGTATGTACTATAGACCCCCAAACAGTCATCGGGAGATAGAAGAACAAATATGTAGGCAAATTTCTGAGAAGTGCAAAACAGTAGGGCAGTAATAATAGGGGATTTCAACTACCCTAATATTAACTGGGATACAATCAGTGCAAAAGGTATAGAGGGAGCAGAATTCTTAAATTGCATTCAGGAGAACTTTTTTAGCCAGCACGTAGCAAGTCCAATGAGAGGGGGGCAGTTCTGGATTTAGTTTTAGGGAATGAAGCTGGGCAGGTGGAAGGAGTATCAGTGGGAGAGCATTTTGGTGAAAGTGATCATAATTCAGTTAGATTTAGCACAGTTATGGAAAAGGACCAGAGATAGACCAGGAGTAAAAGTTCTAAATTGGGGAAAGGCCAATTTTACTAAACTGAGAAGTGATTTAGCAAAAGTGGACTGGAAACAGCTGCTTGAAGGTAAACCAGTGTCAGAGCAGTGGGAGGCATTTCAGGGGGAGATTCATGGGGTTCAGAGTAAACATGTTCCCACAAAAAAAAGGTGGGACTGCCAAATCTAGAGCTCCCTGGATGACAAGGAGCATACAGGTAAGATAAGGCAAAAAAGGGAAGCTTATGTCAGACACCAAGAACTCGATACTGCAGAAAGCCTAGAGGAGTATAGAAAGTGCAGGAGAGAAATTAAAAAGGAAATTAGGAAAGCAAAGAGAGAGCATGAAAAAATACTGGCAAGTGAAGTTAAGGAAAACCCAAAAATGTTTTATAAATACAAAAAGAGCAAGAGGATAACTAAGGAAAGAGTAGGGCCTATTAGAGACCAAAAAAGTAAACCATCTATGGAGGCGGAAGATGTGGGTATGGTTCTTATTGAATACTTTGCATCTGTCTTCACAAAAGAGGGGGACGATGCAGAGATTGTAGTTAAGGAGGAGTGTGAAATATTGGATGGGATAAACATAGAGGAAGTATTAAGGGGATTAGCATCTTTGAAAGTAGATAAATCGCCAGGCCTGGATGAAATGTATCCCAGGCTGCTAAGAGAAGCAAGGGAGGAAAAAGCGGAGGCTCTGACCATCATTTTCCAATCCTCCCTGGCTACAGGTGTGGTGCCGGAGGATTGGAGGACTGCTAACGTTGTACCGTTGTTTAAAAAGGTAGAAAAGGGATAGACCAAGTAATTATGGGCCAGTCAATCTAACCTCGGTGGTGGGCAAATTATTGGAATCGATTCTGAGGGACAGCATTAATCGTCATTTAGAAAGGCAAGGGTTAATCAAGGACAGTCAGCATGGTTTTGAGGTAATGCATTTTGGGAGGGCAAACAAGGCAAGGGAGTACACAATAAATGGGAGGATACTGAGAGGTGTAGAAGAACAAAGGGACCTCGGAGTGCATGTTCACAAATCCCTGAAGGTAGCAGGACAGGTAGATAAGGTGGTTAAAAAGGCATACGGGATACTTTCCTTTATTAGCCCGAGGCATAGACTATAAGAGCAGGGAGGTTATGCTACAACTGTATAAAACATTGGTTAGACCACAGCTTGAGTACTGCGTATAATTCTGGTCACCACATTACAGGGAAGATGTGATTTGCACTAGAGAGGGTACAAAGGAGATTTACAAGGATGTTGCCAGGGCTGGAGAATTTTAGCTATGAGAGAAGATTGGATAGGCTGGGGTTGTTTTCTTTGGAACAGAGGATGCTGAGGGGAGATTTAATTGAGGTATAAAAAATTATGACGGGACTAGATAGAGTGGATAGGGAGGACCTATTTCCCTTAGCAGATTATTTCGGTTTGACAGATTGGGGAGAACTAGGGATCATGCATTTAAACTATGGAAGAGTAGGAATAGGCTTGATGATAGGCGGTTCTTCTTTTCCCAGAGAGTAATGAGCCTCTGGAATGTGTTGCTGGCTTGTGCAGTGGGTGCTGACTCACTGCATGCCTTCAAGAGAGAGCTGGATCCATTCTTGGCTGGGGTACAGATCGCATCATATAAAAGGTTTAATAGTTGATGTACTTATGGTCACTGTGTTGATAACCTGGGAGGAGGGGGGAGGGGGTAGGTTGGAGAGGAATTTTCCAGATTTTTTTCCCCCACTTATCTCCCTGGTTTTTTTTGCCTTGCCCAGGAGATTACGTGGCTGCTGGGGAGAGGGTGTGGGGGGCTAGGAAGTGTCTAGTCATGATATGAACATAAGAAATTGATGGACAGGAAAAGACCAGCTGGCCCATCAAGCCTGTCCCACATACCATGATGGCTGAAGCATCATGACTAGACATTTCATTATTTTCAATGCAGCTGTCACTGATTGCTTACTGAGTACTGCATGAAGCACAGAATTACAGAGGTGCAATTACACAATAAAGTAATGACACTTTACATTTTATTGTCATTATTCATCTTGTTTCCTCTAAAAATTGATGTTAGCATCATGACCTTTTATATTTGAATAGGCTAACGTTGATTTCTGATGATTAGCAGTGTATTCGTATTCTTTCAGTTCCAAGGAATGACTTCCATAAGTGTAGTATGACACACTTACCGAACACAGACCCCCAGAGCACCCAAGAGAGAACCCAATTCTGCAGCAAAGAAAGCCTCAGTGACAATGGCTCATCAGCTGTAGAGGAGAGCACCAAACATTGACCAATGAAGGCAGGAAGACAAAAAAAGCCAAACCCAGCGACTAACAATGAAGTTATTGTGAAAGATTTTCGAAATGACTTGAGTTGCAGGTGGGGCAATGCTGAAAGCTAAACGGTATTTAATAAAAACTAATAGCTTCGCTAGTAACCAAGTGAACTTTGTTACAAAATATGTTGTATCAAAACACACAAGGGACAACTCGATTACCAGATGATACAAAGCAATACAGTTATTACACCTTCATTAATGGTATTAATTTAAAGAATGCAGCTATTGTTTCTAGACCTGCCCGCCCATTTGTAATAGGCTTTACTCATGAAACAAATACAAAGCATGTTCTCCATTGTTTGTAGAATGAATGTTTTGATCTAAAATCTAAAAGTGGCCCATTTTATATTATGTACAAAGTAATTCTGAAAGGAAACGTTCTGTGTAATAAAAAAAACTATGAGTATTAGCAACCAGAGCAATGCCAAGCCAATCCTAACCTTTAAAAAAAAATCAGGTTTTCTCCCTTTACCCACTTTTCTTAAAGGCAGTAACCTCTCTGCAGGTGGCAGCAGCTCGCTCTCACCTCACCCAAGTCTGCATTTTTTTAATGTGTAAACCGAGACAGTGAGTGTTGATATGATTTTCAGCCGTGTGAGTCATTGTAGCTGAACTCAATGCTGTCATCAACTGACATCCACACACATGCACTTCTTGCAGAAGTTGCTTGCTAGCGACGGGATTTTATTTGTCTCTTCCCTAGCCTGGGACATTGAGTAGTGTCAGGGGTATGTATGAGTTATAAGAAAGGACTTGGGATTTTCAGCCTAGAAAGGAGGCGTCACCAAGATAATCTGCTACAGGTTTACAAGATTGTTAAGGGAATGGAAAAACGAAACCTGGAATATTATTTTAAATTAAAGTGTGGGAGTAGAACTAGGAATCACAGGTTCAAACCAGTAAAAACTAATTCTAGGACTGGTAAGAGGAAATTCTTCTTTCCACAAAGGGTGATAGATTTCCAAATAGAGTAGCGGAGGCAAAAACCCTGGAATTATTTAAGAAAGAACTGGATGCTACAAAGGGAGAACTTGGGAATCTTTCTGGATGGATAAATTCAGACAGGCCAAATGGCCTTCCTTATCAGTCATTATCTTGTGACCAAGTTTGGCCATCTCCCTGAGTTCAACACATTTAGTACAAATCACAAATAGAACTTGGGACCTTCTTGGCCTTAATGCCATACCATGCAGTGGGTTTATCCTCATCACTGGGCGTCCAATCCAGTCTTTTATAAGCTTAAGAGACTTCTTTACTTTCTTTTCATTTCTTGTAACCTTTGGAACCTGGGGAGTTAATCTCATGGTTGAATGATGCTGCTGTTGTATAAAATGTAATACTGATTCTTATTTATATATCAGACACGTATGTCAAAGTTGTACCGCAGATATCATGGGAATCCCTGTTTCTATGAGAATCCCGGCCTAGAGGAGGTTGAAAACCATCCATTAAAAATAGCGCTTTAAAATCATAGTATCATTGAAGGTACAGCACAGGAGCAGGCCATTTGGTCCATTGTGCCTGTGCTGGCTCTTTGAAAGAGCTGTCCAATTAGTTCCATTCCCCTGGTCTTTCCCCATGGCCCTGTAAATTTTTTCCCTTCAAGTATTTATCCAATTCCCCTTTGAAAGAATGTGCTTCCACCACTCTTTCAGGCAGTGCAATCCAGATCATTACAACTTGCTGCGTAAGAAAATGTTTCCTCATGTCGCCTCTGGCTCTTTTGCTGATCAGCTTAAAACAAATGGACAACTAAAATATGATCCTCTGAGCCATTAGTCTCTGGCCTCTCCTTCACAGTGCCTTGCTCATCAGAATTCCTTAGCACATTTTTTTCAATAGCACACAATCCATGTGCATTACCAGCTGTCATTGAAGAAGCTTATTGGGATGGAGAGTGGCCTTCAGCCCTGCTGAGATAGCCTGCTGCTTGGCATCCATTAGTTCCAGCTCCCTGTAAAACACTTTGAGAAGTTGTTCTATACACGAGAAGTACTGTAGAAGTGGTTGCTGGCTTTTGCCGTTCTTGGCTGTTAAGGTTGTAGTGGTTTTGTACTATGATTACCAGAGCTTCAACTAAATTAGGAAATCTATACAGAAAAATAATTCCAGTCTCTACATTTAGGCTAGAAGCGTGTGTGTGTGAGGGAAGGTTAAATTAAGAGCTGAATAAAAGCAGCATTTGTGCAGGAGAATTAAGGTTTGTTTAAATCTGCACCATAAACTTTGATGCTGAACTGAGGCCTATGTTGTGCAGTGACCTGTGGCTGTGTGAGATAATAGACAATGAATATCAGTTCCTACATTAGTATAAGAGTGCTATTTAATCTAAGATGCCACTTCATACATTATCAAATGTCATGCCTTGTTCACAAACAATGGCTCTAGTGTTATGATGGCCAAAGATTCACTCAAATTAGGAAACGTATCCAAAAGAATTGTTCAAGTGTCCGTATTTTTGCTACAAGGGTGTGGGTGGGTTTAAATTAAGAGATTGATCAAAGTGTTTCGCAAATAACAATATTCAATCACCTGCAGCTAGAATAGGAACTGGGCATATAGTTGTGTGGGCAGAGGTCTATTTACATTTTGCTGTGCACCTGCAATATTATTGTTTTAATGAGGATGATACAATGCCACGTTGTTTTAGAACTCCAAAGCACCATGCCACAGAGAACCAGCGATTAGACAGTCAGTTCTCCATTTCACCAGTATCACCAAGAGGAATTGAGAAACACTGCACATCCACTTGCCTATTATGAGCAAGACAAGCTTGAGAACAAGTCATCCCGCACTTGTCTGCAGAAGAGCACTCTTGATGAGGAAGTCTAGAACATAATATACAAAAAATAAATTACTGCCACTACAGGGTTAATTCATCCATTCTGCACTCAGAGCAGTGAGCTGCACTCAAGGGGAGTGGGGACTGGAGATGAGGCAATTGTCGTGCCGATTCTCCGATCCACACGTTATTTGAGTGCAGCTCCCCACTGGGAGTGTGGGATCAGCGAATTTATTCATGCTTTAACACAGACTATTAATATATTAAAAATCTTACATCTGTGTGCACTTCCTGTCTACAGAACCTTTCTTTGTTGTGCAAGTTTCAAGGAGTGTCATTGGGTTGATGAGTAATATATGAATCCAAGTTTTGCACTCATAAGACTGACAGCTCCAAACACGCTAACGCAAGAGATGCTGAAATGCATGACCATAAAAAATAATCGGACACTAGTCAGAAATGTCTTGGTGATTGGCAATTTTTTGTCTTATTTTTGTAGATTGAGATTTCATTCTGGAAACTGGATTGGATTATGAAGGCCAAACATGGTATATCTTAAAGATTGCTAGGCCTTCAACCTCATGATAGCAACTTCAGAACTGCCACATAATTCTCCATTCTGTAAGCTAAATTGTCCTCAGAATTAGAATGGGAGTGTTTCTGTATTGTGGACATACTCACAAAAAAGGTATGGGATGACCACTTGCGATCTTTCAGTCTTTGACAGAGACCTGTGGACTTTTTCGATTATTCAAATCTGGATTCAAGTTCATAGTGAGAGAATCTAGGTTGATAATTTTTTTTACAAGATCACAAGATAAATATAGATGAGGAAGACTGTTTGGTCTACTTCAGTTCACCCATCCAGAAAGACTATGTAGTCCATCACTGCAGCATCCAACTAATTCTTAAGTAATTCTGGGGTTTTTGTATCCACAGCTCTACCCAGAAGTCCATCCTATGTGTTAATTGCTCTTTGTGTGAAGAAGAACTTCCTGACATCAGTCCTAATTTTGTCTTTTACTACTTTGAATCTGTATCTTCTTATCTGACCGTTGCAATTTAGTTTGAAGTAGTTTTTTCATATTTACCTTTTAGGAACATAGGAACAGGAGTAGGCCATTCAGCCCCTCGTGCCTGCTCCGCCATTTGATAAGTTCATGGCTGATCTGTGATCTAGCTCCATATACCTGCCTTTGGCCCATATCCCTTAATACCTTTGGTTGCCAAAAAGCTATCTATCTCACATTTAAATTTAGCAATTGAGCTAGTATCAATTGCCGTTTGCGGAAGAGAGTTCCAAACTTCTACCACCCTTTGTGTGTAGAAATGTTTTCTAATCTCGCTCCTGAAAGGTCTGGCTCTAATTTTTAGACTGTGCCCCCTACTACTAGAATCCCCAACCAGCGGAAATAGTTTCTCTCTATCCACCCTATCTGTTCCCCTTAATATCTTATAAACTTCGATCAGATCACCCCTTAACCTTCTAAACTCTAGAGAATACAATTTGTGTAATCTCTCCTCGTAAGTTAACCCTTGAAGTCCATTTATTTCTTATATACCTCTAGAAGATCCCCTCTCAGTCACCTTTCAAGGATGAAAAGATGAACTTTCTCTCTCATCTCAGTCCTCTGATGCTAGGCTTCAACCTTGTTGCTTTTCTCTGAAATGCCTCCATTGCCTGAACATCTTCCTTGTATCTCAATGGACACAGTACTGATGGCCTTGTATGATCAGAACACTCTTACAGTTTGAGCATGGCTCTGTCTGATTTGTACTCTACTGTTTTGCCTATATAATTCAGCTATTCCACTGGCTTTGTTGATTGCTGCTGTGCAGTAATTGGGACATGTTGACCATTGAGCCTACTAGGATTCCTAGATCTCTCTCAATTTCAATACCATTCATGGAGTGTATGTGTTGACTATTTTTGTTCCTGTGTGCACTGCTTTACACTTGTCTGTATTTGATTTCATCCGCCCACTTACATATTTTGTATTTCCTGAGCTCCCTGCATAAAATCAATTGCACCTACACACCCCCACCTCCCTAATTTGGGATCATGTGCAAATTTAACTAATTTTCAATGAGTTCTTGAATCCAAGTCATTGATGAAAATTAGAAACAGTAATGTTCCAACATTTGATCACCCCTCTCAGCACTTTCCCCTTCACCCTCCATCCTGAGATAGCTCCTCTAACTAGTACATGCTGTTTTCTACCCTTCAACCAAATTTCTTATCCATTCCCATGTTTACCTTGAATCGCCATCTCACTGAGCCTCACTAGTAGCCTTTCAGGCAGAACTTCGTCAGGTGTTTTTTGGAAGTCTGGGTACACCACATCGTGGAGGCTTTCCGCAGTCCACGTTGTAAATACACTTGAAAATCTTTAAGGACATCAATGCTTCAGCTGTGTTTTGACATGCCTGACTTTTCCTGCCTACCAGTAAAAATGCATTTTCTGATAATGTTGGTGTGTTTTAAACTCTTTTATGTAACCTGATATAAAAATATTCATTATAGCTCAGGGTTGTATTGTGTAATGTTGTTATGTTTTTGCTCAACATAACATAACCTATGATATTTTACCACTTTATATGTGATACTATTTTATTCAGGGTGTTCAGTACCCTATATATCTATACTACGCATATATAAAATTATTGTGAACTAGGTTTGCCAGTGTTGATATTTTCCAGAAAACAGTAAGGCAAAATAATAAAGTAGGTCTCAGCCTTAATTATATGATCAGTTTGCAAAGAAATGAGTCAGGAATAAGCTTTTTACAATGATCCTGTGTCCAGTTCAAGTATATTTCATGAAGTCAATAGAGGTGGTACAGTTGCTATTTAATATATTTGCATTAGATGGAACTTGAATATGAATGGTTGCTCATGTTTGGATGATGCTATAGATTTCATTAAGTAATTGTGTTTGATGAGACTGTATCCTTAGGTGTGATTTACTGTAAAATACTCAAATCTAATGTGATGTCACTTTAATTGTTTAACCTTTGCCATTTTCACTAGGTTTTAAATAACTAGGATAGCAAGCACAGCTGAACTGATTTAAATTAAAATCTCCATGAATATTTGAGATGTTTATTGTTCACAAGACTGGTAAAAATTAAAATCTGGGGCCTTATTGTGTAAAAATCTAAGGTAACCTCTGTTCAACTTGTTCTTTAAATACTGGGACGATTTTTGAACACAAGGGAACATGCTGATCTGCTTGCAAGCTTGTTGGATTCTGGTAGGAATGCTTCGTTCAATCAGAAAAATTTTAACCAATAGAATAAAAAAAATATATAATTCAACCTCTGTTTGTTGTCTTCTTAAGTTTCTAGATTAATTCCTTCATGTATATCACACAAAAGAACAAAAGCATGTCACGCATCTGTGTTAAATTTCAACGTTACACTTCTGTCCAAGGAGACAAATAGAATAAATACTTTAAAATACCACAAAAAAACAGAAAATGTTTCTGATGGTTGCATAATTGCAACACTGATTGCTTCAATTGGTTTAATGTAATTGAGGACTAAATCCATTGGCAATTAACCTGCATTTAATTAGATAACATCAAAGACTGAAAGAACAATACTGTTTTTAAACATGTTATTAGGTTTTATTCCTGAGTTTTACTCTATGTGCCACTGTGTTTGTGGCTATGAGAAATGCAGCAAAGGCTTTTTGCACACTGGTCGCTTAGAAACTGCAAACCGAAACCTAGATACTGGGATAACGTGTTTAAATCTCCATGGCAATGGTAGAATATGATTCCTGTGTCATTCTTTCTTTAGCCTCGGTGAGAAGGACAGGTAGCAAATCACTTGAAGCTCTGCCGTTTAGAGTTTACTAAAATATTAAAGTGAATGGCTCCTTGCAGCTTGGATTTTTGGCTATAAAAGGACAATTAGTTTGTGGTCTATTCTATGCTGGTTTAGCCATGGGATCAGTAAAAGGAGTGGGGGATGGAAATTAGCTAAGGTTCCTGCTCCTGATCACTATCCAGTGAGGCCGCTGGAAATTGCACTGCATGGGTGAGGGCATGATCAGGCTTGGCTGTGATGCCTCCAACAGTAGGATAGCCCGTGACACTCATTGTCTAGGCTCACACATGAAGAATGGTCACCTATTTAAACAATTTTACAACACCAAGTTATAGTCCAACAAATTTATTTTAAATTCCACAAGCTTTCGGAGGCTTCCTCCTTCGTCAGGTGAACGGTGTGGAAATGACATTTTCGAATCCTTCGCATTTTAAAATCACAGAACAATGCCTGGTGATTACTGCCCGTTGCCAAGGCAATCACAGTGAGCAGACAGAAAGGTGTCACCTAAAAAGGCCACCGAATATACAAACCCCCCAAAAAAAAGGAGAGAGAGAGAGAGAAGGAAGACAGTCAATGACCCGTTATATTAAAAACAGATAACATTTGTTCGCTGGTGGGGTTACGTGTAGTGTGACATGAACCCAAGATCCCGGTTGAGGCCGTCCTCATGGGTGCGGAACTTGGCTATCAATTTCTGCTCAACGATTTTGCGTTGTCGTGTGTCCCGAAGGCCGCCTTGGAGTATGCTTACCCGAAGGTCGGTGGCTGAATGTCCATGACTGCTGAAGTGTTCCCCGACAGGGAGAGAACCCTCCTGTTTGGCGATTGTTGCGCGGTGTCCGTTCATCCGTTGTCGCAGCGTCTGCATGGTCTCGCCAATGTACCATGCTCTGGGGCATCCTTTCCTGCAACATATGAGGTAGACAACGTTGGCCGAGTCACAGGAGTATGAACCGTGCACCTGGTGGGTGGTGTCCTCTCGTGTGATGGTGGTATCTGTGTCGATGATCTGGCATGTCTTGCAGAGGTTACCGTGGCAGGGTTGTGTGGTGTCGTGGATGCTGTTCTCCTGAAGGCTGGGTAATTTGCTGCGAACGATGGTTTGTTTGAGGTTGGGTGGCTGTTTAAAGGCGAGTAGTGGAGGTGTGGGGATGGCCATAGCGAGGTGTTCGTCATCATTGATGACATGTTGAAGGCTGCGGAGAACATGGCGTAGTTTCTCCGCTCCGGGGAAGTACTGGACGACGAAGGGTACTCTGTTGGTTGCGTCCCGTGTTAGTCTTCTGAGGAGGTCTACTCGATTTTTCGCGTAGACCTCCTCTCTCTCTCTCTCCTTTTTTTTGGGGGGTTTGTATATTTGGTGGCCTTTTTAGGTGACACCTTTCTGTCTGCTCACTGTGATTGCCTTGGCAACGGGCAGTAATCACCAGGCATTGTTCTGTGATTTTAAAATGCGAAGGATTCGAAAATGTCATTTCCACACCGTTCACCTGACGAAGGAGGAAGCCTCCGAAAGCTTGTGGAACTTAAAATAAATTTGTTGGACTATAACTTGGTGTTGTAAAATTGTTTACAATTGTCAACCCCAGTCCATCACCGGCATCTCCACATCACACCTATTTAAGGGAATGGAGGATGTCTGTTGCCTGTGGAACTACATCCCATCAAGCAGTCAGACCCTTGAGGAGAAGAGGGGGGGTGGGAAATGACAAAAAAAACTCATCCAAAATATTGCCAGTTCTATATTACAGAATGATTATTATATGACTGCTCATTTAACTATCTAGAAACACCTAATTTTTAAAAATACAGTAAACTAAGAATCTACAGCTTCATAAATAAAAAGAACAAAATGAGCCTTACTGATCCCTAAAGTCCTGTCGTCCAGCAGCATTTCAAAGAACTTAATTAAAAAATTTAATTCATGTGGCCACTTGACTTAATTTTCATATGCATATTAGTCAATTTGAAGGTAGATTTTATCCCATAACTATAAAATCTTGAATTCCATCATTAAAAAACATGCAGGTTAAACTAATAATGCTGTAAAGGCAAGTCATTTGATGAATTGGGCCATAATTTGCTGTAGCAGGGCATCTACGGTGTCTGCCATTAGTTAGACTTGCCCTTGCACGTTTAGGTTTTTAAATTTTTTGCGTGGCAAGTTGCTGAGAGTGCGAGATGATAATGTCGCAGCGAGGGAAACAGGGCATCTGGGACCCGAGAGAACATGGCAACCAACAGGGTATCTCATTAACCAGTGAGATTGAAGGATTGAGAAATAAACATTGCAAGGATTGAGAAGGAAGTGTAAATTCGAGAGGGTGAATTCACTGTCAAATCAGGTGCAGAAAGAGAAATAAAGCGAGGGAAAGAAAGATTGGTTTAAGAGAGAGAGTAAAAAAAAAATTTTAATTTAAAATTTGACATTTTAAAATCTCCAACAATTAAAACCTGAAGGAATGAGACTCCACACTTGTAATCGTTCATTTTCAGTGCCAGAGGGGTTGACTGGAAGTAATTAACACTCACCACGTTGTTAAAAGGTTACTTAGACTGAAATGGATGAGACTTATCTTTCTGTGGCGAGTTTAGTTCATATCTACCGCACAAATACAGGAATTTTACGCTGTTCAGTGCATTTCAATGGTGAGGCAGACAGTGAGATGTCGTTTTCGCAAAGCTAACGGTGGAGAGGTGCATCTCGGGCAGCAACTTTTGGATTTCCGCTTTTAACTGCGCACCTGCCCTCGCCTGAAGTTGCTGTACCATTTATGCATAAATGACAGTGAGCGCCATTAGCTTCGCCGTTATTTTGACAGAAAGTTATGGCCCATTATGTTTTCTAGACTTAATTTACACCTCCACCTTGGACTGATCCACAACAGACTTTCCTATAACACAGACACTGGGAACTGCCTGATGCACAGGCGTATGATGCTGCGCCTTTACTATCCTCTTATTTTTTTTAAACTGGGCATTTGCCCATTTTCTGCCACTTGACTTCATGCACCCAGGAGCTGACACCTGCCTTTTTATCATTGCTGATCTGATCATGACACTTGCTACTGCCTCTGTGTTGAAAAGGAATAGAAAGATTTCACAGTAGGGCAGCAAATATAGATCTGAAGCTTCGGCCATTGAGGTATGTGGGAGTGAACATAAGAACATAAGAAACAGCAGCAGGAGTAGGCCACACGACCCCTCGAGTGGTGTAATCTTACTTGTCCACTTGGTAGCGATTAAATAAAATAGTTTGGCCACTGTACTCGATAGAGGTAGTTTTAGTTACCTACTCAAATATACATGTTACTACCAATTATGAGAAATGCTCAACATAAAATGCTACTATCAATTACAAGCTGTAATCGAAACATACATAAGTTTAAACAGTAAAACCTTAATAGCTGTGCCCAGGACACAAAGGTGATCAGTCTTCCTCCTATTCACAGATTGCCCGTGAATTCTACCTGACTGGGGTCTCTGTCTGGCCTTAGATTTGCCTGCATATCTTGCACAATTCCTCAACCCCCCCCCCACTTCAGTGCACCTGTGCGATACTTATCATTCTTAGTACAGAGATGTTTGTCCTAATTTTTATCTTATCTTGGACATTCCATTTACTGGGTCTGGAGTTGTGAAGTTCTCACCGCCAGTACAATGGATTCTTGCAACCACAAGGCTAACTGTTACAAGATGGGACCCCACAAATCAGACCTTGAGCTGATAACAGGCCAGACGGCCAGCTGCTGTAGTTCAGTAGTTTTTAAACTGCTGTGCTTGGCAGTTTACGGTCTTAAACAACTCCATGATCCCTTGCTGGCCTAGCTTAGCCTATTTTCCCAAAGCATGCTGGATAAAGGTACAAATTCCTTTCTCACAAGGCATAACAAAAAGGCTAACAAAATTAAATCTGTTAGGGAAAGAAAACCGGGAAAAAAGACAATTAAAGAATGGCAGATTCCCCTGATGATTCAGTGAGTAAATTAACTATTTAATGTTAAACTGAGCTGTAGAAACCAAGAAGGTGCCAGCTTTGATCATAGAATCATAGAAAATTCATGACACAGAAGGAGGCCATTCAGCCCATTGTGTCTGCGCCAGCCGAAAATGAGCCATCCAGCCTAATCCCACTTTCCAGTACTTGGTCCGTAGCCTTGTGGGTTACGGCACTTCAGGTGCATATCCAGGTACTTTTTAAGTGAGTTGAGGGTTTCTGCCTCTACCACCCGTTCAGGTAATGAGTTCCAGACCCCCACCGCCCTCTGGGTGAAAAAAAATTTCCTCAGCTCTCCTCTAATCCTTCTACCAATCACTTTTAATCTATGCCCTCCTGGTTATTGACAATGGCTTCGATTTTCCCAATATTTACTTGGAGGAAATTATTGCTCATCCAGTACTGGATGTCGGACAAGCAATGTGACAAATGAGAGACAGTGCAGGGGTCAAGGTTGTGTGGTAGATCTGGGTGTTGTCAGCGTACACGTGGAATCTGACATTGTGTTTTCGGATGATGTTGCCGGGGTCGGCAAGTAGATGAGAAATAGGAGGGGGCCAAGGATAGATCCTTGGGGGACTCCAGAGGTAATAGTGCGGGATCGGGAAGAGAAGCCATTGCAGGTGATTCTCTGGCTACAACTGGATAGATAAGAATGGAACCAGGCGAGCGTGGTCCCACCCAACTGGATAATGGAGGAGAGGCGTTGAAGGAGGACGATGTGGTCAACCGTGTCAAAGGCTGCAGACAGGTCGAGAAGGATGAGGAGGGATAGTTTACCACAGTCACAGTCACATAGGATGTCATTTGTGAGTTTGATAAGGGCCGTTTCAGTACGTGGCAGGGACGGAAACTTGATTGGAGGGATTCAAACATGGAGTTGCGGGAAAAATGGACACGGATTTGGGAGGAAACAACATGTTCAAGGACTTTGAAGAGGAAAGGGAGGTTGGAGATGGGGCGGTAGTTTGCAAGAACAGAGAGGTCAAGGGTGGGTTTTTTGAGGAAGGGTGTGATGATGGCAGATTTGAAGTGGAAGGGGACAGTACCTGAGGAGAGGGAACCGTTAACAATATCAGCTAACATGGGGGCCAGGAATTTAGTGGGAATAGGGCCAAGGGAGCAGGAGGTGGGTCTCATGGTCAAGATGAGCTCGGAGAGGGCATGAGGGAAGATAGGAGAGAAACTAGAGAAAGATGTGAGTTCAGAGCTAGGGCAGGGGGGAGCCATAGGGCAAGGTTGGCTTGGTGGGCATGGGGAAGGGAGGGAAGCAGCAGAGGCAGCTGAACGGATGGTCTCAATCTTAGTGACAAAGAATTCCATGAGCTCCTCGCACTTTTTGTTGGAGGTGAGGGTGGAGGGGGCAGGGGAGAGGGATTTAAGAAGATGGTTTGTAGTGGCGAAGAGAAGCCAGGATGATCCTGGAATAATGAGCAGTTTTGGCAGAGGAGAGCAGGACCCGATAGTGCTTTATGTGGTCCAGCCAGATCTGGCGATAAATGGCTAAACCAGTTGTCCGCCATAAACGTTCAAGTCTGCGTCCCTTGGACATAAGAGAGCAGAGATGAGGACCATACCAGGGGGAATGACCAGGGTGAGAGAGAGTAATGATTTTAATGGGGACTAAGGGCATCAAAGATGGAGGTGAGGATGTGATTGAGCAGATCGGTAGCTGCAGAAATGTCATGGTGAATGGAGGGCCAAAGGCTAGACAGTTGGGAACCAAACACACCATTTGGAATCATCCCCAGCACAGTCCTCATTACGAGAAGAGACACCATGTGACATTATCACTGCAGCCCAGTAAGCTGGATTTGGGGTGACATCATAATTACAGCATGTGAATGAAATGAGGTCACTGGCCTCAGGGACGGAAGAAAAATTAACTCAACACGGGGAGAAAAAAAAAACTATTTGGGAAGCAATGTGAAGAAATATGGATTCAAAGATATAAATTATATACAAATACAATATGCAGCCAACATAAGAATACTATCAGAACTGTAACAGAGCTAGTAGAGGTTTTTAACCACTTCTGATAATGTATTACAGTGAGATTTGAGTGTTGATGGAAAAAAAACTAAACTTTTACCAAGAAGATGATTTGGGTCATGTGTAAATTTCTTCTAGGTAGTTCTTACAGGAAACCAGATTAGCTACTTTATGACGTTACAATGCTTTTAAACAAGGTCTCTCTATCCAAAGGTTTATCGCATCTGAACACCAGTTACAATGTTTTTTCCACCATAATATGCTTTATGCCATTGTTCTTATTTTCTCCCTCTCGACTTTAAAAGCCCAATATAACCTAAATTATCAAATGAATATGCATCAACAACATAATTGGCCAAATGCGCACAGCACAAGATGCTCTCCAAAAGATGCAAGCTTCAGATCCTGTAATTTATGCAAATGAGAACATCAGGCTTTGTATTTACTCACTGAGAGCTGGAAAGCATTTTAACCAAGAGCAGAGTTTCAATATGCATTTTCCTTTTGTTTTGATTTCCCATTCTATAGTTTCCAATCCTTTGAACCCATCAGCATTGATAAATATACTCACATCTACGTTAAAGTAATCCAGTTTTGATATAATTTTTATAGTCGCATTTGGAATTTGTAGCGTATGACACATCATTTTTGTAAATGTAAAACTGTTTAAAGGCAAAAGCTCAAATCATTCCCTATAAATTATGAAAGTTCAAATTGACAGTATTGGATAAAATAAGCAGGTTCTATGAAAATTATGATATTAAATCTTTTTTTTTTATTTGTTCATGGGATGTAGGTGTCGCTGGCAAGGCCAGCATTTATTGCCCATCCCTAATTGCCCTTGAGAAGGTGGTGGTGAGCCGCCTTCCTGAACCGCTGCAATCCATGTGGTGAAGGTTTTCCCACAGTGCTGTTGGGTAGAGAGCTCCAGGATTTTGACCCAGCGATGATGAAGGAACGGCAATATATTTCCAAATCGGGATGGTGTGTGACTTGGAGGGGAACGTGCAGGTGGTGTTGTTCCCATGTACCTGCTGCTCTTGTCCTTCTAGGTGGTAGAGGTCGCGGGTTTGGGAGGTGCTGTCGAAGAAGCCTTGGCGAGTTGCTGCAGTGCATCCTGTGGATGATACACACTGCAGCCACAGTGCGCCAGTGGTGAAGGGAGTGAATGTTTAGGGTGGTGGATGGGGTCCCAATCAAGCGGGCTGCTTTGTCCTGGATGGTGTCGAGCTTCTTGAGTGTTGTTGGAGCTGCACTCATCCAAGCAAGTGTTGAGTATTCCATCACACTCCTGACTTATGCCTTATAGATGGTGGAAAGGCTTTGGGGAGTCAGGAGGTGAGTCACTCGCCGCAGAATACCCAGCCTCTGACCTGCTCTTGTAGCCACGTTATTTATGTGGCTGGTCCAATTAAGTTTCTGGTCAATGGTGACTTCCAGGATGTTGATGGTGGAGGATTCTGCGATGGTAATGCCGTTGAATGTCAAGGGGAGGTGGTTAGACTCTCTCTTGTTGGAGATGGTCATTGTCTGGCACTTGTCTGGCACGAATGTTACTTGCCACTTATCAGCCCAAGCCTGGATGTTGTCCAGGTCTTGCTGCATGCGGACATAGACTGCTTCATTATCTGATGGGTTGCGAATGGAACTGAACACCATGCAATCATCAGCGAACATCCCCATTTCTGACCTTATTATGGAGGGAAGATCATTGATGAAGCAGATGAAGATGGTTGGGCCTAGGACACTGCCCTGAGGAACTCCTGCAGCAATGTCCTGGGGCTTAGATGATTGGCCTCCAAAACCACTACCATCTTCCTATGACTCCAGCCACTGGAGAGTTTTCCCCCTGATTTCCATTCACTTCAATTTTACTAGGGCTCCTTGGTGCCACACTCGGTCAAATGCTGCCTTGATGTCAAGGGCAGTCTCTCTCACCTCATCTCTGGAATTCAGCTCTTTTGTCCATGTTTGGACCAAGGCTGTAATGACATCTGGAGCCGAGTGGTCCTGGCGGAACCCAAACTGAGCATCGGTGAGCAGGTTATTGGTGAGTAAGTGCCACTTGATAGCACTGTCGACGACACCTTACACCACTGCTGATGATTGAGAGTAGACTGATGGGGCGGTAATTGGCCGGATTGGATTTGTCCTGCTTTTTGTGGACAGGACATACCTGGGCAATTTTCCACATTGTCGGGTAGATGTCAGTGTTGTAGCTGTACTGGAACAGCTTGGCTAGAGGTGCGGCTAGTTCTGGAGCACAAATCTTCTGCACTACAGCTGGGCTGTTGTCAGGGCCCACAGCCATTTCTTGGTAGCACATGGAGTGAATCGAATTGGCTGAAGACTGGCTTCTGTGATAGTGGGGTTATTGGGAGGAGGCCGAGATGGCTCATCCACTCGGCACTTCTGGCTGAAGATGGTTGCTAACGCTTCAGCCTTGTCTTTTGTACTCAGGTGCTGGACTCTGCCATCATTGAGGATGGGATGTTCACGGAGCCTCCACCTCCCGTTAGTTGTTTGATTTGTTTTTTTAAACATTGAAATTGAAAGTTTATGAAACTTATTTTTATTCCCATCAATTCGGTTTGTTACTTTTTTGTTCCTGTTCTTGTTTTTTGGTCAAACCTACAATTAGAAGATGTGGATAGTTTTACATACCTGGGAATTCAATAGATTAGACGGAGACATACGTGGTGAGGTTGGATTGGAAAAGCAGGAGCAGCCTTCAAGGAATTCAGCAACGTATGAAGGTCAATTCTGCAGGGTGGCTAATTAAAATAATCTACATATGCACCCTGCTCATTTTTCACAAGCTTTGGGAGCATGTGGGTGTGGAAGAAGGGAAGCAGCAGCTCTTAAAGGACTGCTACTTTTTTTTCCAAGTGCGCTACTTGTTTTCTTTGACTGTTGCTGGGATCATGGAATCTTGCCACAGCTCATAGAAACATAGAAACATAGAAAATAGGAGCAAGAGTAGGCCATTCGGCTCTTTGGGCCTGCTCCGCCATTCAAAATGATCATGGCTGATCGTCTAACTGTTCCCGCTGTTCCTGCTTTTTCCCCATATCCCTTGATCCCTTTAGCATTAAGAAATATATCTATCTCCTTCTTGAATACATCTAATGACTTGGCCTCCACTGCCTTCTGTGGTAGAGAATTCCACAGGTTCACCACCCTCTGAGTAAAGAAATTTCTCCTTGTCTTGGTTCTAAATGGCATATCCCATATCCTGAGACAGTGACCCCTGGTTCTGGACTCCCCAGCCATCGGGAACATCCTCCCTGCATCTAGTCTATCTAGTCCTGTTAGAATTTTATATGTTTCGTTGAGATCACCTCTCACTCTTCTAAGCTCTAGTGAATATAGGCCTAGTCGACCCAATCTCTCCTCATACGTCAGTCCTGCCATCCCAGGAATCAGTCTGGTAAACCTTTGTTGCACTCTCTCCATGGCAAGGACATCCTTCCTCAGATAAGGAGACCAAAACTGCACACAATACTCCAGATGTGGTCTCACCAAGGCCCTGGTATAATTGCAGTAAGACATCCCTGCTCCAGTACTCAAATCCTCTTGCAATGAAGGCCAACATACCATTCACCTTCCTAACTGCTTGCTGCACCTGAATGCTCGCTTTCAGCGACTGGTGTACAAGGACACCCAGGTCTCGTTGCACCTCCCTTTTTCCCAATCTATCAACATTCAAATAATAATCTGCCTTTCTGTTTTTACAACCAAAGTGGATAATCTCACATTTATCCACGTTATACTGCATCTGCCATGTTCTTGCCCACTCACCCAACCTGTCAAATCACATTGGAGCTCCCTGTAAATGAGGAGGCAGTGAATGTTTTGGTAGAAGAAATGAGATTGAAAAGGGTTCCATATTTGGGGCAGAGGGAACTGTGCTGCATGCATTTTTAAAAATTTGTTCTTGGCATGTGGGTGATGCTGGCAAGGCTGCATTTTATTGCCCATCCCTAGTTACTCTGAGAAGTTGGTTTTGGGCCTTCTCCTTGAACTGCTGTAGTCCGTGTGATGATGGTGCTCCTGCAATGTTATTAGGTGGAGAATTCCATCATACTTATCCAGTGATGATGCAGGGACGGTGATTTATGTCCAAGCTAGGATGGTGCGTGACGTGGAGAGAAACTAGGAGTTGCTGCTGAGGTAACTAACCTTGGTGAGTTGCTGCAATACATACTGCAGCCATAGTGCGCAGGGGATGGATATTGAGTCCAGTAGCAGGGACACTGATCAAGCGTCCATCTCTGTCCTGAATGATGTCCAGCTTCTTGAGTGTTGTTGCGGCTTGCCCATCCAGATGAGTGGTAAGCATTCCATTACACTCCCAACTAGAGCCTTCTGGATGGTGGAGAGACTTTGAGGGGTGAGCCAGTCATCTCACAGTACCCTGCCTCTTCCTTGCTCTTGTAGCCACAGTGTTGATGTGCCTGGTCCAGCTCAGTTTCTGTTCAATGGTGATCCCAAGATGTTAATGATGAGGGATTAGGCTATGGTGGTGAGGTGGCTAGGCTTTCTGTTGTTCAACATGGTTATTACCTGGCACTTATGTGGCACAAATGTTACCTGCCACTTGTCTGTCCAGGTCTGGCTGTTATCCAAGTTCTGTTTATGTTGTCACGGGCTGCTTCATTATCAAAGGAGTTGTGAATTGAGCTGAATAGAATCATATAGCAGAGAAGGAGGCCATTTGGCCCAACATGCCTGTGCCGGCTCTTTGAAAGTGCTATCCAATTAATCCCACTCCCCTGCTCTTTTCCCATAGCTCTGCAATTTTTCCTCTTCAAGTATTTATCCAATTCCCTTTTGAAAGTTACTATTGAATCTGCTTCCAACCCCCTGTCAGACAGGGCATTCCAGATCATAACAACTCGCTATGTAATTTTTTTCCCCCTCATGTCCCCTCTGTTTTTTTTTGTCAATTATCTTAAATCTCTGTCCTTTTGTTACCAACCCTCCTGCCAGTGGAAACAGTTTCTCCTCATTTACTCTGTCAAAACCCCTCAATAAGGTTCTCCAATAACCTTAGGGAAAAAGACAGAAATGTAAAAATGGGGCTGAAAATGCTTTTGTCTCTGAAATTTTCGTCTTTCCAATTGACTGTCTGCTTTTTGCTTTGCATTTGGTTATTTTCTCCTGTCTTGAGTTTTCTGATCAATCATGTTCCGTATACAAAATGACCAACCACGCTCTACAAACAACAACCAATCAAATCCTAGAAACCAGGTGACACTCACCCCAGGAGCTGCAGTCATAAAAATAACGTTTTAATGCTCCAGGATTTTGAGACTGTGAAAAATCACTCTTCAGTTTAGCAGCTGCTACAGAATATACCCTTGCCGTTTGTTCTCTTATTTTCTTTCCTGGTTTTTACCTATTGTAATTGTATTTGACCCAATGCCTGTTGTACTGATACCATCTTTAATTTGGATGGTGTCAAGTGAACATGAACGTTCTGATGATTTGGTTAATCCCCAAGTATCTGATCTGCAATCGAATGTGCAAAATGTGAATGCATGAGGATTAACGACTTGCAAATCAATGGGGATTAGAAAATTGGGTTCAATTGAGGTCAATACGATAGTTCGTATTACAATTTTTAAGAATCAGAATTCCACCTTGGGATGTTTTAATGTAATCTTTTCATTTCCTACTCTGACTTGTTCCTTATCCGAACCTGGATTGGACAGTGAGAAGTCGCGACCTCTGGTTAATTTCATTGGTTCTGATTCAACATTGTTACACGCCGAAAGCTCCCTATTGGTGGAGACCGGCGTTGCCCTGGTTGCTGTTGCCAATATACACGGTGTGTAACCAGGACATGTTGCTCTCAACGGAATTGCTGTTGGTGAATGGATCACACTCTCTGTAGAGGGTAATTCACACACACTCTCAGCTGAACAACTATCACTTCGGAAAACGGTAATTATAATCCATTAATCCAAATGCTCTAAAATCAGCGTTACCGATAGGAATCATAAATTTATGATAACACTATGAAAAAGGTTTTTATTTTACACAGATAACATGGATAACGACTTTTTCACCGAGCTGCTGAAGAATCAGGCTGATATCATAATAAAGTTAGTTCTGGACAATGCCAGGAGTTACCTTCAGGAGTTGCTGATAAAAGAAGGTAAGGGAAAGCATAGCCGTGAAGAGAAATTTCTTCACTCAGAGGGTGGTGAACCTGTGGAATTCTCTACCACAGAAGGCAGTGGAGGCCAAGTCATTAGATGTATTCAAGAAGGAGATAGATATATTTCGTAATGCTAAAGGGATCAAGGGATATGGGGAAAAAGCGGGAACAGGGTACTGAGTTAGACGATCAGCCATGATCATTTTGAAAGGCAGAGCAGGCCTGAGCGGCTACATGGCCTACTCTTGCTCCTATTTTCTATGTTTCTATGACTCTTATTCTCACATCTTCAAATAATTCAGAAATTGCATTTATATAGCACCTGATCGCATCTCTCAGAAACATCCCAAAGTGCTACACATACAATTAATTACTTTTAGAAGTGGTAGCTGTGGCTCAGTGGTATCATATCACTCTCGCCTCTGAAGTCAGAAGGTTGTGGGTTCAAGTCCCACTCCAGAGACTTGAGCATGTAATCTAAGCTGACACTCCAGCGCAGTACTCAGAGAGCGCTGAACTGTCGGAGGTGCTGTCTTTCATATGATATGATATTTTAAACCAAGGCCCTGTCTGCCGTCTCAGTGGACATAAACGATCCCATAGCACTGTATTGAAGAAGAGCAGGCGAGTTCTCCTGGTAGCAATAACAAAAGCTTAAAGATAAAAGAGACAGGAGATGAGTGTAAAGGCCAGGCCAGGGAAAGGAATAAAGATAACATAAACGGTCAAGGAACTAATACAGTTATAAAACAGAAGTATAAAAGGACTGTTAAAAGTAAAGTAAAAGGAACAACTATTAAAGATGAATTAAACTGCCTGTACAGCAATGTACACAGAGTCCAAAATAAAATGGAGGCAATAATCTATAGTGAGGAACCAGATGTCGTAGGATTAACTGAAACATGGCTACATAAAGAACAGGACTGGCAATGAAATATTGCAGGCTATGACAATCAGGAGCAGAGAGGGGGGTGGAGTAGCTGCACTAATTAGAGATAACATAATGGCAGTAGAAAAAAGGAACATAACTAACAAGATTAGAAACAGGATCCATATGGATTGAAATAAAAGACAAGAAGGGATCAATCACGCTAATAGAGGTAAACTACAGATCACCTAATAGTGGAAAGGAGGTGGAGGAAGAAATATATAAGTAATTATGTGAAATGAGTAAAGGAATAATAATCATGGGAGATTTTAACTATCCCCAAATGAACTGGCAAGAAGAGGTAGGTACAGGGAATGGAATATTTACAATGTGCGCAGGACTCCTTTCTTACCCAGTATGTAAAAAGCCCAACAAGAGAGGAAGCACTGCTGGATCTAATAACAGGAAATGAGCCAGAACAGATAAGAGCAGTAAGTCTAGGGGAACATCTAGGCAATAGCAATCACAACATAATAAAGTTTAAGATAAAGATTCAGAAGGACATAAGTAAAACAAAGACCAAAGTAATAAATAGGAAAAAGCTGATTTTCAGGGGATGAGACTGGAACTAGGGAAAATAAAGTGGAAAAATTTATTGATAAAGAAAGAGAACAGCAGTGGGAAACATTTAAAATGGTGATCAATAGAGTCTAGGAGAAATATATCCCACTAAAAGGCAAGAACAAACTAACTAGTAATGATACACCATGGTGTCACCAATAAAGAAATAAGGGCAAAATTGAAACTAAAGAAAAAGGCATACATTAAGTACATAGACAATAAAAGAGAGGATATCAAAAGGGAATATGAAAAGGTTAGGAAAGAAGTAAAAAAAAAATTAGGAAAGCAAAGAGGAACTACGAAATTAAATTGTGAAGGAATATAAAAAGAAATAGTAAAGTATTCTACAGACACATAAATAACAAAAGAAAAATCAGGATAGGGACAGGGCCACTGAGGGATACACACAATAAACTCACAGGTAATGACAGCGAAATGTCAGAAATATTAAATAATTATTTTGCTTCAGTATTTACCAGGGAGACTAACATGGTGGGCATGACATTAGAAGAAGAGATCAAAAAAGAAAGATATAGAGACATTTAAGGTAGAAAGGGGGAGATAATTAATAAACTAATCAAACTTAGAGAGGATAAAACCCCTGGTCCAGGGGGATAGAACGCATCCTCGCATTTTAAAAGTTAGGGAAGAGATAGCAGAGGCACTATTACATATATATAAAAATTCATTAGAAAAGGGAATATTCCAGAGGACTGATGGACGGTTAGTGTGATTCCATTATTTAAAAAGGGAGATAGAACCAGTTCAGGGAACTATAGACCAATTATCTTAACGTTGGTGATAGGCAAGATAATGGAATCCTTACCTAAAGATGTAATAGAAAAAATCTAGAAAATGAAAATATAATAAAGAATAGTCAGCACAGATTTCAAAAGGGAAAGTCACGCTTGAGCAAACTTATTGAATTCTTTGAAGAAGTAACAGAAAGGGTAGACAAGGGTAATGTAGTAGATGTTATATATTTGGATTTTCAAAAGGCCTTCGATAAGGTACCGCATTGTAGACTCATGACTGAGGTCAGAGCATGTGGAGTCAGAGGACAGTTAGCAGAATGGATAGCAAGCTGGCTACAAAACAGAAAACAGAGAATAGGGTTTAAAGGTAGTTACACAGACTGGCAAAAGGTGGGAGTGGTGTTCCACAAGGAACGGTGCTGGGACCACTGTTGCTGACAATTTACATGAACGATTTGGACTCGGGAATTGAAAGTACAATTTCATAATTGGCAGACGACACCAAATTGGGGGGTGTAGTTAATACCGTGGAGGACTGTGACAAAATAAGGAAGACATTAATAAACTTGCAGAATGGGTGTGTAATTGGCAAATGAATTTCAATAGAGATAAATGTGAGGTATTACATTTTGGTAGGATGAATAAGGAGGCCACATCCTGCTTGGATAATGAGTGTAAATGGGATAGAGGAGCAAAGGGATCTGGGAGTACAGATACACAAATCACTAAAAGTAGTGACGCAGGTTAATTTTAAAAAAAGCAAACCAAGCACTGGGGTTCATTTCTAAAGGGATATAATTGAAAAGCAGAGCAGTAATGTTAAACTTGTTTAGAATCTTGGTTAGACCACACTTGGATTACTGTGAACAGTTCTGATCTCCATATTGTAAAAATTGATATAGAGGCACTGGAGAAGGTGCAAAAAAGATTTACTAGGATGATACCAGAACTGAGAGGTTATACCTATCAGGAAAGATTGAGCAGGCTGGGGCTTTTCTCTAGAAAAGAGAAGACTGCGGGGTGACCTGATAGAGGTCTTTAAGATTATGAAAAAATTTGATAGGGTCGACGTAGAGAAGATATTTCGACTTGTGGGGGAGTCCAAAACTAGGGGCCATCAATATAAGGCAGTCACTAATAAATCCAATAGGGAATTCAGGAGAAACTTCTTTACCCAGAGAGTGGCTAGAGTGTGGAACTTGCTACCACAAGGAGTAGTTGAGGCGACTAGCATAGATGCATTGAAGGGGAAGCTAGATAAACACATGAGGGAGAAAGTAATAGAAGGATATGCTGATAAGATTAGATGAAGTAGGGAGGGAGGAGGCTCATGTGGAGCATAAACACCGGCATGGGCCGAATGGCCAGTTTCTGTGCTGTACATTCTATGTAATTCTATGTATTTCTGGCCAACATTTATCCCTCAACCAACATCACTGAAAACAGATTTGTCTGGTCGTTATCTCATTGCTGTTTGTGGGATCTTGCTGTGCACAAATTGGCTGCCGTGTTTCCCACATTACAACAGTGACTACACTTCAAAAGTACTTCATTGGCCGTAAAGTGCTTTGGGACGTCCTGAGGTCGTGAAAGGCGCTATATAAAATCAAATCTTTCTTTCTTTAACTGACTGTTGTTATGCAGGCAAACAGGGGAATCATAAACCCCTTCCCCTTGCTCACCAAGCCAAACCTCTCCCTAGGCTCCCAATGCTCTATCCTGAATCTGCACTTTTCTCTAATTTTCTCCTATCTCCCCTCGTGCCTATTTGAAACTCATTTTGTCCATGAGACCCACCTCCGGCTCCCTTGACCCACTAAAGTGCTGACCACCCAACTTCCCATCTCGGTCCCTATGCTAGCTATGGTAAATGGTTCCCTCTCCTCAGGTACTGTTCCCATCCCTTTCAAAACTGCTTCCTCACCACCCACCTATGACCCCTCTGTCCTTGCAAATTACTGCCCCATCTCCAGTCTTGCTTGCCTCTCCAAAGTTCATAAACATGTTGTTGCCTTCCAAATCTGTGCCGATCTTTCCCACAACTCCCTGTTTGAATCTCTCCGATCAGATTTCCACCCCTGCCACAGAACTGAAACGGACTGAACAAAAGTCACAAATGACGTTCTCTGTTATTATCCCTCCTCAGCCTCTCTGCAGCCTTTAACACACCAAAGGCAATATAAACTAAAAGGTACAATTTTAAAGGGGATGCAGGAACAGAGCGAACTGGGGGTGTACATACATGTACATACAGGGGGTGAACAACACCACCTGCACTTTCCCCTCCAAGTCACACACCATCCCGACTTGGAAATATATCGCCGTTCCTTCATCGTCGCTGGGTCAAAATCCTGGAACTCCCTTCCTTACAACACTGTGGGAGAACCTTCATCACACAGACTGCAGCGGGTTCAAGAAGGTGGCTCACCACCACCTTCTCAAGGGCAATTAGGGATGGGCAATAAATGCTGGCCTCGCCAGCGACGCCCACATCCCATGAACGAATTTAAAAAAAAACATACACAAATCTTTGAAGGTGACAGGACAAGTTTAGAAGGCTGATAAAAAGGCATATGGGATCCTCTGCTTTGTTAATAGAGGCATAGAGTACAAAAGCAAGGAAGTTACGCTAAACTTTATAAAACACTGGTTAGGCCCCAGCTGGAGTATTGTGGCCAATTCTGGGCACCACACTTTAGGAAGGATGTCAAGGTCTTGTAGAGGGTGCAGAAGAGATTTACTAGAATGGCACTAGGGATGTGGGACTTCAGTTATTTGGAGAGACTGGAGAAGCTGGGATTGTTCTCCTTAGAACAGGGAAGGTTAAGGGGAGATTTGATAGCGGTGTTCAAGATCATGGAGGGTTTTGACGCAGTAAATAAGGAGAAACTGTTTCCAGTGGCAGAAGGGTTGGTAATCAGGACACAGATTTAAGGTAATTCGCAAAAGAACCAGAGGCGACATGAGGGAAAAAAAATTAACCAGCGAGTTGTTATGATCTGGAATGCACTGCTTGAAAGGGTGGTGGAAGCAGATTCAATAGTAACTTTCAAAAGGGAATTGGATAATGACTTGGGGGAAAAGATTTACAGGGCTATGGTGAAAGAACAGGGGAGTGGGACTAATTGTTTTGTTCTTTCAAAGAGTCAGCACAGGCACGATGGGCCGAATGGCCTCCTTCTGTGCTGTATCATTCTGTGATTCTATAATCCTCCTCCAACATCTCCTCTTTGTTGCCCAGAACAGCAAGACTGCCCTCGCTTGGTTCCACTCCTCCCTATCCAATCATAGCCAGAGTAACTGCAGAAGTTACTCTTCTCGCCTCCCCCCACCTCACCATGCACCATTGCCTCTGGATCACCCAAGGACCTATCCTTGACCCTCTCCTCTTCCTCATCTACATGAAGCCCCTTGGGTGACATCATTCACAGACGTAGGGTAAGCTTCCACATGTATGCCACGACAGCCAGCTCTACCTCATCACCACCTGTCTCGACTCCTCTACTGTCTCTTTGTTGTCAGACTGCTTGTCCGACATCCCAGTCTTGGATGAGGCGCAATTTTCTCCAGTTAATCGTTGGAAGACCCAAGCCATCATCACAAACTCCGTACCCTTGCTGCTGATTCCACCCCCCTCCGTGGTCATTGTCTGAGATTGAACCACACTGTTCACTGTATTGGCTTCCTATTCAACCCAAAGCTGAGCTTCCGACTAATTATACTCTCCATCACAAAGACCATCTACATCTACCTCAGTAATATCGACCACCACCACCCCAGTCATCGCTTCTGCCACTGAAACTCCATCCGTATCTTTGTCGCTTCCAGACTTAACTATTCCAATGCTCTCCTGGTCAGCCTCCCATCCACCTCCCTCTGTTAACTTCAGCTCATCAAAAATATGCCGCCTTTATCTTATCTGCTCACCTAAAGCCCTGTCCTTGCTCACCCACATTGACACCATTCCACCAATGCCTACAATTTAAAATTCTCAACCTTGTGTTTAAACCAGCAGATCAAAAGTGATCTAATAGGATTAAGCCTGCATAAAATACCTTAATGTTAAAATAAATCATTAGTTAAGCAAATAAGAGATTAGAAAATTAAAAATAGTTTTAAAAAAACTCTCCGACAACAATTTACATTTTGTATAGTGCCTCTTGCATAGCGGAACATGTCAGTGAGAAGAAAGACGGCACTGAACAGGGACAAGAGTGACTGGGGAAGAAGGGGACAAAAGCATGATCAATAGAAAGGTTTTTTAAAGGCTTTTGAAGGAAGTGATGAAGTGCTGAAGCAGAGTGGTTTACAGAGAGTGTTTCACAGGGCAGGGGTGCAGTGACTGAAAGATCGGCCACTGATGGCATAGCAGAGGATGAGAGGAACAAACCGTAATCCAGAGTCGAGGGAGTGGGGAATGTGTGTTCAGGTCCGTGGTTGGAGGACATCATGTAGGCAAGAAGGGGCAAGCCCATAGAAGAATTTGTAAACAAGGATTGGAGAACACGGAGCTTGGCAAAAATGGGGTAATGGGAGTGTAGAGAAGGACTCAAGCTGTAGAGTTTTGGATTCATTGAAGTTTGTGACTGGTAAAAGAGGGGAGCGCAGTGGGGAAGATATTCAAGATCAATGCTCGATGTGATGGAGGAATGGATTAGAATTTCAGCAGCAGAGGAAGAGAGGTAGGAACATAAATGGACCATGGTCCTGAAGTGAAAAAGTAACTGGACGTGGGGTATAAAGATTAGCTCAGATTTAAAAAGTGGATTCTGATGTTGCGGACCACCTGATTCAGTCTGAACAGGCAGCTAGGAAGGCAGATTGAAGCAGTGCCAGGGCAGAGTAGGTGCTGGCAAGATCCTGCTTTGCTTTTGCTAAGGTTGAGCTGGAGGATGGTATGACTCATCCAGGTGTTGATGTTGGAGAGTTAGTCACTTATTACAGTGGTACCTGTGGAGTGGAGAGGTAGAGTTGGGAGTCAACAGCAGACATGTGAAAGCTGACCCTGTGACACCAAGGGGTAGCTGTAGGTGATAAATAGGAAAAAGCTCTGTTTTGATAAATCTGCGTGTCTGATTACCCAGGGTGTCTTCATATGCCACTAATATGACTTTATTTTGGACCAGAGCGTGATGTTAATCTGGACAGTCACAGTTGAGAGAAAAATCCACCTTTTCAAAATAGACAGGGAATAGGTCTCATGAGATCTTCTAAATCACTGGTTGGGTGTACTGACTTTTGTGACTAAATTGGCTTGTGTTTTTGTTGCTGTTGTTGGACACATTGCCCTGACTGAACGTGCACATATACTGGGACCTGAAAAATGATGCATGAGAAGGCCCAGCTAAGCAAAGAAAGTTCCAGGAAAGGACAAAACTTAAGCGCAGGCCCCTGGGAGAGGGTAAGCCTATGGAGAAAAAAATTACGGGGCAGATTTCCAGCAGGGTATGGGCATTTTTATGAGTAAGTTTAAATATTCTTTTGTGAATCATTTACATTTTTATGTGTTGTCATGTTACAAAAGATATTGTTTTCGTACCTGACATAGACTTTCAAAGAAACTGGGGAAACAAAATTGAGCAATCTGGTTGCTTTTATGGGAGTTGCCAATTGTTGATTGGTAGTTTTGTTTCTTGATTATCTTCATTGCTTCTGTTTATAAAAATATCTTTTTTCACACTGTAGCTTTCATTGGGTTTTTTTAATTAATGGGACATTTGAGCCAATCTCATGATTCATGTAACAGATGGTGGTTTGTTTTGATTTTTTTTAATCGGTAACACATCCCAGTCCACCGTGATTTTCTTCCTAACACAAACTTTCAAGGTGTGACATCTTACAGATGCATACTAGACACAGGACTTTTAATGACACAGATAGATGATACAAGTATGACCATCAGAGCTTAGATAGATGAGTCATTTTGTAGGTTTGTACTTTAAATACTAATGTAATAATTAAGTGGTCATTGCTGTTTCTCGAATGCTGTTGGTGCAGAATGGCTGCCATATTTGCCAACACCACATTAACGCACTCCAAAAGTAGTTTATTATGTGAAGCATTTGGAAACGTCTTAATGTCATAAGCTGCTATATAAATGCAAGTGTTCTTATTTTATTAAATTAGCGTTCTGTGCCACTAATGTCTTCAGACAATTCTTTAATCACTTATTCTAATGCATATTTTTCTTTTGAAAGGAAAAGGTTCCTATGAAATGAATAATATCCAATGGATTACATGCAAGGATTTCACAGTTGCCATTGGAGCAAGACAGATAGAAGAATATATTTCTGTAAGTTTTGTGTATGGATAATGAGGGTTGCTTTGTGTCGGGATTTTCTTTGTTCTTTTATTTTGGCTACCTTCTTCCCCTCTCCTTTTTTCAGTCCCCCTTATACCAGAAACCATTCCACAGCAGATGGACGATAGGGATCCCCTGCCCAGGCCTCAGACATTGCTATTTTGTGATCAGCTTCTAAAATATGTGCAATAGCAAACCAAGGTAATGGCTCTTCCCATTTCCCCTCCCTGTTCAGGACAGCATTGCCAGCATGGGGAACTTGCCATGTGGAGAATCACGGGTTTGAACCCAAATGCTATCATACTGTTGACCAGTTCTGTGGTGATTGTGATGTGCATGTTAATATAATAGGACTCAATAGGAAAGTTTTATTTTTAAAGTAAGTATTATGTGAATGCAAGGGCAGTTATAAATTGTGAAGTTTTCATAATGGTTTGTTTTGTGACAACCCTTTAAAAAGTAATGTTATTTAATTAATGTAATGATGGCTAACATTAACTGCAGTTGAAAAGTTAGCATTAGAAAGAATACATTGGCAGGAAAACATTGTATTTATACTACACCAGAAGACTGCTCTTCGTATAAAGCCCTTGAATTAATTAATGCTATTGTGAAGGGGCTCTGGAAATGTTGGATTGGTGTTAAAGGCCATTTCACTCAAAACTGTCAACCAAAACATAAATGGATTTGATTGGCAAGGAAAGACAAAGGCTTCTGTTAGACCAAGTGTAAACGTAATTGCACAAAAGCATGCTGTGGGACGACAACATGCGGCTACCAAGGCTGGGAGAGCTGCCGCACAACGTTTATGGTGTGAATGAAGGTGGTTCTCGACTTTGGAAGAGTATATCCAAGTCTTAGAATGAAGTCTGAATTTGAGACTGAATAGCCTAATTTCTTAATATAGTATTCAGAGTAGATATAAAGGATGCTGCTCTGACCACACTCAAGGTGAGGACATGAATTGTTAGTTTTTGGATTTTTAATTTCTATATAGGATAACGTTGACATCTGCATCTACTTATAAAGATATACACAGTGATAGCATTGGAGGAGGGGGAGGGGGATACTGCAGTCAGCTTTAGTATCCCAGGACTAAGGGAGGAACAAACCTGCCAGGGCTCCCAGTTCTGGGTGCTTTTCAGTGACCCCAATTGGAAAGTGCATGCGTGTGCTCATTGGGTGAGGATCTGGAATATAATTAGACTTGACTGTAATGCTTCCTGTGTTTGGAGACCCTGCTGACTACTACTGTTTAAGATCGCACATGTAGAATAACCACATGGGTAATTTACTGGACGGTTTTGGATGCTTGTGGAACCATACCCCAGCAAGAGGGATGGACAAAATTGGGGAGGTGGGGGTGGTGGAGGGTGATGTATAAAGTTGCACAACATGCTTGGGGAAGCATTTTACAACCATTAAAACCTCTTGTGCTTCATTTCCTGACAGTAAATTAACAGCAATTTCATTAACAAGAATTTTGCTGTACTCTAATAGACTTGGGAGTTTTCCAATTGCTGGCTTCACTGCCTGGACTACATGGATAAGGAGGATCGAGAATACCAAATTCATCATCATTATCGTGTACGGTGGAGTATACCAACTCGGAGGAAGCCCATCCCACGAGCAACAGCTTCTATTTACTTTATTATTGAAATCTCTAAAGTTAAACCACCTGTGAGTAAAAATATACAGTAAACACATACCTTAATTTAGATGAATTTATCATGCTATATATGGCTAGTATTACAGGGTATCCACAGGGGCAACTTAGACCAGCAGCTGAGGAAGGCTGATGTTGGGATCTTAAGGGTGAATTGCTGTGTTTAATTTTGCTGTTAGATAGTGTACAAGAATCTAAGCAGTTGGAGTCTGCATTGGGAAAGGATTGGAGATGCTTGTGTGCACTAGTGGGACCATTGTGGACTCCACACAGACCAGGGATTGATGCGTTGACACACTAAACCATTGGGGACTCAACACAGAGTAGGGATCAGTGCCTTTACCCACTAAACCATTGGGGACTCAGCACAGAGTAGGGATCAGTGCTTTTACCCACTAAACCATTGGGGACTCAGCACAGAGTAGGGATCAGTGCCTTTACCCACTAAACCATTGGGGACTCAGCACAGAGTAGGGATCAGCGCCTTTACCCACTAAACGATTGGGGACTAAATCCTTTCAATTTATTTTTCTAAGCATTAGTAATAGATAATGAATTCATTACTAACCTGGTGTTTTCAGCTTTAATTGGAGGTAAAACCAAAAGTTCAAGAATCACTGTTTTATGCCTGTGAGATGATGATCATGTGTCCATAGCAACTCATTGGTTGCTATGGGTTGACCATAACTGGGATTGGGGCTTTGAATCCAGCTTTTCAGAAAAATGTAAAATATGTTTCATTATTCTCCTGATCCTCAAGCTCCAGCTCAATGCTCAGCTGACACCACGACATGTCTTGTCAGTGGCAATACTCAGAATAACCTGAAACTCTACAACTTTGTGTATTTGAATTTCTGATGCACAAGTGTCACTGAAGTCCTGAAGGATTAAACCAAAGCAGTAACAAGTACAGAAAATCATTAACCCCTTAAATAGTGAATGTTAATTGCAGCTTTGAAAATGGACAAAGTATCAATCATTTTACTGAGTGTGAACCTCTTGATGTTTTTAGATTTTTCCAGTTGAAGTTTACTTCTTTTTCGAATCAAACAAACTTCTGCACAGGTAAATAATTTATTTATCAATTATAGCAATTGTTTAGGCATTTTTATTCATTCTCAGGATGTGGGCGTCGCTGGCAAGGCTGGCATTTATTGCCCATCCCTAGTTGCCCTTAGAAGGTGGTGGTGGGCCTTCTTCTTGGACAACAGTTTTGATACAACTGAATGGCTTGCTAGGCCATTTCAGAGGGCGCCCCTGACGCAGAGGATATTGCACTAAAAGATGTGAATGACTGGCTCCATTTCACAGGTTTGGCAGATTCAGAGCTCAGCTTCCTGGACCTCTCTGAGCAGCAGTGCACACGGAGGCTCAGAGTCACTTGACATGTAGTCGTGAACATCTGCAGCCTCCTTCATGCCGAGCTGCTCCTGGTTGGCCCGAGCACCATCTTCTTACCTGTCGCTGTCAAAGTCACCACTGCCCTCAACAACTTCTCCTCCGCATCCTTCCAGGGTGCCACCGGGGACATCGCCGATGTCTCCACAAAAGAGCCCTGCAAATACACCTACACCACTCTGCAGTGACACAATGGGTGTCATCAGTTGTGGGTCTTCATTGTGATCCTCAGGAAAGGGCATTATTGCACAAACCAGACAAGATTCGCAAAGACGTGGCAGTAGTGGTGCCAATATAATATGTAATGTGAGTTGGTCAGAAATTAAATATAAGTAAAAACCATGACAAACCCTCAAACACCCTTGTGCATCCCCTTCATGCTCACGACACATTTGCCTTACGCTGCCTACTGCACATATGTGATGCATGCCCTGTGGCTGCAGCACAGGTAGTGGCAGGTTGAGTGAGGCTGACTGTGAAAGAGATGCACGAGAGGGTGAGTATGAGATAGAGTCATGAGATTGTATGAGGATTGAGTTGAGTGGTAGTGGCGGCATGAGTACTGGTGAGGTGAGTAAGTGCAGGTAAGATGAGGATGAGCTTTGAATGGGTGTGAGGGGTGATGTGACAGAGTAGTGCAGAAGGAGATGTGGGGTGGGGGCGGTGATGTGGCAGATGGAGTGTAGGGGAATAAGTGTACTCACTTTGGCTGACCTACTTAGGTCATTGGAGCGCCTCCTGCACTGTGGGCGTTATGTTGGTGGTTCAGGTGACCTCCTCTGCCATCTCGAGCCAGGCCTTCCTGGTGGCAGAGGCAGGCCACTTCCTCCCGCCCGCCGGGGGGAAGAACTCTGTCCTCCTCCTCCTCCTCACCCCATCTAATGATACCTGGAGTGAGGCATCATTAAACTGGGAGCAGCCTTCCCCCTGGGCTGCTCCATGCTGTAATTTTTGCTATTTGTTGCAGCATCTGTCAGTGGAGGACTGCCCCTTTAAATAGAGCACCTCCAGCTGACAGACCTTACTGTGCATGCGCAGTCCGCCCGCCGCGCAGATCAGCAGTGGGGAACCCGGAAGAACAGGTAAGTGGATCCAATTAGGCTGCGATCGCGCGCGGGGCAGACTGATTTCACCGGGCGCGTTACCCATGCGCCCAATAGCCCCCCCGCCGTGAACCCGCAGCCCTGGTAACATTGAGCCCATGATGTATGGAAATTTTACCACAAATGGTGAGTTATGTTGGTTTGGTCTTAAAAATAAATCCACCATGATGTGTATTCTATATAATATTGGATATTTTAAGTTTTTAAAAAATATTTTTCATTTATTGACAGTTCTAGCCACCGTTACTATCATTGTGGAGTGATTATATTGTTAGACCGTGTGATATTGTCCTGCATGATTTTTCGGTGTGAGATGCAGGGTGAGGCTGTACAGCAGAACAAAACCAAAAGCTTTTCCCTGCTGTCGAGCCATTCACAAAATTGTCAGTCAATTCATTATTTCAAGCCCTGCTCCTCCTTTAACCAACCCGAGAGACAGCAAATAACCTGTATGACTCCAATTTTCCTCCACGTGACATGTTTCACTGTATTACTGTATTTGATGTTGGTTATAGTTTTGGATCCACTTGACACCTGCTATTGTAACGTGATGGTAATGCGACACAAGTCAAGTCCCTGTGTGAAATCTAAACCATCAAGCACAAATCACCAGTCATCTGTTCTGTAAAAGGTATCATTCCCAACAAAGGTTCATTGTGAATAGGAAGCAAAGCTCGAGCACTTAGCAGCTCAGTAAGATTACAACCCTGAAATCACTCCCAGATATCTTCCTTTTAAATACGCTTTGAGTTTGTGGAGAGATTTTATTACACTTTTGTTCCTGTGATTTGTGGACAGGTGATGTCATGTTGGAGACTGGCAGCTAGTGTCCTCAGTGGCATTGGTGCTTATTGATATATATTTTGAAGGATTAACAATTTTGTTACAATCAGCACATTTGAGTGAGTAATCTAAAATTATTTACCAGGAAATAAGTCAGTATAGTATAAATGAGAACTCAATTATTGTTTTCTTTCCGCCCTGTTTTTTTACTTCTCCCAGGAGATTACACGGCGGGTGGGGGTCGAGGGAGGGAAGAAGTGTTTAGCCATGATGGTCCAGCCATCATGGTGTGGGACAGGCTTGATGGATTAGCTGGTCTTTTCCTGCCTGTCAATTTTGTATGTTCATAAAATGTTTCGTAATGTCTAAAGCAAAAACCTGGTGACATTATTGAACACTTGAGAGCATTTGTGTAACCTGGAATGGGGTGGAGAGGGAGAAGAAATAGTTTACTTTATAGCTTGAAAACTCTTATTTGTTTGTACCAGTTACAATGTGAACTTCATGATGTCTGCAGTAATATGTGTTTACCAGTATCAGTCCCTTAAGCTAATTGCCCAGTGATATTAACAGCAAGTGAAAATAATTTTTTCCAGATGTTTTGTGCATTGGGTGTTTTATTCAAACTGTACTGAAACGGTTTTATATTAATAGCAGAAAACTAAGACCCATGTTGTTGTGTTTTTTTAGACCTGGCCAATCACGATTCAGAGAAAAATGGCTAAAAGACATCATCGAAAGCAAAATTCTGCTAATGGAAACTGTGACCTTTTAGTAATTATTATTTTAGGTGTGTATATTGGTAAAGGGGAGAAACTAAATAGAACTCAAATATTATCTATGGTTGTTTTTCTTATTGTTTTTTAAAAATTTCCACCAACTTTCTGTCCATTTAAAAGGTTTGGATTACATGAAGGGATGGTCCTATGGGCTCCAGTTACTCTTTGGTGCCCTCACCTGAGTTCCCAGTATTTATGAGGCACGATGGTGAGTGGTGGCAGGCTATTCAACACTGGTAAACCTCTCCCCTCCCAAGGGTGCTGACTTATTCTGGGATATGGCTCCAACGACTCTCGCCTGCCACATTTAAATGGCCAGTCTTCATGTCTGAGTCACGACAAGGAGTGTCAGCAGGCTATTCATCATTGAGATAGCAGCACCTGCCACTCATTATCTGATGTCCATTTCTCATTAGAGATTACTGGTTTAATAGTGATTTAAAGCTGGAGCCCTGGTTGGCTTTTCCTCACCCGAGGGACACTTGAGGCCAACATAACTCAGGCCACAAATCAAACCTGGGGCATTGCTGGATTGCACGGCCAAGTAACACTCTCGCTGATGCACAGATCCGATTGAGCCATCGTGGAACAGAGAATTGTTTTTTATATTTCACGATTTTCAAAAATCAATAATGAATGTAAAGTAAAAGAATTTAAGGAAAAACGTTTCAGAATGTTTCATTCTATGGCTACATAAACCAGTTTCGTATACACATAAGCTCCTGTGTTGCTATTTTAATACATGAACGTGTGATTGAAGACACTAAAATTGATGGGAGCCAAATTAATTTCCAATTGAACATTTATTTGGGAGATATGCTGCTCTTTGTTCAGATGATAGAAGGTGCTCAACCATGATGGGAGGAGTAAACTGCATATTTTTATTTCTTTCCTATCAACTAGGCATCGCCAGTACACTTCCTGCTGAGTTAATTAGCTCAACATTTAGGGAAGCCATGTGTGAATGTTAACCAAGATTTTGATCATTACCTAGATGGGAGCGCTGAGGAATTCTCTTGTATTTTCTAAACATCAAACGCCATCTCCTTACATTAAAACTTTACCCAGTCACATCTGTAGTATAGCCTTGTCAACCTTTACAGTCCTGAACTTGTCTGCTTTTGTGCTAGTTTTCAGCTAATCAAAAGGTTAACTTTGCCCCCTGTATAATTAATGGTGGGATCTCAGATCAAGGTTTACATCACCACCAGTCAGGGTGGAATATACTGAACATCCCTTTGCAGATTATTTCAAAGTTGCTTGATCTCTGAATCGGGTAGAATCAGGGCATGAGAGACACTTTCTCCTTTCCAATGACCCATCTATTGATCATAGAATCATAGAAATTTATGGCACAGAAGGAGGCCAGTCAGCCCATCATGTCTGTGCCGGCTGAAGAAGAGCTATCCAGCCTAATCCCACTTTCCAGCTTTTGGTCTGTAGCCTTTAAGGTTACGGCGCTTCAAGTGCATGTTCAAGTACTTTTTAAATGCGATGAGGGTTTCTGCCTCTACCACCCATTCAGGCAGTGAGTTCCAGAGCCCCCCCCCATCACCCTCTGGGTGAAAAAAATTCTCCTCAACTCCCCTCTAATCCTTCTACCAATTACTTTAAATCTATGCCCCCTGGTTATTAACCTCTCTGCTACGGAAAATAGGTCCTTCCTATCCACTCTATCTAGGCCCCTCATAATTTTATACACCTCAATTAAATCTCCCCTCAGCCTCCTCTGTTCCAAAGAAAACAAGCCCCACCTATCCAATCTTTCCTCATAGCTAAAATTCTCCAGTTCTGGCAACATCCTCGTAAATCTCCTCTGTACCCTCTCTAGTGCAATCACATCTTTCCTGTAATGTGGTGACCAGAACTGTAGACAGTACACTAGCTGAGACCTAACTAGTGTTTTATACAGTTCTAGCATAACCTCCCTGCTCTTATATTCCACGCCTTGGCTAATAAAGGAAAGTATCCTGTATGCCTTCTTAACCACCTTATCTACCTGTCCTGCTACCTTCAGGGATCTGTGGAGATGCACTCCAAGGCCCCTCTGTTCCTCTACACTTCTCAATATCCTCCCATTTATTGTGTATTCCCTTGCCTTGTTTTCCCTCCCCAAATGCATTACCTCACACTTCTCTGGATGAATTCAATTTGCCACTTTTCTGCCCACCTGACCAGTCCATTGATATCTTCCTGCAGCCTACAGCTTTCCTCCTCACTATCAACCACACAGCCAATTTTTGTATCACCTGCAAATTTCTTAATCATACCCCCTACATTTAAGACTAAATCATTGATATATACCACAAAAAGCAAGGGACCTAGTACTGAGCCCTGCGGAATCCCACTGGCAATAGCCTTCCAGTCACAAAAACCCGACTATTACCCTTTGCTTCCCGCCACTGAGCCAATTTTGGATCCAACTTGCCACTTTCCCTCGGATCCCATGGGCTTTTACTTTTCTGACCAGTCTGCCATGTGGGACCTTGTCAAAAGCCTTGCTAAAAACCATGTAGACTACATCAAAAGCGCTACCCTCATCGACCCTCGTTACCTCCTCAAAAAATTCAATCAAGTTAGTCAGACATGATCTTCCCTTAACAAATCCACGCTGACTGTCCTTGATTAATCCGTGCCTTTCTAAATGACGATTAATGCTATCCCCCAGAATTTTTTCCAATAATTTGCCCACCACCGAGGTTAGGCAGACTGGCCTGTAATTACTCGGTCTATCCCTTTCTCCTTTTTTAAACAACGGCACAACGTTAGCAGTCCTCCGGCACCATGCCTGTAGCCAGAGAGGATTGGAAAATTATGGTCAGAGCCTCCGCTATTTCCTCCCTTGCTTAACAGCCTGGGATACATTTCATCTGGGCCTGGCGATTTATCTACTTTTAAAGATGCTAAACCTCTTAATATTTCCTTTCTATGTTTATCCCAGCCAATATTTTACACTCCTCCTTCACTACAATGCTTGCATTGTCCCCCTCTTTTGTGAAGACAGACACAAAGTATTCATTAAGAACCATACAAACATCTTCTACCTCCACACATAGGTTACCATTTTGGCCTCTAATAGGCCCTACTCTTAGTTATCCTCTTTCTGCTTATGTATTCATAAAGCATCTTTGGGTTTTCCTTGATATTACTTGCCAAAACTTTTTCATGCCCTCTCTTTGCTTCCCTAATTTCCCTTTTGATTTCACCCCTGCACTTTCTGTACTCCTCTAGGCTTTCTGCAGTATTGAGCTCTCGGTATCTGACATAAGCTTCCCTTTTTTGCCTTATCCTACCCTGTATGCTCCTTGACATCCAGGGGGCTCTAGATTTGGGAGTCCCACCCTTTTTCTTTGTGGGAACATATTTGATCTGAACCTTCACTATCTCCTCCTTGAATGCCTCCCACTCCTCTGACACTGATTTACCTTCAAGTAGCTGTTTCCAGTCTACTTTTGCTAAATCACATTTCAGCTTGGTAAAACTGGCCTTCCCCCAGTTGAGAAATTTTACTCCTGTTCTATATTTGTCCTTTTCCATAACTACACTAAATCTAACTGAATTATGATCACTATCACCAAAATGCTCTCCCACTGATACCCCTTCCACTTGTCTAGCTTCATTCTTTAAAACTAAGTCCAGAATTGCCCCTCTTTTTGGGCTTGCTACATACTGGCTAGAAAAGTTCTCCTGAATGCATTTTAAGAGTTCTGCACCCTCTATACTTTTTACACTAATTTTATCTGTTAATATTAGGGTAGTTGAAATCCCCTACTATTACTGCCCTATTGTCTTTGCACTTCTCAGAAATTTGCCTACATATTTGCTCTTCTATCTCCCTCTGACTGACTGACTGGGGGGTCTATAGTACACTCCCAGCAGTGTGACTGCCCCTTGTTTGTTCTTCAGTTCAACCCATATGGCCTCATTCGATGATCCTTCTAACATATCATCCCTCCTCAAAGCTGTAATTGTTTATTTAACCAATATTATGACCCCCCCCCACACACTTTTTTAATCCCCTCCTCTATCTCGTCTGAAAACCCTGTAACCAGGAATGTTGAGCTGCCATTCCTGCCCTTCTTTGATCCAGTTTCAGTAATAGCTGCATCATACTTCCACGTTTCTATCTGTGCCCTCAGCTCATCTGCCTTATTCAGTATACTCCATTAAGCACTGCCAGACTCCATTGTTGTCTACTTTCTAGCCTTTGTTTCCTCTACCTTCCAAACTCGCTTACTAATTTCCTGCCTTCCATTTCCAGCTTTGCTTCTATCCCTTATTAATCTACAGTCAGGTTCCCATCCCCCCGCCAAGCTGGTTTAAACCCTCCCCAACAACACTAGCAAACCACCCCTTCCCCAGGTCCTTCCCCAGAAATATTGCCAAACATGGGCAAGGAAACCTCCTGCTGATTACCACCTACCGCCCTCCCTCAGCTGATGAATCAGTCCTCCTCCACGTTGAGCACCACTTGGAGGAAGCACTGAGGGTAGCAAGGGCACAGAATATACTCTGGGTGGGGGACTTCAATGTCCATCACCAAGAGTGGCTCGGTAGCACTCCAACTGACCGAGCTGGCCGAGTCCTGAAGGACATAGCTGCCAGACTGGGCTTGCGGCAGGTGGTGAACAAACCAACACGAGGGAAAAAACCTACTTGACCTCGTCCTCACCAATCTACCTGTCGCAGATGTATCTGTCCATGACGGTATTGGTAGGAGTGACCACCGCACAACCCTTGTTGAGATGAAGTCCCATCTTCGCACCGAGGACACCATCCAACGTGTTGTGTGGCACTATCACCGTGCTAAATGGGATAGATTCAGAACAGATCTAGCAGCTCAAAACTGGGCATCCGTGAGGCGCTGTGGGCCATCAGCAGCAGCAGAATTGTATTCCAGCACAATCTGTAACCTCATGGCCCAGCATATTCCTCACTCTACCATTACCAACAAGCCAGGGGATCAACCCTGGTTTAATGAGCAGTGTAGAAGAACATGCCAGGAGCAGCACCAGGCGTACCTAAAAATGTGGTGCCAACCTGATGAAGCTACAACTCAGGACTACATGCATGCTAAACAGCGGAAGCAACATCCTATAGACAGAGCTAAGCGATTCCACAATCAAAGGATCAGATCAAAGCTCTGCAGTCCTGCCACATCCAGTCGTGAATGGTGGTGGACAATTAAACAACTAACGGGAGAAGGAGGCTCTGTAAACATCCCCATCCTCAATGATGGTGGAGTCCAGCACGTGAATGCAAAAGACAAGGCTGAAGCATTTACAACCATCTTCAGCCAGAAGTGCCGAGTGGATGATCCATCTCGGCCTCCTCCCAATATCCCCACCATCACAGAAGCCAGTCTTCAGCCAATTCGATTCTCTCCACATGATATCAAGAAACAGCTGAGTGCACTGGATACAGCAAAGGCTATGGACCCCGACAACATCCCGGCTGTAGTGCTGAAGACTTGTGCTCCAGAACTAGTCGCGCCTCTAACCAAACTGTTCCAGTACAGCTACAACACTGACATCTACCAGACAATGTGGAAAATTGCCCAGGTATGTCCTGTCCACAAAAAGCAGGACAAGGGGGTTACGGGGAGCGGGCAGGAAATTGGACATGAATTTAGATTTGAGGTTAGGATCAGATCAGCCATGATCTTATTGAATGGCGGAGCAGGCTCGAGGGGCCGATTGGCCTACTCCTGCTCCTATTTCTTATGTTCTTAAATCCAATGCGGCCAATTACAGCCCCATCAGTCTACCCTCAATCATCAGCAAAGTGATGGAAGGTATCGTCGACAGTGCTATCAAGTGGCACTTACTCACCAATAACCTGTTCACTGCTCAGTTTGGGTTCCGCCTGAACCGCTCGGCTCCAGACCTCATTACAGCCTTGGTCCAAACATGGACAAAAGATCTGAATTCCAGAGGTGAGGTGAGAGTGACTGCCCTCGACATCAAGGCAGCATTTGACAGAGTGTGGCACCAAGAAGCCCTAGTAAAATTGAAGTCAATGGGAATCAGGGGGAAAACTCTCCAGTGGCTGGAGTCATACCTAGCGCAAAGGAAGATGGTAAGTGGTTGTTGGAGACAATCGTCTCAGCCCCAGGACATTGCTGCAGGAGTTCCACAGGGCAGTGTCCTAGGCCCAACCATCTTCAGCTGCTTCATCAATGACCTTCCCTCCATCATAAGGTCAGAAATGGGGTTGTTCGCAGATGATTGCACGATATTCAGTTCCATTCACAAACCCTTAATGAAGCTGTCCGTGCCCGCATGCAGCAAGACCTGGATAACATCCAGGCTTGGGCTGATAAGTGGCAACATTCACGCCAGACAAGTGCCAGGCAATGACCATCTCCAACAAGAGAGTCTAACCACCTCCCCTTGACATTCGACGGCATTACCATCGCCGAATCCCCCACAATCAACATCCTGGGGGTCACCATTGACCAGAAACTTAACTGGACCAGCCACATAAATACTGTGGCTACAACAGCAGGTCAGAGGCTGGGTATTCTGCGGCGAGTGACTCACCAAAGCCTTTCCACCATCTACAAGGCAAAGTCAGGAGCTCCAACAACACTCAAGAAGCCAGACACCATCCAGGACAAAGCAGCCCATTTGATTGGCACCCCATCCACCACCCTAAACATTCACTCCCTTCACCACCGGCGCACTGTGGCTGCAGTGTGTACCATCCACAGGATGTACTGCAGCAACTCGCCAAGGCTTCTTCGACAGCACCTCCCAAACCCGCGACCTCTATCACAAGGGCAGCAAGCACATGGGAACAACACCACCTGCACGTTCCCCTCTAAGTCACACACCATCCCGACTTGGAAATATATCGCCGTTCCTTCATCGTCGCTGGGTCAAAATCCTGGAACATCTTCCTAACAGCACTGTGGGAGAACCTTCACACGGACTGCAGCGGTTCAAGGCGGCGGCTCACCACCATCTTCTCAAGGCCAACTATTGATGGGCAATAAATGCTGGCCTTGCCAGCGACGCCCATATCCCATGAACGAATAAAAAAAAATCTACAGCCCTCCCTCCTGCACCATTTCTCCAGCCACACATTCATCTGCCCTATCCTCCTATTTCTGTACTCACTAGCATGTGGCACCAAGAGTAATCCAAAGATTACTACCTTTGAGGTCCTGCTTATTAATCTCTTTCCTAGCTCCCTAAAATCTGCCTACAGGACCTCATCCCTCTTTCTACCTATGTACAGACCATGACCGTTGACGGTTCACCCTCCCCCCTCAGAATGTTCTGCAGCCGCTCAGTGACATCTTTGACCCTGGCACCAGGGAAGTAACATACCATCTGGAATCACGCCTGCGGCCGCAGAAATATCAGTCTGTTCCCCTAACTATTGAATCCCCCATCACTATTTGAATCCCCCATCACTATTGCTCTCTTGACACTTCCTATTGGAGTGTAATACAAATGAAAAGTAATTTGTCACACCACAAAATATATTAATAATTTTAATACCATAATTTTACAGCAAGTTAGCACTAAACTGAAATTGTTTTATAAAAATTTAGAAAGGTGATAGGAAATTAAGGTTTCAAGTATGCAATATTAACATTCAATTTGAACCAACTACTGTAACAAAAACAGAAGAAATTTATAACATCCAAAGCTGAGTTATACACCAAGATTTTAAAAAGAAAAATGATAAATGCTGAAAATAGAGATAAAAACAGAAAATGGTAGAAATCCACAGCAGGTCATTTGGCTTCTGAAAGGGAAATATTTCAACATTACAGGTCTCCCAATGCAACACAAACTCTTCTCTTTCAGATGCTGATCGACCCCCTGTGCATTGCCACCATTTCCTGTTTTTAAACAAGATTTTATAGAGGCTATTAAAAAAAAATCAAATCTCTATTTTTCCTCCTTGCCCTTAGTCTTTCTGTGTACCATCTCCCTGAAGCCAGACAGGATCTTGTTCTCCCTCTTTTGTCGCTCCTCTTTGTTAAATGAAGCTAAAGCTCTCTTCTCATCTGCACTGTAAATTTGGTTCTCTTTACGGAGACGCACGGCCTCCATACGTCGATGTCTGGGACACGAAAAAATCAAACTCACAATCAGAAGTTAAACACAAACAACAAATCATCAGGATCATTCATGGACTAAAATGAATAGCATCACAAGAATCTAACCATATCTGTGTGTAATTTTTAAATAAGTCATTTAAAAAGATTCCTCCAAGTTTTCGAGGTGTTGTAATTTTCTTATATTTTCAAATCTCCACCTTCTGGCTTGCTGATGTTTATTTTTATGCTCCAGTCTTTTGTCTGATATTTTAAACAATTGAGTTAGTTACAGGTTTTTACAAGTTAACCAATGATTTACAATTCAGCGCACCATGTCCTCTACACACAAACAGAAGGTTTTTTTGTTTTAATTATATCTATTTTAGATCATACCAAACAACATCCAGTGTCTTTGGACAGAAGGCACAGCACAGGCTAAAGGCTTGCGAATTCAAGGTCCTAAAACATTGTACAATACAGCAGTATTTCTCTACCTAAATCAGCTGTAAGAGTACAGATTGGTATTTGTAAAGCAGGTCACTCCGTGCATAGTCGGCATCCATATACTACACATCTGTCGTCCTACTGACATTCAACTGAAGGCATTTAAATTTACAGCTTATTTTAACCAAAGTTTACAGCACCTTCAATAAACATCAGGAGGAAAAAAAAAATCAGCGCAGTAGCAGTTGGTTATTGCTTTGCTAATTTAAGTGAATCCAGCGGAAAGCTGCTGCCAAGAGGTTTGACCCTTCAGATGCCCATGAGGAGGTTTGCACGACACCCATTTTTTAAAAAAAACTTGTTTCCCTCCTTTATCCAATTCTCTCCCTCTCCTGCTTGCTGTGGTGCAGTTTCATGGGCACAGGGTATCCTTCCCTACCTCCAAGTGACCACTCACTGAGCGAGGCAGTGAGTGCCTGCAGCTATTTGACCACAAGGGGGCATTACAACCAAACCCAATCCTGGTCTCACCCAACATTTGTACATGTGCACTCCCAGTTGAATTGCAATCAGGAGCACAAACCCTGGAATAATTTGCTATCCCTAAGCAGAAGCACTGGAGGTCACCTAAAGCCCCCAACCCCACCCCGCCCATCGCTGTCCTGGCTGAGATCAGCTAGGAACTGAGGATTCAACCTGGGATCTTTCTGACCTGTATGGCTTAGCTACTCACTGCCTTAACCAGCTGAATCATTGGTTTTCATTTAATAACTTGGTTACTCTACAGTTCACTTACAAAGCTCTACACCAACCCCTCAGTTGCAGAAGAATTTGAACAAATCAAGTCCTAAAAATAAAAAAAATTGCCATTTTCACACTGATTTCATGCCTTTAGCTCTGCGAATTTGGCACCAAAATCTTAATACTGAGCAGCTGGCTCTCACCAGGTAAACTCCCACTGGGTCAGTTTTATTCCTGTTTGCCACTGCACAATACTGAAAATGCAAAGCCTGATTGGTATCTCTACATCAGAAACTATTCTTTCTCCCTTCCTTCACCATATGTATAAAATTTAAAAAAAAACATTTAAAACACTGTCTTCAACTGGACTGGGAGAGTGAACTTATTCTTACCTGCTACCACTCATTACATAACCAGAATGTTCAAAGGAAGCAATCTGGTCACTTGTCAGACCGATTTCACCTCTTCGTGGAATACGCTTCCCAGCTTTCACATACTCAGCCATGGCAGCACCTTCACCAGGAAGCAGAGCGTGACCGTAACTAGAAGACATAGACGGTAAGTATAGGAGCAATGTAGCACACGAGGTAAAACAGACATATAATATGCCACACAATCCTCAGCTTTTCATACATCTTAAAATTGCAAGATCATAGAAAGATTTCATACACGTGTGTGTGTGTGTGTGTGTGTGTGTGTCCATATCCAGAGTAATGGAGATGTGAAATCAATTTATCAGTTGTCTAATCAGGGGATTTGGGCAACAACCTGCAAAAGTGAATCTCAAGCTGTTCACTATCATCTGAATGATGGAGTTAAATTTATGTCTTGAAAGTTCTTGCCAATAGCTCATTAAGTGCACTACTTGGTATGCTGTTGAACCATTCAGAACTGAAAGGTCTCAAGTTAGATCTCTGCTCTGTGCTGAGTCAGCTGATCTCTACTGGGACAAAAACAGAGGCATTACAAGTGGCTCTGTGTTTCTGCAAGGGAGGGGATGAGGATGGGAGAGATCCCTGCTCTGTTTAAAATGAAATCTAACATAACCTATTATTTAAATTCAAAGAGCTAACAGATTCCCCATCAATATTATTTTTAAACTTCAGGTATAAGTCCATATAATGGTGTTTTTCATATGTGGTATCCCTGTGGATAGGTCAAACAGATAAAAGCAGCATGGCTAAGATTCAACCCTGGCAGTCCACCTCCAAAGTGGGGAAGACGACAAATTTGACACAAAGAGGCAGAGGGTCAGGATTTTAAACTGGACTGTGATAGGGGGTTCATTACCTGTCATTCATCATTTGGGGGGTTGAGAGTTTACTCAAAGAAGAAAAGGTCACTCACTTTAAAGGTTTGTCATCATCTTGAGCAGAATGTTGCATTGGTGCTTCTGGTCCAACCACAGGCTCCTCATCATGTGCACCTTCACATGGAACATATAATTATAATCAATTTTTCTAGGAATGTATGCTCTTTAAAGCTATGTGACCTATTAATTAAACTGCACATTTAACATGAGCAGGCCAAGACTGAGAAAAATAAAAATCTATTTTAAAGTTCCACATATCTGGGCGATTTCCATCAGTACAATATAGAGAGTTTTTTTTTTTAAAAGCACACATTCAAAACAAATTGAAAATGACAGTTAACCAGAGAGGCACTGATGGACTTTGATTGTACCCATCTCTTCCAACTAAAAACTTACGTGTTTTTTCTACCCAGATAGCGTCATCATTTGCATTTTCTTCCTCAGATTCTTCACTGCTGGATTCAGATTCCTTCTTCTTGTTCTTTTTCACTTTCTTTGGCTTCTTCCTGTTAAATTAAACCCAGAGAATTTTTTTTTTAAATGACTACTTCGTTGGAGGCTGTCCCCAGGATAAAATTCTCTCAAATTAAAAAGACTGGGCCTGGGAGGGGTGGGGGAAAGCATAAAGTAACCTGTATCTACAGTTTTGATTACCAGAATTCATTTTACATTACTAGAAATGGGTTAATCCAGTAAAAGTTAATATTGAACCACTGAATTTGTAGCATTGTTTTCACACACACTGGTTATCCTTCCTGACCGCTTTCTTCAGCTGGGAGCACACAACAGGCAAGCAATAGGATTCATCTCACCAATCATGAATGCCATTTCACGATTTGATACAAATAGAGCCTAGTTCCATTTATCCTTCCCTGAAAAGAAGCCAGTCAGAAAATTGTTAAAAAAAAGTTAGGAGCAGGTGAATTCAAACACAAAACTGGGACAGGAGCTGATCATATGCTCTTCTAATGCAGTCCAGGAGATACCCCTAACTGTGCCACTCTTGGGACAGTGATCTAACTGTGCTGCTTTAGCTTTCTAATGTGCAGCTCTATTGCCTGTAACCCCGTGTGAGCCTGCTGTTCGGTGTACGTGCAAATTGGCTGTGACATTTAGCTTGTTCTCATGTACAGAGTAGTGATGTCACATTTACAAGTTCCCCTCCAAGTTACACACTATCCCGACTTGGAAATATATCGCCGTTCCTTCATCGTCACTGGGTCAAAATCCTGGAACTCCCTACCTAACAGCACTGTGGGAGAACCTTCACCACACGGACTGCAGTGGTTCATGAAGGCGGATCACCACCACCACCTTCTCAAGGGCAATTAGGGATGGGCAATAAATGCTGGCCTTGCCAGCAATGTCCACATCCCATGAACGAATAAAAAAGGCATCAAGGGGTATGGGGAGAGAGCGGGAATATGGTATTGAGATAGAGGATCAGCCATGACCATATTGAACGGCAGAGCAGACTCGAAGGGCCAAATGGCCTAATCCTGCTCCTATTTTCTATGTTTCTATTGCACGCCACTGGAGCAGGGCATTTACTGGCTCCAGAAAAATTGCTGGAAACCAGGAAGACCCAGTTTAAAAAAAAAACAACCTTCTTGGCTGGTGGTCTAAAAAAAAATCCAGGTTTATTTTAGTGCGGCCACCAGCTACTACGGGAGATAGGGGTCAAAGACCAACGTAAAATAACTTAGAATACCAACATTGCCAATTCCAGTTCTCACCCATTTAGTTAGCTTTTCCATTCGCAGGCCTGAGGTTATTTAACTTTTTTGGATACTGTACTTTCCAAGCAATTGATCCAAAATGAATCACTAAGAAAATACTGAAGAAATGTAATAGGCAAGTAAAATTATGATTCAATGGAGTAGTATGATGTGGGAGGACTCTCATGAATCGCTGTACAGCAAGATTACAATCTCTGCGAGGCTACATGGAGAGAGCTGAAAAAACATCTGTCACTTCCACTCTTCACAAATAGATCTGGAAATGTGGCCTAGCAGGTGGTCAGATCCTGGCTGGGAAATAGTGCCTGTCACAGGGAAACCTAACAAAAGGGAGAAAATAAATTTTAAACATAGATTGGAGAGAAGAGAAATATGAAAAGGATGTGATACAGATACAAGTTAAGAAGTTGCGTGGTGATTCTGTAACATTTAATTACTTATTAAACTTAGGAGAGGTATTCATTTCCAATTTGCAACTGAGGTTAATGCCAAACTTTTAAAGAAACAAGGTTGCTATATCAAGTCACTTGCATTGCTCATCATCTTTCCATCTTTTAATGAAAACAGTCATACAAATAGCTCTCGTGGATGCAAATTCAAAGAAATTCTCAGGTTGTTGATCACCACAAAAATTATTTGGACTTTTAAAGATTTATAAACTTTGTCTCTGTCTTATATTAATATGCAGTTCTCACTAATATGTAAACTCATTTTCAGTTCTTCCTGCTTCTTCAATTTTTAAACTGCAACAGGAGTTATTTTACTTCAGACTGTGCAATAGCAAAAGAGAAATGCAGTAAGGGGTATTATAAATCAACAGTAAAGTAAATGCCAAACAGGTCAATTTGTATTAGATTAAGCAGATAAAAGCAAGATTCAGATACAAAATAAATGTGTTACTTTTTGTGGGATTTCTTCTTCTTCTTTTTCTTTTTGTCTTGATCTGAAAACATTAAAAATAAGAACTAAATCCAGTACAAAATTAATATAAAACACTCGAAAGTATACAAATGACAAAATATAGACTATGGGGCCGAGAGTCTTGAAATGATAACTCATCGCCTATTACATCAGAATAAATAAATCCAGTTCTATTTTCATCCAACAAGGTTAACCGTTTAATATTAAATAATATATTGCTTAGATCAATGAAGAAATTGTTGAGCTGCTTAATGCCTGCCTGCCATTCGAACAGACAGGACCATACAACTTTGAATTCCCTTGCCACGTGAAAAGGGACATAAAATCTACCTAGTAAAGGCAGCTTTGAGGCCAAGTTTTTGCAGCATTTTATTACCAACGTAATTTTCTATTGCTTTCTTGATCATCCTGCCCTGACTAAGTCACCGATTTCAATTTAAGATAAAAGTATCTGTTGTGTACTCAATTAAATCTTTATATGCATTGTTATAGTAGAAAGAACAAATTAACTTGCATTTATATAGCACCTTATGTTCCCAGGATGTCCCAAAGTGCTTCATATCCAATAACTTACTTTTAAAGTGTAGACACTATTGTAAAGAGCTTCCAAAGGAAACCAAGAATATTGAAACTATGAGAAAAGTTGTTTCTGAATCCTTAGATGAGAAAGCATGCATTTCTTATTCCTTTCAGTAGTAACATCTTACCACTTAAGTCACTTCCACTGTCAGATTCCGATTCACTTTCTTCTGAATGCTTATGTTTTTTCTTCTTTGATTTTTTCTTTTTATTCTTCTTCCTTTTTTTCTTTTTCTTCTTTTTCTCCTCTACATATAAAACATTTCAAATCATGGGATATTACATTATTCATACTTTATTTACTTGTGCTGAATGATGGCTTTGCTTTGTAGAACAAACAACGAAACCCCACAAACTCTGCATCACTGATTGGTAAAAAGATCATAGGTTGGCCCTCCTGATGAATCAATGAGTTTGATAGACTGAGAGCGATAGATTTTTGGACACTAATGGAATCAAGGGATATGGGCATAGGGCGGGAAAGCGGAGTTGAAGTCGAAGATCAGCCATGATCTTACTGAACGGCGGAGCAGGCTCGAGGGGCCATATGGCCTATTCCTTCTCCTATATCTTATGTTCTAATCCAGCGAGCAGCTGAGCCAAACAGACAAGGTCCGAGGCTTGATCTCTAGTCTCCGGTTAATTGATTTCAGTCATGGAGGTAGTAGAAACCTCACTGCCCCTAATTTAGGGAGTGAAAAATCAGTAAGTTTCTCACTCCTGATTGTTATCCTAGTGGAAGCGTACGCATGTGGCTATCAAATGAGGACAAGATCAGGCTTTGGTAAATTGTGATGCCCCAGTGATCAAGCAGCTGACATTCACTGTCAAGGCTCACATATGAATAATGATCACTTGGGCTAGGTACTGAAGGGTGCCTGGTGCCCAAGGAACTGGACCCCAACAAGGAGTCAACTCTTTTTGGCTTGGCTGATGGCACGGAAAAAGATGGGAGGGAAAGAGAGACAAGATTACGGTAGAAACAATTTGTATCGATATTTAGAGAAGAGTGACAAAGCAACATTGCAGATTCAACTAGGATATAAATTCCAAATCATAACATTAAAAAAAAAATCTATGGCAGTCTGAAGTTTGTGTTAGTGAGAATGGTGGATCACGATGCTGCCGCCAGCACCAACTCACTGGCTTCCAGAAATACTTCAATGCCTACATCATCACAGGCAGGAGCAATTAAGTGCTGGGTCCACATGCAGGAATCACGTCAATTATCTTGTTCTTCAAACTGAAACCCAAAAAGACGACACTGCCAGCAATCATGGAACAGAAATGATGAATGGTTCTCCTCCGGGGGGTGGGGGGAGAGGAAAGAGTGGGAGTTTATGGACCAGCATGTGGAGGTGTTTGTGGAACCTGTGGGAATGTTTGAAATCTCTACAATCGTGTCACGATAGTGGTGTAATATAAGTTATCAGCCTTCACAAATAAAACTCATGGCATTTCACAAAAAATTTAATCTATTCAATAAATTTAGGTTTGGGGTTCCAGGCTCTTATTTAGATAGGTCTTAATTTTAAAAATAGGCCCCAACTTTAAATATTGTAAAATTTATCAAGTTCATGCATGATTCATTTTAATCAATTCAGTCACATGAAGGCATTTTCAAACATTGTCCCAGACGCTTTGTTATGACACTTAATACCCTGTGTCACAAAAAGTGCGTTCCCAATTCCCCACGCAGCGAGTTTGGATTTCCGATAGGCTATGCATGAGGTACTTCTAGACAAGAAAGAAAAAAAAATACCAGCTCATTCCAGGTATGAACCTACCAGCAGACAGTAACATAATGGCACTCTTAAGATCTGGGAATAGTTCATATGATGGTAACTGGTGGTAGTTGAGAGACCAGGAATCAGGACTGCCAGCACTCTGGTGAATAACCATCGATATTAAGGCAGATTACCCGCTCATTTAAAAATGCACCTGGAGTTTACCGAGCTGAACAGCTGAAATGGTCTCATCAAATGCTTGCTGCCACTGGGTTGGTATGCAAAGGACAACAATCAACTTAAAAATAAATTGATGTATTCAAGCATGTTGATACATGTTCTTGGAAGCTGTGACATTAAGAATCAAGTCCACTCTTTGAGATTCTGGTTTGAGCTTTTTGAGATTTTCCCTTTTGTTAGAGATTCTCTGTCAGCTGAGGGGTTTGCGAACAGCCCAGTCTGTCTCGAATACAAAATGTGAGTTTCTCAATTATCTGTCAATTTCCACTATCCTCGATGAGAGCCCACTGTAGGTTTCCCTAAAATGCATTTGTTTATAAAGTTACCTTCTCCACTGGAATCAGAACTGCTGCTCTTCTCGGCATGCTCACCCTCGGCTTGCTCACCCTCAACCGGAGTATGTTCATCAGAACTAAGAAACAAGAAAGCAAAATTACACTTTCTTCGAAAAGAAATCTTATTTTTGTTATCTATAGACACTGTAACGCACTCAAACCTGATCATAAATTAATGGGAATTTTTCAAGTAGTTTATTTGCCCATGAAAAATTTAAATGAAGAAATAATGTGCATGTGCCATGCAGCTATTGAACAACATTCCAGCTGTATTTGTTTTAAGCAATTTTCTTGGAACTATTTTAAGTTCAATTTTTTGTGCTTTTGAACCAATAACAGCTCCTGACTTCAGGTCAGGTTTTAACAAAAACCCAAATATTTAAACAAAATTAATTAAATTCAACATTGATAAAACAAACTGCAGATAACAAAAATTAACCAGTCGACCTACAAATTGTAAAGAGTAAATGTAATTTCAACCAGTGATAGTGGCAAGGCCACTTACTCTAGTTCTGGGACCTTTGGGGACAGCCCCCAAACTTCAGGTGCTCCAAGTTCTCCAATTCGCTCTCGTTCCTTTAGGCGCCTGCAAGAAACATGCACAAAACAGTCAGTATTTGTTAAATGACTGAATTTATCATTTCAACATTTCTTAGAAACAAACCAGAGGAATAAAGCAATAACAATCGCCAGAACTGGCCACAATTGGAAGTAGAACAGATTTGAGATTTGCACTAGTCTGCAGATACTGATTAAGCAAAATGAATTAAACTAATAGAACGCATAAGTTTTCTAGACAAACCTATACATTGGGGCACTATATATTTAATTTGTTAGGGCCAGACCTGGCAATAAAGGCATCATGTCTCTGTCGGAGTAGATCTTCTTGCTCTTTTCCATAATGTTCCATATGCAGCTTGTTGTAGTGCCCATGGTGCGAATAAGAATTTTGATCTCTTGACTTTGACCTAGAACGGCTGTGGTGTACACCATTCTGATGCTTGTGTGCGCTGGACCTTTCTCTTGACTTCGATCTGGATCTCCTTAGCTTTTTGTCGATTGACGGAGATTTGCGGTGTCCTGAATGATATCTGGTACATTTTACTGGAGGACTCTGGGATCTGCTATCACTGCTGCTGTTGCTACGTCGTCTTCTCTTAGGGCTGACTGACGGACTGCCGCTCCTTGATCGACGCACTGGAGGCATTATTTATCATCAGGTTGAACGAGTGTTGCTCATTTATTTTCAATATTACCTGGAAAATAAAACATTCCAAGAATAGTGTAAGTTAATAACTTAAAATGTTCGATTACCATAAATTACCATAATTTGGGATTTTATTGTTTTCTTTAAGTTCTTGGGTAATAAAATATTACTTACAAATACAAGTTACTTTATATTGTAACAATCATTGTCAATGCAAAAATACATTATTAACTTGTTAATTTATCTGCACTGTATTACTTGTGTAACTTAGGAAAACCTTAAATAAATAGATACACTATTAAATACAAACATTTAGATTCATTTAAAGGAATGCAGGCATAATCCAAAGTGATGGTGCCTCTGGTAACTGATAAATTATTTTCATTTACAGGGCTCCTGTATACATCCTTTTTGGGCAGTTGATGAGGAATGTCTTGCCTGGATGACATCTGTTGAAGGAACCCTTTCATCAAGTACATTTCACAGAAAAGGGATCTATGTCCAGACATAGGCACTTCCAACTGAAGTCATGGATAATCATCAGGAGCAAGATCCCTGGCTAATTTTCTATCTAATCCACAGGTACTGAGGCAATGTGCAGCACACCTCCCCACCCGAGATCAGTTAACTTGGCACGGATTGAGAGTCAAACCTGGAACTTTCCTGACTTGTAGGGCTCAGTTGGTCGCTAACCATTTGGAACCTTTATTTATTTCTGTTGGGTACATTTGTTAAAATGGCAAGTACATTGGTAGACTTAAGAGTGCACAATACGCAGGAGTTAAATCAACAAAATTAAGGACTGTGCCAGGTTACACATCTGCCCAAAACTATTTTTTTTAAATTATAAAAAAGCTACGTAAACTGGTGGAGTCCTTCTTGACCTCAACCAGGTCTGTCAACTTAGAACAGTGTTAACTGAGGACACTTCAGCTGCACAATTTCACTTGTTGCCAGATTCAAGTTTCCATACTAGTATGTTGGGATAATTATCAGAATAGATTTTCAATAGCATCTAAAGGAAAGAAAGGACTTGCATTTATATAGTGCCTTTTACAACCATTTTAAAAAAGGCAGCAGATGCTGCAAAAATGTGTGCAACTTTAAACAGCACTCTCTCCATGAAGGACGATAACAATCTAGAACACACAAATAAAAATGGAAAACACTCAGCAGGTGAGGCAGCATCTGTGAAGTAAGAAACAGAGTTAACGTTTCAGGTCGACGACCTTCCATCAGAACTGGAAGATGTTAGGAGATGAACAGCTTTTAAACAAGTACAGAGCCAGGGAAACGGGGAGGGAAGGCGTGCAGAGCGTGAAAAAGGGCGATAGGGCAGGAGTGATTAAATGACAAAAGCGATGATGGTGCAACAAAGGGAAGGGAAGGGTGGAAGTTAGAAGCAAAGTTGATGAAAATTTCCAGTTCAGGACGAGAGCAGAAAGTGGCAAAGACACAATGGTCACAGTTTGCTGGTGTGAACCTCAAGCCCTATGAGGGCAGTTCTCGTTCCGCCCCTTCCCCCCCTTTTTTCCAAAAGGTAGTTTTCCAACCAGCACCAAATGCTTAACAACCAGCAAACAAACTACAAAAACAAAAATCAGGTTCAAAGTATAGAGATTTTAAATACCCCTCCCCCCCATGTGTTTGTTTTTTTTGTGTGTGTGACCAGAGTTAACTGACTTATTTAGGGGGAAGAATGCGAAGTAACAGGGGAGGGGACAACGGGGTAGAAGCACCGGGCTGAGGGACAATCAACAGAGAGAGAGCGGGCAGTGAGACAGCAGAGGGCCGCACGGCCACAGCCACCTGCCGGAGGGCTTTAAACCTGCGCGTCCTTCACTTACAGGCTTCAAACGGGAGCAAGAAAAAAAACCGCCACTTCAAATCCCCTCAGTGCGCCACTTAATTAGTTTTTTCCTGCCAAAAACGGTGTCCGATTTTACGGTGACTTTATTCGGAACTAACTTTTTAAAAATTTTATATAAAAAAAAAACACACAAAAGAAACCTTTAGGATCAAAATTGCACCGACGCCAATCGACCCAACAGCTATTTACAGTCGCACAGGAAGCGGTTGGAAAGGTCACAGGTCAACCACACCATACCCGGATGTTCCCGCCCCCCTCCTCTCTCTCCTTTCGGAGTTAATCGCGTAACAGTCAAACGCATGCGCAGAAAGCTATTTAACCACTGTGGCACGTGCTTCCTTGGAGAGTGGTGGTTCATGTGCTGTAGAAGAGGTGGAGGAAGCAGAGTGTCAACTAGGGGCAAGCTGACCATCTCTCCTCACAGGCTCAGACTGTTTTTTGTCCTTTTTTTTGTACATCCTTTCAATGCTCACCCAATACTGCCCACTTTTTTTGTACATCCTTTCAATGCTCACCTGATATTGCCCACTTTTTTTGTACATCCTTTCAATGCTCACCCAATACTGCCCACTTTTTTTGTACATCCTTTCAATGCTCACCCGATATTGCCCACTTTTTTTGTACATCCTTTCAATGCTCACCTGATATTGCCCACTTTTTTTGTACATCCTTTCAATGGTCACCCAATACTGCCCACTTTTTTTGTACATCCTTTCAATGGTCACCCAATACTGCCCACTTTTTTGTACATCCTTTCAATGGTCACCCAATACTGCCCAATTTTTTTGTACATCCTTTCAATGGTCACCCAATACTGCCCACTCTGTACATCCTTTCAATGGTCACCCAATACTGCCCAATTTTTTTGTACATCCTTTCAATAGTCACTCAATAGTGCCCTTTTTTGTATATCCTTTCAATGGTCACCCAATAAAATGCATTTGGGATTTATTATTACATGTCCTCAATAATATCGGGACTTAAAGGGTTAATGGAATGCTACCAGGGTTAACTTATGAGGACAGGTTGCATAAACTTGGTTTGTATTCCCTTGAGTTTAGAAGATTGAAGGGGTGATATAATTGAGGTGTTTAAAATGATAAAGAGATTCAATAGAGTTGATACAGATAAACTATTTCCTTTGGTGGGGGAATTCACAACAAGGGGGTGCAATCTTAAAATTAAAGCTAGGCCATCTAGGAGGGAAATCAGGAAACACTTTTTCACACAGATGGCAGTGGAAATCTGGAATTCTCTTCCCCCAAAAGGCTGTGGATGCTGGGTCAATTGGAGCTTTCAAGATTGAGATTGCTAGATTTTTGTTAGGTTAGGGTATGAAGGGATATGGATCAAAAGTAGATAAATGGAGTTGAGATACGGATCAGCCATGTTATGATTGAATGGCGGAACAGGCTCGAGGGGCTGAATGGCCTACTCCTATTCCTGTTTCATTAGCCGGTGTTACTTTTGTGAATTACCTGCCCCTGCTTCCAATTCTTCTCCCTTGCCCCATTTTTCATGCCAGTAGGTACTAGTTTGGTGCAGATGTGCTCCATTGGCCAACAAGTTACAGATTCTGGATCACATACAGAAATTGCACCAAAATTTATGCCTGTTTCTGCGCTGATGTTACTGACTGGATCTTACGCTGAAATTTCCTACGGAGCTCATTTGCCTACGCTGGAACGTAAAAGCCAGTGTAAAACAAGCGCAAATACAGCGCCACCAAGTGTTATGTATTTGCATTACAGTTGTAGATGCTATAACGACTTACCGCATGTGTCTGTATTGCAGTTTAGTGGACTTTTTTTTAATAACATCAGGAAATTTGCATGTGTGGAGTGTAAAATAGAGCATTCTGATGCTTCACAGCAGCAGTGTTGCATCAATTAGTGGTCTGACAAGAATTACCAAAACGTCCAAAATGAGAGGAAGGAAGTGTGAATCTCAGTTATGTAGGTTTTAGGGGTAATAGAAAGAAAATTACTAAGTTATGATAACTTGACATGAGCAGAATGCATCATGGGTTAATTAGTGTAAAGGGCTATAGTGAATGTGTTGACAGGCGACAGACAGAAAGAGAGGATTTGAAAGCCAGAGATATTTCTGTGCAAAGACAGAGAGCCTGAGCAAGATAAGACAGGTGGTGTAGTAATTGACTGTATTCTTGTAGACAATAGGCTCTTAGATGAAAATTGTATCACATGACTTAATTTTAAAATAGTTAAGAGAGCCTGCTATGGATACAGACGTATAATGAAGAAAGTGCTGACACAGTACAGATAGGAGACAAAGTCTTGAACAGTACTGGTTAGAAAAGGGATGAACTCAGTTGTACAGTAAGGTATATGACCTTGTGACGCACAGATAAGAAAGGGGCCTAGTTGCAGCTCTGGTTTCAAGCTGTAACCATGCATGAAGTCAGGGGTCTGTCAGGTGACAGAATCCTGGTGAAGGGGTGCAGCTTGGACTTCGGACACTAGATACCACCCTCAGGCATTTGAGGTTCCATCCAGCAAGCTGCCCTAATGTAAGTTACTGTGAACGCATGGGACTTGCATGTTTACTATAATTGATATATCATTATAAGATAAGGCAGAGACTAAGTCTTGTATTTTTTTAATAAAGTATTAAAATTACTGACACTAAACTCTTGGACTTATTAATTAATAAGATTAGCCGGAATGGCCAAATCTGACAATTTCTATCTGGGTTTGAACTCACAGTTGTCCAGTTGAGATCCCTGATCTGGTCGTACCACCAGTATTACTGGAGAGGAACTTATTTCCAGCTTAGCCACTCATTTCTACATACAACTGAAAAGGCAACGGCTGCATTGTTATGTCCAGTAATAAAGATTAGTTTGCGCACCTTCACCACGGTGTCAATTTGAGCAGTGTCCTACACTAGCGTCAAAACGCCATTGTTAATATGGTTAAAGTCAGAATTATTCAGAATGACCTTCTGTGGTTAACATTCCCACCAGATGTTGTTTCGCTTTTGAGTGATAATTGGCGGGGAAATCCTCAGAGCCGCTCCCGCTCCGCCGGCCTTCCTTCACCAGAAGTGCGGCGGAAATCCTGTTTATACACAACCCATTTCTTCCAGTGCTTTTACATCCAGCAGATCATGCTCTGGGTTATTTCCATAACAAAGACCTCTTTTTATGTGGCCAGTTCATCCACTCTTACCGGATGCAAACACCCAGCTTTCCAGAGGCCAGATCACTGGTCTCCTGCCCGCCGGGGGCTACAATGGTGGGGCCAATCCACTTCCGCCCAGTGTGAGTAACCCGCTGGATGTCAACCCAGTATTCAAAGACAGGAACTCTCATCTCCGCTTGCTGACGCTGTTTGGAGTGGGACTCGAGCACATAACCTTCTGACTCTTAGGTGGGAATGCTGCCACTATGCCGAGGCTCACTCCCCTTAATAGGCAGAAAATTATGGGATGGATGTGTGCAATTCCCTGATCTGCACCCCGGCCTGTGCTAGCAGCACACGTATTAGTGAGTTTGCTAACTTATAAAGTCTTTCAATAAACATAAATTTCCATAAACAAACAAAAATTACCCTGTAAAATGCTAAAAGTTTGTAGTTTATGCAGTTTCCAAATGCTTACATAAAAAATTGATACATATAAATAGTAAAAGGGTAGTCAAAGGAAGGATGGAGTCGATTAGGGACAAAAGGAGATCTTGTGGAGGCAGAGGTACTAAATGAATACTTCGCATCGGTCTTCACTAGGGAAGAGGATGCTGCCAATGTAGCAGTAAAGGAGGAGGTAGTAGCAATATTGGATAGGATAAAAATAAAGAAGAGGCACTTAAAAGGTTGGCAGTACTCAAAGTAGAAAGTCACCCGGTCCAGATGGGATGCATCCTAGGTTACCGAGGGAAGTAAGGGTAGAAATTGCAGAGGCTCTGGCCACAATCTTCGAATCCTCCTTAGACATGGGGGCGGTGCTAGAGGAGTGGAAGTTTGCAAATGTTACACCTCTGTTCAAAAAAGGGGAGAGGGATAAACCCGGCAATTACAGGCCAGTCAGCCTAACATCGGTGGTGGGGAAATTTTTAAGAGACAATAATCTGGGACATAATTAATTGGCACTTGGAAAAATATGGGCTAATAAATAAAAGTCAACACAGATTTGTTAAAGGAAAATTGTGTTTGACTAACTTGATTGAGTTCTTTGACGAAGTAACGGAGAGGGTTGATGAGAGTAGTGCGGTTGATGTTGTGTATATGGACTTTCAAAAGGCATTTGATAAAGTACCACATAATAGATTTGTAAGCAAAATTAAAGCCCATGGGATTAAAGGGACAGTAGCAGCATGGATACAAAATTGGCTAAGAGGCAGAAAGCAGAGTGTAGTTGTGAATGGTTGTTTTTCAGACTGGAGGGAAGTATAGAGTGGTGTTCCCCAGGGGTCAGTATTAGGACCACTGCTCTCTCTGATATAAATTAATGACCTGGACTTGGGTATACAGGGTATAATTTTAAAGTTTGCAGATGACACGGAACTCGGAAAAGTGGTAAACAATGTGGAGGATAGTAACAGACTTCAGGAGGACATAGACTGGTGAAATGGGCAGACACATGGCAGGTGAAATTTAACGCAGAGAAGTGTGAAGTGATACAATTTGGTAGGAAGAATGAGGAGAGGCAATATAAACTAAATGGTACAATTTTAAAGTGGGTACAGGAACAGAGAGACCTGGGATGTATACACAAATTTTTGAAGTTGGCTGGACTAGCTGAGAAGGCTGTTAAAATAGCATATGGGATCCTGGGCTTCATTAATAGAGGCATAGAGTACAAATGCAAGAAAGTTATGCTAAACCTTTATAAAACACTGATTAGGACTCAGCTGGAGTATTGTGTTCAATTCTGGGCACTACACTTTAGAAGGATGTTAAGGTCTTAGAGAGGGTGCAGAAGAGATTTACTAGAATGGTGCCAGGGATGAGGGACTTCAGTTATGTGGAGAGACTGGAGAAGCTGGGGTTGTTCTCCTTAGAGCAGAGAAGGTTAAGGGGAGATTTGATAGAGGTGTTCAAAATCATGAATGGTTTTGATAGAGTAAATAAGAAGAAACTGTTCCCAGTGGTAGTAGGGTTGGTAACCAGAGGACACAGATTCAAGGTGATTGGCAAAAGAACCAGAGGCGACATGAGGAAACATTTTTTTACACAGAGAGTTGTTATGATCTGGAAAGCACTGCCTGAATAGGCGGTGGAAGCAGATTCAAAAACTTTCAAAAGGGAATTGGATAAATATTTGAAGGAAAAAAATTTACAGGGCTATGGCGAAAGAGCAGGGGAGTGGAACTAATTGGCACAGGCACAATGGGCTGAATGGCCTCCTTCTGTGCTGCAACGTAGTATGATACTATGAAACTATGCATCAAAAATTGTTCAGGAGGGAGTTTTTAATTGAATATATACATCCATAAGTGATGATTGACTTAAAAACAACTTCTCTCTAAACAATCTCTGCTTTCTTCTCTAACCATCAGTGCAATGTCCACAGTAATATTTGTTGCTGATTCTACTGCTGTCTCTCATAACATTTGTTACTGTTCATACATGCTGCCTCTGTTTCTTCTGTGAGTAGCTCATTATAGAAAAGCAAAACTGTAATGTATCAATATAAATTGTTCACCTCCCTGAAATGAAAGCTTTGAGAGTTCAACCTCTAGTCTTTTGGAAAATCCTCACAGGAACAGGGGACACACCTTCTGCTCTTCAACCCTTGTCGATCCTTAGATTGCATTCTGGAAAATTCTGAAAGCTCAGCTGTTTTTTTTGCTCTCTCTCACCTGTTGTGAAGTAAAATTATCCAATCAAAGCCCAGGTTTTTAGGAGAGGCTCAAGCCACTAAGTGTAAACATCAATGAAGGCATTAAAAACATTTCAATGGATAAATGTAATCACGCTGTTGTGAATTTTTGTTTAGTTTTGTATCAACCCTTGTTTACGATATTAGAAATTTCAGTTACTGAGGAAAAAAAATGGTAGATGAAAAAATAATTCACAAAACATTTTGAGCAATTTATGGGAACCTGGTAGCCAAATTGCACAACCAGAGTGGCAAGTTTACTTACGCAAAACCCATTATAAATGTGGATATAGCAATTTATAATGGGGAAAAGGTTGACAAAGTGCATTAAAAAATATAACAGGAAGCCTAGTTATATAGGCAGGAAATGCACATAATTGTAAGTTTTTTTTAATATAATAGAACATAGGCAAAGGAAGAATGGTAATACTGATAGGGGTAATGTTAAACTGAGGAAGAATGCAGGAGACTTCAAGATCATTTGGGTTAGCCAGGTTAGAGAAGTGGACAAACGCAACAGATGGAGTTCAATGCAGATAAATATGAAATAGTACCTCTAGGGGGAGGTTGGGTTGGGCGGGGGGGGGGGGGGGGGAAGAACAGTGAAAGGAAGTATATCCTAAATTACCTTGAAAGCTATCAAATTGTCATTAAAAACCCCAACTGATTCACTAATGTCCTTCAGGGAAGGGAACTTCCCTGCTACCTGGTTTGGTCTACATGTGACCATAGTCCACACTATGTGGTTCACTCTTAATGCCCTCAAGGTAACTAAAGACAGGCAATCAATGCAGCCTTGCCAGTGTCGTCCACATCCTGTGAACAAATAATTCAGGAATATATTCCTGGGATGGCAGGACTGACGTATGAGGAGAGATTGGGTCGACTAGGCCTATATTCACTAGAGCTTAGAAGAGTGAGAGGTGATCTCATCGAAACATATAAAATTCTAACAGGACTAGTCAGACTAGATGTAGGGAGGATGTTCCCGATGGCTGGGGAGTCCAGAACCAGGGGTCACAGTCTCAGAATGCAGGATATGCCATTTAGAACCGAGATGAGGAGAAATTTCTTCACTCAGAGGATGGTGAACCTGTGGAATTCTCTACCACAGAAGGCAGTGGAGGCCAAGTCATTAGATGTATTCAAGAAGGAGATAGATATTTTTCTTAATGCTAAAGGGATCAAGTGATATGGGGAAAAAGCGGGAACAGGGTACTGAGTTAGACAATCAGCCATGATGATTTTCAATGGCAGCGCAGGCGTGAAGGGCCGAACGGCCTACTCTTGCTCCTATTTTTTATGTTCTATGCAAACATTCCCCACTTACCCACGACACTATCTCAGAGATGCCCTCACGTCCCTGTGTCAGTATCTCAGAGATTCCCTCCTGTACCTGTGCCACCATTCCACTCATGCAGGAGTTGGACTCCTCCACCCTCTGCGCAATTGTGGAGAGTGCGCGTGGCACCTGTTCCAGCACCTCGCAAATGTGCTGCTGCCCCTCGATCATTCTCCTTTTAAAGGATGGCCCCCAGGGTTTAGCTTCTGTGTCCAGCTGAGCAGAGCCTGGAGAAGAGTGCTCCCACCGACGTGGACTCTTCACAGCTGCCCGTACCAGTCGTGTCTGCTCGTGTTCACATGTGTGTGGTGACTCACCATGTGCGACCCCAACTAAGTGAGGATGGGGACCCACCGAGGTGTGTGTATCTGTGCTGGTGGATGGCTCGCTCAGATGTGACGGTGCCTCCTCAGAGGCCGGAAGGTCCTTTGAGGAATCGCCCGCCACCATCACAGCGGTCGCTGAAGGCCCTGTAAGAGAACAGAAGGCAATATTAAGCATGATGACAGATGTTGAGGTGCTGAAGATGGCAAGGCATGTTAACATCTTTTGCTATTGTGAGTGCTGAATGTTACAGTTCTGTCGCCAGCCGTTTGTCGGGTGGCAGTCTCTGCGTCCCCGATGGACAGGCACTCGAGTGATGTTGCAGCCCCCCCTCCGGTCTTCGCCCTCTCCTGTGCATTCTGGGCTCTCTTCTCCTACACGGGGAGAAAGTAGAGAGGTGTGAGTGAGGGATGGTGATATGGCCAACCGCTGAATGCATTGGTTTGGGTGAGGCTGACCATGAAAGAGATGCATCAGAGGGTGAGTATGAGTTAACCAGATTTAGTTAACTGTACGCGAACATCTATCAATAGCGATCATAACATGATTGAGTTCAATGTAGTGTTTGAAAGGGAAAAAAGTGAATCAGCTGCTAAGATTCAAGATTTGGGTAAGGCTGACTTCAATGGGATGAGACAGAGACTGTCCACAGTAAACTAGGCAAATCTGTTAATGGGTAAAACGACTGATGATCAGTGGGAAATGTTTAAAGAAACATTTAACGTGATACAGAATCGGTTTATACCCTGAGGGGCAAGAACTCTACTTGCCACAAAAAACAGCCATGGACAACTAAAGAGGTAAGGGACAGTATAAGACACTGGGAAAGGGCATACAAAAAGACAAAAAATGGCACAGATCCTGGTGAATGGGAAAGATACAAAGATCAACAAAGGGTCACAAAACAGATAGTAAGAGCTACAAAAAGAGAGTATGAAAAGAAACTCGCAAGGGATATCAAAACCAATACAAAGAACTTTTATAGTTATATTAGGAAAAAGAGGGTGGTCAGGAGCAGTGTTGGCCCCTTAAAAACTGAAAGTGGGGATATTGTCATTGACAATGGGGAAATGGCGGACATGTTGAACAATTATTTTGCGTCAGTATTTACAGTAGAAAAAGAGGATAGCATGCTGAAAATCCCAAGAAAACTAATATTGAATCGGGGACAGGGACTCGATAAAATTAACTTAAGTAAAGCAACAGTAATGAAGAAAATAATAGCACTGAAGAGTGACAAATCCCCAGGACCAGATGGTTTCCATCCCAAGGTTTTAAAGGAAGTCGGTGAGCACATTGCAGATGCCCTAACTATAATCTTTCAAAGTTCTCTAGATTCAGGAACTGTCCCTCTAGATTAGAAAATTGCACATGTCACTCCGCTTTTTAAGAAAGGAGAGAGGGGGAAACTGGGGAATTATAGACCAGTTAGCCTAACATCTGTTGTGGGGAAAATGCTGGAGTCTATAATTAAGGATAGGGTGACTGAACACCTCGAGAATTTTCAGTTAATCAGAGAGAGCCAGCATGGATTTGTGACAGGTAGGTCGTGCCTGACAAACCTGATTGAATTTTTTGAAGAGGTGACTAAAGTAGTGGTCAGGGGAATGTCAATGGATGTTATTTATATGGACTTCCAGAAGGCATTTGATAAGGTCCCAAATAAGAGACTGTTAGCTAAGATAGAAGCCCATGGAATCGAGGGAAAAGTACGGACTTGGTTAGGAAGTTGGCTGAGCGAAAGGCGACAGAGAGTGGGGATAATGGGTAGGTACTCACATTGGCAGGATGTGACTAGTGGAGTCCCGCAGGGATCTGTCTTGGGGCCTCAATTATTCACAATATTTATTAACAACTTAGATGAAGGCATAGAAAGTCTCATATCTAAGTTTGCTGATGACACAAAGATTGGTGGCATTGTAAGCAGTGTAGATGAAAACATAGAATTACAAAGCGATATTGATAGATTAGGTGAATGGGCAAAACTGTGGCAAATAGAATTCAATGTAGACAAATGTGAGGTCATCCACTTTCGATCAAAAAAGGATAGAACAGGGTACTTTCTAAATGGTAAAAACAGTGGATGTCCAAAGGGACCTTGGGGTACAGGTACATAGATCATTGAAGTGTCATGAACAGGTGCAGAAAATAATCAAGAAGGCTAATGGAATGCTGGCCTTTATATCTAGAGGACTGGAGTACAAGGGGGCAGAAGTTATGCTGCAGCTATACAAAACCCTGGTTAGTCCACACCTGGAGTACTGTGAGCAGTTCTGGGCACCGCACTTTCGGAAGGACATATTGGCTTTGGAGGGAGTGCAGCGTAGGTTTACTAGAATGATACCCGGACTTCAAGGGTTAAGTTACGAGGAGAGATTACACAAATTGGGGTTGTATTCTCTGGAGTTTCAAAGGGTAAGGGGTGATCTGATCGAAGTTTATAAGATATTAAGGGGAACAGATAGGGTGGACAGAGAGAAACTATTTCCGCTGGTTGGGGATTCTCGGAGTAGGGGGCACAGTCTAAAAATTAGAGCCAGACCTTTCAGGAGTGAGATTAGAAAACATCTCTACACACAAAGGGTGGTAGAAGTTTGGAACTCTCTTCTGCAACGGCAATTGATACCAGCTCAATTGCTAAATTTAAATGTGAGATAGATAGCTTTTTGGCAACCAAAGGTATTAAGGGATATGGGCCAAAGGCAGGTATATGGAGTTAGAGCACAGATCAGCCATGATCTTATCAAATGGCAGAGCAGGCACGAGGGGCTGAATGGCCTACTTCTGTTCCTATGTTCCTATGTTCCTAGACAGAGCCATGACATTGTATGAGGATTGGGTTGAGTGGTAGTGGTGGGGTGAGTACTGGGGAGGTGAGTAAGTGCAGGTAAGGTGAGGATCATGTTTGAGTGGGTGTGAGGAGTGATGTGATAGAATAGTGTTGGTATGTACAGAATGAGTTGTGGGGTGGGGGCGGTGATGTGGAAGACGGAGTGTAGGAGAATGAGTAAGTGTACTCACTTTGGCTGACCTAGTTAGATCATTGAAGCACTTCCTGCACTATATCCAGGTGCGGGAGACGTTGCTGCTGCTGCTGGTGACCTCCTCTGCCACCTCGAGCCAGGCCTTCTTGGTGGCAGAGACAGGCCACTTCCTCCCGTCCGCCGGGTAGAAAATATCCCTCCTCCTCCTCACCCCATCCAGTAAGACCTGGAGCGAGGCATCAGTAAATCTGGGAGCAGCCTTTCCCCTGGGCTGCTCCATTCTATAATTTTGGTTCTTTGCTGCAGGAGCAGCATTGGAGGACTGCCCCTTTAAGTAGAGCTCCTCTAGCTGATAGCCTGTGATGCGGGTGCTCAGGTTTCCGACGGGAAACCCGGAAGCCACGTTAAGTGGCTTCAATTTGCCCGCGATCGCGTGGGGAATGCACGGATTCACGGGTTACCCACTCGCCCAGTCGCACCCCCGCTGCCATCCCGCCTCCCTGGTAATATTGGGGCCATTGTTTCAGTTCAGAATCATGGTCTCATTTGGGTGAGGGTGGGACTAATAAATGAATGCTTCAATTTTTAAAAATTGTGCTAATAGCTCTATCTTTTATCTCTGCCATGATTCTTCTGTTGCTGTTGTTGAATTTTATTTTTCACATGTCAGTGTCAAAAAAGTAAAACAAAGTGCGTGGAATACACAGTGGGTCATGTGGAAAGAAAAGACAAGTTATTCTTCGGAGAAGAATTCTTCCTTAGAACTGTCTCATCAAGTTAGTTTGGAGGGAGGCTGACTTGATAAAATTGGACATGTGTAATCCTAAAATGGTAAATCTGGCCTGGTACAATTTTTAAATTAGAATTTCCAACTCTCTTAAGTTTTCAAAGAATTCCACAGAAACTCACAAATGTGAAATTCTGCAGAATCCATGAATATTTTGCACCTGTAGAATTCCCCTGACTCTGATATGACACTACAGCGGAAATGGAAGAGTTAAACTGACATTTCTAATATCGTAAACAAGGGTTGACACAAAACTAAACAAAAATTCACAATAACATGATTACATTCATCCATTGAAATGTTTTTTAATGCCTTCATTGATGTTTACACTTAGTGGCTTGAGCCTCTCCTTAAAAATCTGGGCTTCGATTGGATAATTTTCCACTGTGGAACATCAAGTGCACAGTAGTGTTATTAATTAAAGTTTGGCTATCACTGCAGTCATCTGGAGCCTGTCGAACACAGTCTGCTTTGCTTTTGTGGATTTGCAAATTATAGCAGTCCTCTAAAATAAAAGAACAAATTACATATTTTTTAATGGGTGCAGATGTATCACTTTGCATGGTTTAAAGAGCCATTCAGACACACTGTCCCTATTAACTATGTTGTCTAATTTAAGTTTATTCTGGAAATTGCATTTTCGGTGGCCACAATGAAGAAAGCTGAAAATTCTGGATTTGCTCCCATAGTGTGATACTGAACCACAGAAACAAGAAAGATATCTGGTTCAATCCCAGTTCTGTGCTGAGTAAGTAAACCTTAAGGCCACTATAATTGGCCTTATCACTTCTGGCCTGCAAAGGCGGGGGGGGGGGGGGGGGAACAACCAGGTTTTTGCTCCGAATTTGCTGTCCAGAGACCCTTGTAGGAAGCTGTGAGTGTGTCGTTGTTTAGGACAGGATTTGGCATGGTTGACCCCAGTGTTTGAATAAACTGCTGCTGCTTGCTATCGAGGCTCGTGTGAAGTATGGGCACTTTGGTATGAGTTGCCAGCATCCATGTTACTGCCACAATAACACTCTTCCTTCAGGAGAGGAGACAGTTGGAACAATATAAAAACATTTCTGGACTTATCACAAAAGTAAAAATCTAAGGTACACTGTCAGTGCCTGTTTTAAAGTTAAGAATTGAGATTAAGGTCAACATTCCATGTCAATTTCTGTTTCTTGTGTTGTGTTTGAGGTCATCAGCAGTTGGCTGAGGTCATTGGGGCTAAAACAGAATCAAGGAAGTAGCTTGTTGTAGGTCAATGGTGTGGGAAAGCTAAATTAGTATGCACAGTGGAAATGAGAAGATTGCTGAAGTCCCCCTCCACCCAGCCCCGTGTTAAAGATTGTACCTCTCCCGATGTGAACTGTAGTTTCCTCACACATGGGCTATTATTCTTCCAAACCAGTTTTCCAGATTATATCATTTAAACACAAATATTCAAAAATCTACAGAATTGGAAGAGGAGGAAGAGACATTGAAGATTATTGCAAATCTGTTTAATGGAGATCTGCAAGTTGAAAAAGCAAATCCATGTTGTCTAACATTTGCACATGGGCCCCGATATTACCAGGGAGGCGGGTTGGCAGCGGGGGGTCGACTGGGCGCGTGGGTAACCCGCCCAGTAAAATTGTTGGGTTCCGCACACGATCGCGCATACATTGAAGCCACTTACCTTGGCTTCCGGGTTTCCCGTTGGAAACCTGCGCAGTGGGCGGACTGCGCACCCGCATCACAGGCTGTCAGCTGGAGGAGCCCTATTTAAAGGGGCAGTCCTCCAATGCTGCTCCTGCAGCAAACAGCCAAAATTACAGCATGGAGCAGCCCAGGGGAAAGGCTGCTCCCAGGTTTAATGATACCTCACTCCAGGTCTTACTGGATGGGGTGAGGAGGAGGAGGGAGATCTTCTACCCGGCGGACGGGAGGAGGTGGCCACCAAGAAGGCCTGGCTCGAGGTGGCAGAGGAGGTCAGCAGCACCAGCAACATATCCCACACCTGGATACAGTGCAGGAGGCGCTTCAGTGACCTAACTAGGTCAGCCAAAGTGAGCACACTTACTCATTCTCCTACACTCCGTCTTCTACATCACCGCCCCCACCCCACAACTCCTTCTGTACTGCCAACACTACTCTATCATATCACTCCTCACACCCACTCAAACCTCATCTTCAACTTACCTGCACTTACTCACCTCCCCTGTACTCATCCCTCCACTACCACTCAACCCAATCCTCATACAATCTCATGGCTCTGTCTGATACTCAGCCTCTGATGCATCTCTTTCACGGTCACCCTCACCCAACCTGTCACCACCTCTGCTGCAGCCACAGGGAATGCATCACGTATGAGTAGTAGGAAGCGTAAGGCAAAGGTTTCCTGAGCACAAAGGGGATGCACAAGGGTGTTTGACAGTTTGTCATGTTTTTTATTTAGATTTGATTTTAGTTCAACTCACATTAAATATTATATTATCACCACTACTGCCACGTCTTGGCCATCCTTGACTGGCTTGTGCAATAAGTCCCTTTCATGAGGTTCTCCATGAACACCCACACTTGATGCCACCCATTGGGTCACCCTACAGTGGGTGAATGTGTAGTTGCACGACTATTTTGTGCAGGTGCCTGTGGCGCAGCACTGTGTTGTGGAGCTCCACGTGGCGGAGGTGGACGGCGTGCCTGGCGAGGCTGGTGATGTTGCTCGTCCTCTGATGAAGTGATGAATGCAGCCATGATGTCCCCCATCCTGACGGTGTGAGTTTGAGGGGGTCCGCAAAGTAGGTAAATGTGTTTGCACTGCAGAGTTTAGGGTATAAATTAATAATTTTGAGTGGAAAGATAAAGGTGTTGCAGCCAAAACTTTGTCTGAAGTGACAGAGTGCCCTGCTGCAATAAATGAGGTATTCCCCCCAACTGTCAAATAATCCTTTGCATCTCCCACTGGCTGCTGACTGAAACACATCTGCTCCAACAGGGAGTGTTTCCCACAGCACGGGAAACACGCTGAGGATCCATGAAAATTGCACCCCTGCCATAATCTCCTGTCAATGAGGTCTGTCAAGTACCTCAACTAGGTAAGTAAGTATTTAAATTGTAATCCTGCCGGATTTAATAGCCGGTGGGAGTCCCGCATGTGGGAGCTGCGCGCGCACTCGAAAGCATCACTGGGGAACCTGGAAGTGGGCGGGTTGGAGCCAGGCTCCGGACCCGCTACGGAATTCCCTGATTTTACGAGCCCCCCGCCCCTAATGCACACGCTCGGCCATCCTAAAATCGACACCATGATGTGTGGTATCAAAATAATTCATACATTGAAAAACTGGTAATGTCAGTAATGCCACCAACAATTTTCTTCATGCTATATTCTCCATATACTGGGAGTACCCTGGGCTCTGGGGAAATCAGGTGCTGAGCATACACATGAAAATGTCATCATTACGCTGCAGATAGGTGGTGCCATATTCTTACTCTCATATGATATCAAGCTGCAGGACCTGCGCTATTGCAGCAGTTCATTTGTCACCAGCTAAACGCTCTTTGCTCCTTCGTTTTTGATTCTTTCTCATGTTGTCCAAGAGCTTCGGGTGTCAGCATCAAGCAATGAAACTCCAGAAAATATCACACTAGATTGTCCTTTCAAGACTAATTAAACAAAAGAAAGAAAATCAGTGCTCATCAGGTTGTATAGGAACACCATCAACTAATCAATCCTATGCTCCTTGGATGACCATGTAGGAGAGCACAGAAAGTAAGAAAAAACAAATTAGAGCACTGGCATACAAGGAGCTTCGACTGTGCTGTGGTTATCGAGTATGTCCCTTGGCACGGACCCATGCCATACATTGCATCAAAACAAAAGCATATTTTGGTCAAGATGTCCCCATTAAATTTGTTAAAGGCTTTAAATACAGTGCAAAATACAATAGTCCATTCACGATCACAACCCTCAAGATCATTGTATAGGAAGCTTGTCATTTGAGCGTCTGTTTCAGGTTTACAAAATACACTTGTAAAGAATGGATGCACTGTATCTCCTGTATTGTTTAGAATGAGATAGACAAGCACATTAAACCCTCAGAAATCAAGTCTTTCCCAGTTGGGTGTCGTTGTGCGCACTAAAACACTGCACAGTGCTAAGGAGTCAGTGATTTTAGTTAAGGCTGAGGACATACAATGGTAAGATTTTGTTGATCTCATTGATCATTTTGTGCTCCTTATTGGCAAGAGTTCAGTGACACTGAGATATCGTCGGCACCAATTAATGCCAAATTCTATGTAAATCAAGGGCACATTACTCCTCACCCTCTAAGGAGATAACTATCAATAAATAACATGAGACCACCCTCAGATGAGGATCCCACAACTCACGTCCTGGCACCGTCCATGACAGTATTGCTAAAAGAATCCAAGTGCCATTTGATACTGGATATGTTTTGGACTATGCTCCTTCAGAGATCGCCAAAACAAGGCCTCTCAGTGATATTGAAGGCCTGCCTAAACCATAATCCAAGAAAGTATCTGTTTAAAAAAAAAAGCCTGACTTTGTAATCCCAACCTGTTCTCTCTCCTTGCACATGTATGGTCCCTATTACCTGTCTCCTTCCTTGAGACATCCTCAGACTCTTAATCATAGAATCATAGAATCATAGAAGTTACAACATGGAAACAGGCCCTTCGGCCCAACATGTCCATGTCGCCCAGTTTATACCACTAAGCTAGTCCCAATTGCCTGCACTTGGCCCATATCCCTCGATACCCATCTTCCCCATGTAACTGTCCAAATGCTTTTTAAAAGACAAAATTGTACCCGCCTCTACTACTGCCTCTGGCAGCTCGTTCCAGACACTCACCACCCTTTGAGTGAAAAAATTGCCCCTCTGGATCCTTTTGTATCTCTCCCCTCTCACCTTAAATATGTGCCCCCTCGTTATAGACTCCCCTACCTTTGGGAAAAGATTTTGACTATCGACCTTATCTATGCCCCTCATTATTTTATAGACTTCTATAAGATCACCCCTTAACCTCCTACTCTCCAGGGAATAAAGTCCCAGTCTGTCTAACCTCTCCCTGTAAGTCAAACCATCAAGTCCCGGTAGCATCCTAGTAAATCTTTTCTGCACTCTTTCTAGTTTAATAATATCCTTTCTATAATAGGGTGACCAGAACTGTACACAGTACTCCAAGTGTGGCCTCACCAATGCCCTGTACAACTTCAACAAGACATCCCAACTCCTGCATTCAATGTTCTGACCAATGAAACCAAGCATGCTGAATGCCTTCTTCACCACCCTATCCACCTGTGACTCCACTTTCAAGGAGCTATGAACCTGTACTCCTAGATCTCTTTGTTCTATAACTCTCCCCAACGCCCTACCATTAACGGAGTAGGTCCTGGCCCGATTCGATCTACCAAAATGCATCACCTCACATTTATCTAAATTAAACTCCATCTGCCATTCATCGGCCCACTGGCCCAATTGATCAAGATCCCGTTGCAATCCTAGATAACCTTCTTCACTGTCCACAATGCCACCAATCTTGGTGTCATCTGCAAACTTACTAACCATGCCTCCTAAATTCTCATCCAAATCATTAATATAAATAACAAATAACAGCGGACCCAGCACCGATCCCTGAGGCACACCGCTGGACACAGGCATCCAGTTTGAAAAACAACCCTCGACAACCACCCTCTGTCTTCTGTCGTCAAGCCAATTTTGTATCCAATTGGCTACCTCACCTTGGATCCCATGAGATTTAACCTTATGTAACAACCTACCATGCGGTACCTTGTCAAATGCTTTGCTGAAGTCCATGTAGACCACGTCTACTGCACAGCCCTCATCTATCTTCTTGGTTACCCCTTCAAAAAACGCAATCAAATTCGTGAGACATGATTTTCCTCTCACAAAACCATGCTGACTGTTCCTAATTAGTCCCTGCCTCTCCAAATGCCTGTAGATTCTGTCCCTCAGAATACCCTCTAACAACTTACCCACTACAGATGTCAGGCTCACTGGTCTGTAGTTCCCAGGCTTTTCCCTGCCGCCCTTCTTAAACAAAGGCACAACATTTGCTACCCTCCAATCTTCAGGCACCTCACCTGTAGCGGTGGATGATTCAAATATCTCTGCTAGGGGACCCGCAATTTCCTCCCTAACCTCCCATAACGTCCTGGGATACATTTCATCAGGTCCCGGAGATTTATCTACCTTGATGCGCGTTAAGACTTCCAGCACCTCCCTCTCTGTAATATGTACACTCCTCAAGACATCACTATTTATTTCCCCAAGTTCCCTAACATCCATGCCTTTCTCAACCGTAAATACCGATGTGAAATATTCATTCAGGATCTCACCCATCTCTTGTGGTTCCGCACATAGATGACCTTGTTGATCCTTAAGAGGCCCTACTCTCTCCCTAGTTACCCTTTTGCCCTTTATGTATTTGTAGAAGCTCTTTAGATTCACCTTTGCCTGATCTGCCAAAGCAATCTCATATCCCCTTTTTGCCCTCCTGATTTCTCTCTTAACTCTACTCCGGCAATCTCTATACTCTTCAAGGGATCCACTTGATCCCAGCTGCCTATGCATGTCATATGCCTCCTTCTTATTTTTGACTAGTGCCTCAATCTCCCGAGTCATCCAAGGTTCCCTACTTCTACCAGCCTTGCCCTTCACTTTATAAGGAATGTGCTTACCCTGAACCCTGGTTAACACACTTTTGAAAGCCTCCCACTTACCAGACGTCCCTTTGCCTGCCAACAGACTCTCCCAATCAACTTCTGAAAGTTCCTGTCTAATACCATCAAAATTGGCCTTTCCCCAATTTAGAATTTTAACTTTTGGGCCAGACCTATCCTTCTCCATAGCTATCTTAAAACTAATGGAATTATGATCACTGGTCCCAAAGTGATCCCTCACTAACACTTCTGTCACCTGCCCTTCCTTATTTCCCAAGAGGAGGTCAAGTTTTGCCCCCTCTCTAGTCGGGCCATCCACATACTGAATGAGAAATTCCTCCTGAATACACTCAACAAATTTCTCTCCATCCAAGCCCCTAATGCTATGGCTGTCCCAGTCAATGTTGGGAAAGTTAAAGTCCCCTACTATTACCACCCTATTTTTCTTGCAGCTGTCTGTAATCTCCTTACATATTTGCTCCTCAATTTCCCGTTGACTATTTGGGGGTCTGTAGTACAATCCTATCAAAGTGATCTCTCCCTTCTTATTTTTCAGTTCTACCCATATGGACTCAGTGGGCGAACCCTCGGATATATCCCCTCTTACTACTGCCGTGATGTTCTCCCTAATCAAGAACGCAACTCCCCCTCCTCTCTTACCTCCTGCTCTATCTTTCCTATAGCATCTGTACCCTGGAACATTGAGCTGCCAGTCCTGCCCCTCCCTTAGCCATGTTTCAGTAATAGCTATAACATCCCAGTCCCATGTACCCATCCATGCCCTGAGTTCATCTGCCTTGCCCATCAGACTTCTTGCATTGAAATAAATGCAGTTTAATCTAGACTTCCCTTGGTCTTTGCCCTGCTTTCTCAGACCATCTGTCCGGTCATGTTCTGTACACTCTCCCTTACTGCCTTTTGTTTCTGTCACCACTTTATTTCCCACTGACTTCCTGCATCGGTTCCCATCCCCCTGCCACATTAGTTTAAACCCTCCCCAACAGCACTGGCAAACACTCCCCCTAGGACATTGGTTCCAGTCCTGCCCAGATGCAGACCGTCCAATTTGTACTGGTCCCACCTCCCCCAGAACCGGTTCCAATGGCCCAGGAATTTGAATCCCTCCAGCTTGCACCATCTCTCAAGCCACGTATTCTTCTTAGCTATCCTGTCATTCCTACTCTGACTAACCCGTGGCACTGGTAGCAATCCTGAGATTACTACCTTTGAGGTCCTACTCTTTAGTTTAACTCCTAACTCCCTAAATTCAGCTTGTAGGACCTCATCCTGTTTTTTACCTATATCGTTGGTGCCTATATGCACCACGACAACTGGCTGTTCACCCTCCCCCTCCAGAATGTCCTGCAGTCGCTCCGAGACATCCTTGACCCTTGCACCAGGGAGGCAACATACCATCCTGGAGTCTCGGTTGCGTCCGCAGAAACGCCTGTCTATTCCCCTTACAATCGAGTCCCCTATCACTATAGCTCTGCCACTCTTTTTCCTGCCCTCCTGTGCAGCAGAGCCAGCCACGGTGCCATGAACCTGGCCACTGCCACCTTCCCCTGGTGAGCCATCTCCGCCAACAGTATCCAAAACGGTATACCTGTTTTGGAGGGAGATGACCGCAGGGGACCCCTGCACTGCCTTCCTACTCTTCCTCTGTCTGTTGGTCACCCATTCACTATCTCCCTCAGTAATTTTTATCTGCGGTGTGACCAACTCACTGAACGTGCTATCCACGACTTTCTCAGCATCGCGGATGCTCCAAAGTGAGTCCATCCGCAGCTCCAGAGCCGTCAAGCGGTCAAACAATAGCTGCAGCTGGACACACTTCCCGCAGGTGAAGGAATCAGGGATACAGGAAGGAGCCCTGAATTCCCACATCCCACAAGAGGAACATGACACGGCGCTGGGATCTCCTGCCATGACTTAACCCTTAAATTAGCTTAAGAACAACTACAATGTCAAGAGAAAAAAAAAGGAAAGAAAAACTACTTACCACTCCCTTTAAGGAGTTTACTCCTTTAAATTGTTCTCAATTTAGAGAATGTTAACTACACTAGGGACCTTGATTCACTAAAAATAAACGCTACTTCCTATAAGACCTGCAGACCTTCCCTTTCCTTTTACTTCAGTTACTGTAGATAAGGAGAAATACTCACCTGAACCTACTCACCAATCAGGTGCCTCCCCTGTGTCGCGTCCCGATCTGATTCCTGACGTCACTTCGAACTCGGTCGCAGCTCCGCTCGGCTCCGCTCCTCTCAGCGCTCTGAAATCCCGCCTTTTATCGGACGCTCCCTCCGCTCGGCTCGGCTCCTCTCAGCGCTCTGAAATCCCGCCTTTTATCGGACGCTCCCTCCGCTCGGCTCGGCTCCTCTCAGCTGTTCTCAGCGCTCTGAAATCCCGCCTTTTATCGGACGCTCCCTCCGCTCGGCTCGGCTCCTCTCAGCGCTCTGAAATCCCGCCTTTTATCGGACGCTCCCTCCGCTCGGCTCGGCTTAATAAGGAGGAAGATTTGAGGAAATGGAGGCAAATTTTGCAGTCTTCCCCAAACAATATACTAGGCACTATAGCACACTGCATGACTAACTCCCTGAACCAGACTGTCGGTGATTTGGTGGAATCAATAAGAGCTACACTTCCACATGTTGTGGGATAGATTGTCAAAAACAAATCCTAAGATGCAAGACTTGATGAACCCATATATCAAGGGCAGACTTGGCAGTTGTACTTCAGGCCCTCTCCGGGAATGGGAAATCCAATGTGCAAGAGATGAATTCCTAGCATCCTGAATGAGAGTTCAAGCAGAGAGATGCACTGGACCACAAATTTACCAGCATGGGTCTAAGTAGGGTGGCATATAACCAGACTCATTGGGTGGTACTAGTTCACGAAAGGGCCACACAGCTCCAGACAATCACTAAAACAACTGAGGGGGATTTTCAAGGTCAAATGCAAGTTGCCATAGCAAGAAGCAGTGGTCCATATTGTGGATGTGGCAAAATTATCCTTGACTTTCAGTCTGTTATTCCACAGATTAGTGTGGTGGAATGATGTGGAGGAACACCATTCTGGGCAGATGCTTTGATTGGAACTAAGCTGCATTCCCAGAAGTAAGGAGTGTTGTATGGATTCAATTCCTTGTGAGCTGAATTTAACCTAATAGCATCATCTTAAATAAATCAATCCAAAATCCCTCCTAGGCCAAATAGACAAAAATCCTGAAATGTGACAGCCTCACACTGTCAGCCTTCTCTTGAATACGGCACACTGGGGAACTCTCAGGAGGACTCGCCTCAGCTGGTTACAGAACCTGGTATAAGAGGTGGATCAGCAGATTAGGTCTCTGTGAGGGCCAAGTTATGCTTTTCCACCTGCTAGCTGTCAAATTAACTCTCGCAACATGAGCACTATCACTATCAACAGAAGAAGCACTACCTCCAGGACCCTGCAATACTTTGCAGCATGAATGAACCACCTTGGAACTTTTCCTTCTTGCTCCAACAGCCTCCTGTAGATGTATCTCCATCCTGTGTGCCATGCTTACCCCCAAGACCATGGATGGGACCGAAAGTCTGAAGGAAGCTTGGGGGTGAGACCTAGGCTGACCATTAATGGAGGAGAAGTGGCAAGAGGTATTGAGTCAGACCCTAAACACCACCACATGGAGCAAAACACATGAAAGCCAACACAAAATCAATTCTCTCGCATACTGCACCCCTCACAAACTTCAGAAATGTTATCTTTCCATACCAGCTGTGGCCAGAAGGGCACCCTCCTCCACATATTCTGGTCATGCCCCCGCATTTTGCCATTCTGGACAGCACTCTAGGAGACCAATTGCAACTGATGTTTATAAATACCAGAGGATCCAGCTTAGTGCTAGCTGGCCCTGTACACTGGAGAGGAAGGCCCTCTACAATAAGTAGGCTGGTACACACATTGTAGGACATCTGCCAATCAGAGCAAGTGATGTTTGGCTTCCACCTGGAACTGGGGAAATCCCAGGTAGTCTGGAATCTGTTCTTGGAGATCCACTCAACACAAACTACCCCCTCACTGCAAATCTCACTCACTGGACATGAGGGCCACCGTGCTAATCAACATGACAACTAGTATGCAGGGCCCCCCTTCCCAGGCCTAACTAACTCCCAGGGCCAAACAAACTATCTCAGCCTCTGACCTGCAGTGCTCTTAATGCCAAGAAGCCTTGATGTATTAATGCATTTCTCCTACAGGCACCATGCAAGCAGTGTGCAGTGACTTAATAAAATATGCATGGGAATGTACACTTCCATGTAATATGTGTGAATGTACACCTAAATATACAATTACCTTACAAAATATATATGTGAAAGCACCCTTAATTGTGCAAAGGCTTTGTAAAAGATAAGTGTGAATGTACATCTGTATGTAACAGCTTCATAAGATTTGAATATAATTTTTTGAAAAAGCAATATAAAAAATCGGGAGAAATTCTTGTGATTTATGCATTGTGGTATCTTCACATTAGATTTGAAAATAGCTTGTCATCAGTGAAATCATCTTACTGTTGGGTTGAAGCTGTCAGCTGTCTTTAGATGGTATTCATTTCTCAGTGCTGGATGTTTGACATAGATGCTCTTTTGTTTCCACCAATTTCTGCTTTGCAGCCTTTCCCAATCTGAAGTAGAATCATGCAAATTCTGGCACAAGGAGACGAATCAGCCCATCATGCCTATCCCAGTGCTGGTTCCACATTAGAGCAGCCTACTCTAATACCATTGCCCTGCTCTTTCCCCATATCGTTTAATATTTTCTTAATGTTCTTTCAAAATGTTGATCTATTTAATTTATATGGCTGACTCATGAAATGATGTGTGTGTAAAACAGTCTAAACTACAGTCTGAGTGTGTTCACAAATGACTCACGCTCCTGTCTCATTTGTCCATCACCCCCCTTCTCATTGACCTCCACTCGCTTCTTTCCCCAAACGTATCAAATTTAAAATCATTATCTTTGTCAATAATTCCCTTCATGGTCTTGCCCACCTTACCCCTGCAAGCCCCTCCTGAATGCTCTGTTCTTCTGATTCTGATGTTCTATTAATTTATCCTTCCCTCCCTTCGCCCTGCCACTGTTAGTAGAGCCTTCAGATGCTTTGGTGCTTCCTTTCTGAATCTTTCTCCTTGGACCTCTTCACCTCTTTTTCCACCTTTAAACATTTACTCAAAACCCGCCTCTTCAGCCAAGCTTTCCGCATCATCTCCTAATCTCTCTCTTTGGGGATCAGCAATTAATTGTGGTATTTGGTGGTATTTGATCTGCGGCTTTAGCTCCTGCTCACTCCTTCTCTCCTTTAAGGGCTTGCCTACCATATTAATTTCTGCTGGAACATTTCTACCCAAATTGTTAACCTACTTTTTCTCTTTTTCAGATGATGACGGACCTGATGTGCATTTTCAGCATTTTATTTTTGTTTGTCGCCTGAGGCAGACTGTTGGTGATGGGCATCAATTGATGAGGAGGTAAGTAGGACATTTAAAAAAAAATTGTAATCAAGGTCACTGATTCAACAGGAACTGCATCCAGATCTGGATAAAAGTCTTGCTGTCCATAACCAACTATACAGACAAATAGTGAGACTTGCAAGTCTGTCCAGGGGAAGTACTAAAATAATACATACAGAACCTGATAAGAGTTAGATAGGGGGTGGTGCCAGAGGACTGGAGAATTGTAAATGTTACATCCTTGTTCAAAAAAGAGTGTAAGGATAAACCCGGCGACCACAGGCCAGTCAGTTTAACCTTGGTGGTGGGGAAGCTTTTAGAAACAATAATCCAGGACAAAATTGATAGTCACTTGGACAAGTGTGGATTAATAAAGGAAAGCCAGCATGGATTTGTTAAAGGCAAATCATGTTTAACTAACTTGATTGAGTTTTTTGATGAGGTAACAGAGAGGGTTGATGAGGGCAATGCAGTTGATGTTGTGTATATGGACTTTCAAAAGGCGTTTGATAAAGTACCACATAATAGGCTTGTCAGCAAAATTGAAACCCATGGAATAAAAGGGGCAGTAGCAGAATGGACATGAAATTGAGTAAGTGACAGGAAACAGAGAGTAATGGTGAACGCTTGTTTTTCGGACTGGAGGCAGGCATTCAATGGTGTTCCCCAGGGGTCAGTACTAGGACCATTGCTTTTTTTCCTATATATTAATGACTTGGACTTGGGTGTACAGGGCACAATTTCAAAATTTGCAGATGACACAAAACTTGAAAGTGTAGTAAACAGTGAGGAGGATAGTGATAGACTTCAAGAGGACATAGACAGGTTGGTGGAATGGGCGGACCCATGGCAGATGAAATTTAACGCAGAGAAATGCAAAATGAGACATTTTGGCAGGAAGAACGAGGACAGGCAATATAAATTAAATGGTGCAATTCTAAAGTGGGTGCAGGAAAAGAGAGACCAGGGGGTACATGTGCACAAATCTTTGAAGGTGGCAGGACAGGTTGAGAAAGCGGTTCAAAAAGCATACTGGATCCTGGGCTTTATAAATAGAGGCATAGAGTACAAAAGTAAGGAAGTTATGTTGAACCTTTATAAAACACTGGTTCGGCCACAACTGGTGTATTGTGTCCAATTCTGGGCACCGCACTTTGGGAAGGATGTGAAGGCCTTAGAGAGGGTGCAGAAAAGCTTTACCAGACTGGTTCCAGGGATGAGGGACTTCAGTTATGTGGAGAGACCGGAGAAGCTGGGGATGTTCTGTTTAGAGCAGAGAAGGTTGAGAGGAGATTTGATGGAAGTGTTCAAAATCATGAAGGGTAAATAAAGAGAAACTGTTCCCAATTGGCGGAAGGGTCGAGAACCAGAGGACACAGATGTAAGGTGATTGGCAAAAGAACCAAAGGTGACATGAAGAAAAACTTTTTTACGCAGTGAGTTATGATCTGGAATGCACTGCCTGAAAGGGTGGTGGAAGCAGATTCAATCATGGCTTTCAAAAAGGAATTGGATAAATACTTGAAGGGAAAAAATTTGCAGGGCTATGGGGAAAGAGCGGAGAAATGGGATTAACTGGATTGCTCTTACAAAGAACCGGCATGGGCTTGATGGGCCGAATGGCCTCTCTCTGTGCTGTAACCATTCTATGCTTCAATGATACTAAGAGGTCTTTAAGTAGGTAACAGATATGGTGGATGGTAGAAGTGCAGTGGGTGTGGGGTACATGGACCTTCAGGAAGCCTTTCACAAGTTACCATGCAGGACATTACTGGAGAAGATTAAGAGGTATGGAATTAGGGGGACCATAGCAAATTAGATTAAAAACTGATTGGAAGGGAGGCAACAGTGTAGGAGTTGAGGGTAGTTTCTCACAGCAGTTTGGAAGTGGGTAGTGATGTCCCACGTGATCTTGTTCTGGGATTGTGTGTATAAATGACTTGGATACAAGGCTTGAGGGAATGTTGTCCAAATTTCCGGACGAGATTAAAATTGGAGGCATAGCAAATGTTCTAAGGACCAAAGGAAGCTACAAGGATAAGGTGGGATTGGACAAAGAAGAGGCAGATGGAATTTAATGTCAGTGAGGTAGTACATTTTGGTGAAAAACTAATAACTGTACTTTGAATGGTGGAAATCTGTATGTTGTAAAAGACCAGAGGGATTTGGGGGTTTGGGTTAACAATGTTGTATATATGTTTATGAATCATTGTTATGCTAATTAGTTTTCTGTAAAAATTGAACTATATGAAAAAGATCAAATTCCCATGCCAATTAAAATGTATGTGCCTGCAAAAGAAGGATGTGGGTTGCAGTTGTAAAAGCTGCAACAAGATTGTAATAAGTACATTGCTGACAGAACGATGAATGTTCAAAATTCTGATATGTAGAGAGGGAATTGTCACTTATATGAAAGTGTTCATATGGCATGTGTGCAAAGGTAGCGCTGTTATGTCAAATCCCTGAAGAATAATGAAGAGGAGTGCAGGCAGACAGTCTTCTGCATGCATAAAGCATGTAACTAACTCTTGAAAACAATGGACTGCTGACAAGTAACAAGCAAAATAAGCCTTGAGGATAATGGGGAAGAATAACAGACAGGATGTCTGACTTTACGGTTCAGGTACGATAAGGAAGCCAGTGGAACGCGTTGTGAACAAGTGGGTTATAAAAACCTAAAGAAGATAGGTAAAATCGCTGTCGTCACTCGAAATAAGCCGACGGCAAGCCTGAAAGAAGAAATCCTGGTCCACGTGGACATAGTATATGTGAGCATGAGTCTATGTTATGTAATGTAAGCAAATGCAAACACAGTTAACTTACAAATAATCATATAATTGAATAAATATCAAAGATCAATCAAACGTAACGTCGGTGGTAGGAAAGATAATGGAATCTTTACCCAAAGATGTAATAGAAAAAGATCTAGAAACCGAAAATATAATAAAGAATAGTCAGCACGGATTTCAAAAGGGAAAGTCATGCTTCACCAACCTTATTGAATTCTTTGAAGAGGTAACAGATAGAGTAGATAAGGGTAATGTGGTAGATGTAATATACTTGGATTTTCGAAAGGTCTTCAATAAGGTACTGCATAGCGGAATCATCACTGAGGTCAGAGAACGTGGAGCCGGGAAAGTAGCAAGAATGGACAGCAAGCTGGCTACAAAACAAAAAGCAGAGTAGGGGTTAAAGATAGTTACTTAGACTGTCAAAAGGTGGGAAGTGGTGTTCCACAGGGATCGGTGCTGGGACCACTGTTGTTCACTATTTACATAAATGATTTATACTCGGGAATCGGAAGTACAATTTCAAAATTTGCGGATGACACCAAATTGGGGTATATAGTTAATATTGAGGAAGACTGCGACAAAATACAAGAAGACGTTAATAAACTTGCAGAATGGGCGTGTAAATGGTAAATTAATTTCAATATAGATAATTGTGAGGCGATGCATTTTTTTTAGGAGGAACAAGGGGGCCACATACTCCTTGGAAAATAAGAGTCTAAATGGAGTAGAGGAGCAAAGGGTATAGATTCACAAATGATTAAAAGTAGCAACTCGGGTTAACAAGACCATAAAAAATGCAAGCAAAGCACTGGGGTTCATTTCTAGAGGAATAGAATTGAAAAGCAGAGAAGTTATGTTAAACTTATACGGAACCTTGGTTAGACCACACTTAGAGTACTGTGCACAGTTCTAGTCTCCACATTACAAAAGGTGAGTGAATGGCAAGTGTCAAATGGCACATCCAACCAACTGCACCATTGCTCCACGTATCACATCCCCCGTCACCCACCTACCAACAAACACTGCCCATCCATATGCAATGTTGCACTTGGCATGCTGCATCTCATCCGCACATAGTACCACACTTGCAGGCACACAACCACCACTCACAGGTCACACACACTGGCAGCTATTCGACCATGACAGGCACATCACCCACACACTTTGCAGGATACTCACTGACACACTGTACTCTGTCTTGCAGGAGAAGGTGGCGCATAATAGCCGGCAGCAGGAGAGACCTGAGGATGGACGGGGACGCTTACACGTCCTCACCCCCCTAGAGGAGATGGTGCTTCAGATCATCGGGCGAGCCATCGCTGCAGCCGTGAAAACATGTGCCCTGGAGGTCCAAATGAAGGGGGTCTCTGCAAATCTAATGCTCCTTCTTGTTTCCTACATCTCCCTCCTCCCATAATCTTTTCTGACTCACATGCTGCAGATGCTGTCGGTTCGCATGTCTTACTTGCTCCTTTCCCCGCTCCACAACTGGACGGACCACCCGGCATCGGACCACTAGGCACTGGACACGACAAAGGCAAATCAAGCTCAGTCGACCCTGCAAAGTCCACCTCACTAATATCTGGGGACTTGTGCCAAAACTGGGAGAGCTGTCCCACAGACTAGTCAAGCAACAGCCTGACATAGCCATACTCACAGAATCATATCTTTCAGCCAACGTCCCAGACTCTTCCATCACCATCCCTGGGTATGTCCTGTCCCACCAGCAGGACAGACCGACCAGAGGTGGCGGTACAGTGATATAAAGTCAGGAGGGAGTGGCTCTGGGAGTCCTCAACATTGACTCTGGACCCCATGAAATCTCACGGCATCAGGTCAAACATGGGCTCCTGCTGATTACCACCTACCATCCTCCCTCAGCTGATGAATCAGTCCTCCTCCACGTTGAGCACCACTTGGAGGAAGCACTGAGGGTAGCAAGGGCACAGAATGTACTCTGGGTGGGGGACTTCAATGTCCATCATCAAGAGTGGCTCAGTAGCACCACTAGTGACCGAGCTGGCCGAGTCCTGAAGGACATAGCTGCCAGACTGGGCCTGCGGCCGGTGGTGACCGAACCATCACGAGGGAAAAACTTACTTGACCTCGTCCTCACCAATCTACCTGTCGCAGATGCATTTGCCCATGACAGTATTGGTAGGAGTAACCACTGCACAGTCCTTGTGGAGACGAAGTCCCGTCTTCACACTGAGGACACCATCCAACGTGTTGTGTGGCACTATCACCGTGCTAAATGGGATAGATTCAGAACAGATCTAGCAGCTCAAAACTGGGCATCCATGAGGCGCTGTGGGCCATCAGCAGCAGCAGAATTGTATTCCAGCACAGTCTGTAACCTCATGGCCCAGCATATTCGTCCATATTCCACCATTACCAACAAGCCAGGGGATCAACCCTGGTTCAATGAGGAGTGTAGAAGAGCCTGCCAGGAGCAGCACCAGGCGTACCTAAAAATGAGGTGCCAACCTGGTGAAGCTACAACACAGGACTACATGCATGCTAAACAGCAGAAGCAACATGCTATACACAGAGCTAAGCGATTCCACAACCAAAGGATCAGATCAAAGCTCTGCAGTCGTGCCACATATATATCGAAATATATGGAAATATATCGCCGTTCCTTCATCGTCGCTGGGTTAAAATCCTGGAACAGTGGGAGAACCGTCACCACACGGACTGCAGCGGTTCAAGAAGGCGGCTCACCACCTCCTTTTAGGGAATTAGGGATGGGCAATAAATGCCGGCCTCGCCAACGACGCCCACATCCCATGAACGAATAAAAAAAAACATCCAGTCGTGAATAGTGGTGGACAATTAAACAACTAACGGAAGGAGGAGGCTCTGTGCTCCATCTCGGCCTCCTCCCGATATCCCCACCATCACAGAAGCCAATTTGATTCACTCCACGATATCAAGAAATAGCTGACTGCACTGGATACAACAAAGGCTATGGGTCCCCACAACGTCCCAACTGTAGTGCTGAAGACTTGTGCTCCAGAACTAGCCGTGCCTCCAGCCAAACTATTCCAGTAGAGCTACAACACTGGCAGCTACGCGACAATGTGGAAAATTTCTCAGCTATGTCCTGTCCACAAAAAGCAGGACAAATCCAATGCGGCCAATTACCGCTCCATCAGTCTACTCTGAATCATCAGCAAAGTGATGGAAGGTGACATCGACAGTGCTATCAAGCGGCACTTACTCACCAATAACCTGTTCACCGATGCTCGGTTTGGGTTCCGTCAGGACCACTTGGCACCAGACCTCATTACAGCCTTGGTCCAAACATGGACAAAAGAGCTGAGTTCCAGAGGTGAGGTGAGAATGACTGCCCTTGACATCAGGGCAGCATTTGACTGAATGTGGCACCAAGGAGCCCTAGTAAAATTGAAGTCAATGGGAATCAGGGGGAAAGCTCTCCAGTGGCGGGAGTCATACCTAGCACAAAGGAGGATGGTAGTGGTTGTTGGAGGCCAATCATCTCAGCCCTAGGACATTGCTGCAGGAGTTCCTCAGGGCAGTGTCCGAGGCCCAACCATCTTCAGCTGCTTCATCAATGACCTTCGCTCCATCATAAGGTCAGAAATGGGGATGTTTGCTGATGATTGCACAGTATTCAGTTCCACTCGCAACCCCTCAGATAATGAAGCAGTCCGTGCCTGCATGCAGCAAGACCTGGACAATATCCAGGCTTGGGCTGATAAGTGGCAAGTAACATTTGCGCCGGACAAGTGGCAGGCAATGACCATCTCCAACAAGAGAGAACCTAACCACCTCCCCATGACATTCAACGGCATTACCATCGCCGAAGCCCCCAACATCAACATTCTGGGGGTCACCATTGACCAGAAACTTAACTGGACCAGCCAAATAAATACTGTGGCTACAAGAGCAGGTCAGAGGCTGGGTATTCTGCGGCGAGTGACTCACCTCCTCGCTCCCTACAAGGCACAAGTCAGGCGTGTGATGGAATACTCTCCACTTGCCTGGATGAGTGCAACTCCAACAACACTCAAGAAGCTCGACACCATCCAAAACAAAGCAACCCGCTTGATTGGCACCCCATCCACCACCCTAAATATTCACTCCCTTCACCACTGGTGCACCATGGCTGCAGTGTGTACCATCCACAGGATGCACTGCAGCAACTCGCTAAAGCTTCTTCGACAGCACCTCCCAAACCTGGGACCTCTACCACCTAGAAGGACAAGGGCAGCAGGCACATGGGAACAACACCACCTGCACGTTCCCCTCCAATTCATACACCATCCCGACTTGAAATATATCGCCATTCCTTCATCGTCGCTGGGCCAAAATCCTGGAACTCCCTACTTAACAGCACTGTGGGAGAACATTCACCACACGGACTGCAGCGGTTCAAGAAGGCGGCTCACCACCACCTTCTCAAGGGCAATTAGGGATGGGCAATAAATGCTGGCCTTGCCAGCGATGCCCACATCCCATGAACGAATAAAGAAAAAACTCAACCTGTTTCCCTTTGTCATTGCAGATACCCAGGAAACACATGGCAGCACAGTCCAAGGAGGAGGGGGACACTGAAACCACACCGTCACTCGATCTGACACTCGCTTCCACCAGCTCAGAGACTGACACTATGCGTCGTTTAGAGGCTAGTTTAGCGGAGGTATCTGATTGAGGTGAGACACGAGGCACAAGTGCGCAGGAGCCGGGGCGGGGGGAACAGAAACCGCAGGAGCCAGCTCTCCGGAGGGCTCACTAGTTCTGCTGCAGAGGAGTCAGATGAGGACTTCAATGGGCCAGGCTACAGAAGACGGCTGATGGGCGTACACCACCAAATGCTTGGCGCACTGGAAAGCATGCCAGAAAGCCTGCGCACAATGACAAGGGACATGGAGGAGTCCAGCTCCAACTTGGCACAGGGCTTTACGCAGGGCTTGCAGCCCATCCTTTCCAACGTGGAATGGATGGTCATCTCCATCAGCGCACCTGTGGAACCCACCATGATGCAGCGTCTGATGGCCGATGTCGTGGCTTCCATTGCAGCACAAACCGATGTCAAAGGTCTGCAAGCTACGGTTGCTGCTCAGACTGCTGCAATGGAAGTTCAGACTGCTGCTATCGTGGCTCTGGGGACCACTGTAGAATGGGGCTTCCAGGGCGTCACAGCACTCCAGCAATCCGTTCTCTAGCTGATCACCAGGATTGCTGAGGCGCCGCCCCAGGAGAGTGATAGTGGCGCCATGTCAGTCGGACCTGCTGTCCTCTCTCAGGACAACAGCATTCCTGCTCCCACCCCTGCCACTTCGCCAGTGTCCTTGTTGTTGCCTATTGGCCAGCCAGGCCAGACTGCTGCAGCCCATGCTGAGATGGTGCAGTCTGAAGCTGGGCCCTCCCGGCCCAGAGCTGTTCTAGGTTGTCCTCCAAGGCCATCTGCACGCTCCTCCATTGAAGGCCACCTGCCTCCCACCACCCATACTCCAGCCACTGGGGATACACCTCATAGGAGCACTAGGATAGGTGAAGGCACACTAAGGCAATCTACAAGGGTGAATAGTTCTGTTCTGTTTCCATAATTTCATTAATTCATTGATAGATGTGACTTTGAATTTGCATTCGGTGGTGTTTTTATGTGTGCGATGAGCTGAGGGGGAAACCAATGTGCAATCAGATGGAGGGTGATTTGATTGTCTTGTGGGAGCAGAAAGGTGGGGAGTGTAGGACTTTTGATGAGTTGGGGGATGTATTTGATATTATTGATACCGGGCATGGATCAGGCGAGTGTGCAGAGTCCTTGCAGACAAGGCGTGTGGTCCCTGTTGCACCCTTGCTTCTTCCTCCGCTTCCTCTACAGGCTCCTCCCCTTCCTCCTCCTCAGCCTCCTCCTACTCCACCTTTGGCTCAGGGTCTACTCCAATCATTGGTGGCAAAGGATGGTCCCGCATGATGGCAAGGTTGTGCAGCATTCAGCATACCACCACGAATCTGCCCACCCACTCAGCAGAGTACGGGGGGGGGGGGGGGTTCCTCCAGACTGGTCCAGGCAGCAGAAGCATTGTTTAAGGAGGCTTATGGTGTGCTCCACGATGTTGCGTGTGGCACTATGGGTCTCATTTTAGGCATGTGTGCGTGAGTTCCTGATCGGAGTCATGTGCCACGCCGTGAGGGGATAGCCCTTGTCGCCCAGTAGCCAGCCTTTGACTTGCCTAGTCGGGTGAAATATAGCTGGCACGTTGGACTGCCGCATGACGAAGGCGTCGTGACTGCTCCCAGGGAAGCGGGCATCAACCTCCATGATTCAATGCATGTGGTAGCACACCAGCTGCATGATCAGGGAGTGGAAGCCCTTTCGGTTGACGAAGATGGCCGAGTTGGTATGCGGGGCATGCAGCGCAATGTGTGTGCAGTCAATGGCACCCTGCACTATGGGGAAGCCAGCAATGTGAGCGAACCCCGATGCTCGCTCGTTCTGCTTGTCTCTGTCAAGAGGGAAGGTGTTGAAGCTGTTCCTCATCTGGTACAGTGCGTCTGTGACCTCCCTTATGCAGCAGTGCACTGCACACTGCGAGATGTTGCACATGTCACCAGCAGAGGCCAGAAATGCTCCTGAGCCGTAGAAATTCAGCGCCATGGTGACCTTCACAGCCACAGGCAGTGCTGTCCTTGCCCTGCTCTGAGGCTGCAGTTGTGGCCACACCAGTTGACAGATCTCGGTCACGGCTTCCCTGGTGAATCTCAGGCGTCGGATGCAATCCTCCTCGGTCATGTTGAGGTACAAGAACTAGTCCCAGAAGGCCCTCATTGGATATGGCCTCCTTCTCAGTGCCCTGCGCCTCCTTGTCCTCCCTCTCTTTGCAGCTTGACCGGCTATGCGTGGCTTCTCTGCATGCTCCCAGTCATGCTCAATGCCCAGCGGGAGCCCTAGCAGACTACCCACGGTTGCCAGGAATGTTGTTCAACCATCGTTGTAACTTCCCGAACTGTAAGGAGTACCTGCCAAACCACTCTCAAATATACTCTAGGAACTCTCTGTAAGTACAGGGAGCTTCAAAAAACATTTCCTATTCCACCAGCAGCCAGAAGCAATAATCCAGCAACAAACCTGTAAATCCTGTATGGTCCCTTTAAATAGCACTGGTGGGGTGTCCTCCAGGCACTCTAAGACTCGTTCAGGTGTGCGTGGTTAAGACTGTGCGTTGAGTTGAGCGTTAAGATCCAAAATGGTGTCCATCACTTTAAATCAGCATTTTCTCACTACTTTACATGCTTCTGGTGTTCGGTATTTGCACGTGTGCTAACTCCTATATCGAGATGGCGTCCGGCGCATGTCGGAAACGTGCATGCGCAGCCAAGATGCTATCTTGGATGTTCGAGGGGCCGCGTAGCGCCGAAACAGCGGGCGCTACACAGCCCAATTTAGCGCCCAATATTTTCTCTTGTCAGGAGTCCAAACTGGCCCAACTAGTCTATGTCGGTGTTTATGCTCCACACGAGCCTCCTCCCACCCTACTTTATCTAACCCTATCAGCTTAACCTTCTATTCCTTTCTCCTTCATGTACTTATCTAGCTTCCCCTTAAATACATCTATGCTATTTGACTCAACTACTCCATGTGGTAGCAAGTTCTACATACTAACCACTCTCTGGGTAAAGAAGTTCCTCCTGAATTTTTTATTGGATTTATTAGTGACTATCTTATATTTATGGGCCCCTAGTTTTGAATTTCCCAACAAGCAGAAACATTTTCTCTATGTCTACCCTATCAAACCCCTTCATAATTTTAAGGACTTATATCAGGTCACCCCTCAGCCTTCTCTTTTCTAGAGAAAAGAGCCCCAGCCTGTTCAGCCTTTCCTGCTAAGTATATCCTCTCAGCTCTGGTATCATCCTTTAAAATCTTTTTTGCACTATATCCTTTTTGTAATATGGAGACCAGAACTGAGCACGATACTCTCAGTGTGATCTAACCAAGGTTCTATACAAGTTTAACATAACTTCACTGCTTTTCAATTGTATTCATCTAGAAATGAACCCTAGTGCATAGTTTACATTTTTTATGGCCTTATTAACCTCTGTTGCTGCTTTTAATGATTTGTGAATCTGTACCTCTAGATCCCTTTGCTTCTCTACCCCATTTAGACTCTTATTTTCCAAGGGGTATGTAGCCTCCTGATTTTTTTTACCTTGTTTACTTTTGCATCAGCACTATCCTCCATCCAATACCAAGCAGAAAGGGAGCTGGTGAATCCAGCTGCCGTTCCCAAGTCCAGTGAAAAAAGTGGGTTTATGGATCCAAAGTAAGCCATGGTTATTGTAGTTCCCAATAGAGCTGGTGGTTGAGAATGGCATGTGTCATCAGATGCACTTTTATAATGTAAAAATGTATTTTTCTTTTATATGTTCATGGGCCTGCTGTATATTCCCAACATTTATTTTATATTTGCATTACAGTCAAGCCCACTTAAATGAATAATTGACAAAATAATGAAATGTTTAAGAGAAAAAAATCTCCGTGCGTATTTCCTTTTATGTCTTTTCCAATGATGTGGAGATGCCGGTGATGGACTGGGGTTGACAATTGTAAACAATTTTACAACACCAAGTTATAGTCCAACGATTTTTATTTGAAATCTACAAGCTTTCGGAGGCTTCCTCCTTCCTCAGGTAAATGTGTCTTTTCCAATGATAGCTGTCCCTGTTCATTGAGTAACTGCTAAATGAATAAAATGTTGAAATGAATTGCAAAAGTCTAAATTTATTCATTTAAGCATTGTGCTGCCTCGCTAAAGCAGGTGTGTTAAGGCCTTTTTGCCAATCAATGTGTTAATCTCTTTTCACACCCTTTGTATAGGTGTAAAAATCGCCTAGTAACCAATTCAGTGATGTTTCATTTCAGTAATTTTCATCTCATCAGGTACCAGGGCTTATGCACTTTTGGCAATCAATGTGACATGCGCTTTTGTTTAAGTGTGAAAACTGTCTCATCAGGTACTTTGTGATCCTTATAACTTAACCATGTTTTAGCAGCACACAAACCATTTGGCAATGATCTGTGGCAGAAACTCTGTCTCTGTGAATAATTGAAACACCACCTCTAAAGAAGAAGGTTCTATCTCTCGGTGATCATCTGGTATCTAGCGAAAAGGCAAGTGTTAATTGATGAACTTATTTAAAATAAATGATGAACTGTTAAATACTGCGCAGTATTGTGACGAATCTGTTTCGAAAGGTCCTTTTTAAAAAGATTGTAAGATCCTTTTTTAAAAAAGATTTTAAAGTCTTTTTTAAAGATTTGTTGTGCAGCACTGTAATGTGTCTATTTTAATGAAGCAAATGACATAAAAACATTTTCAGTTATCCATAACTGTGTGACCGTTTTTTACAGTACTGTAATTTAATTGCAATCCAGTTTGCATTCCATTGTTAGCTGCTTGCCAAACTTGATACAACAGTTAAAACAGATAAAAAAAATAGAATGGTTAAGTGAATAAAATTATTTGGCAAAATTATTATTCATTTAACTGTTTTGCACTGTATTCCAAGATTTTAGTGCAGATTTGGTACTACAAAATTTTGTCATAGTGATAAAGTGGTTGTACTCATTGCAACTGAGATTTCGACAATCCTGATATGGAATTCTTTTTCAAGAAAAGAAAATTAGTATACTCCCCTGATGGTTCATGGGGTAAATCCATTGTATTTGGTGGCGATGAGCCATAGAGACCAGTAAGGTCTAGCTAATCTCTCCTCTTCATAGAATCATAGAATGGTTACAGCACAGAAGGAGGCCATTTGGCCCATCGAGCTTGTGCCGGTTCTTTGTAAGAGCAATCCAGTTAGTCCCATTCCCCCGCTCCGTCCCCGTAGCCCTGCAAATTTTTTCCCTTCAAGTATTTATCCAATTCCTTTTTAAAAGCCATGATTGAATCTGTTTCCACCACCCTTTCAGGCAGTGCATTCCAGATCATAACCACTCGCTGCGTAAAAAAGTTTTTCCTCATGTCGCCTTTGGTTCTTTTGCCAATCACCTTAAATCTGTGCCCTCTGGTTCTTGGCACTTCTGCCAATAGGAACCGTTTCTCTTTATTTACTTTACCTAAACCCTTCATGATTTTGAACACTTCCATCTAATCTCCTCTCAACCTTCTCTGTTCTGTATCACTTCGCACTTCTCTGCATTAAATTTCATCTGCCATGTGTCTGCCATTCCACCAGCCTGTCTATGTTCTCTTGAAGAATATTACTATCCTTCTCACTGTTTACTACACTTCCAAGTTTTGTGTCATCTGCAAATTTTGAAATTGTGCCCTGTACGCCCAAGTCCAAGTCATTAATATATAGGAATAAAAGCAGTGGTCCCAGCACTGACCCTTGGGGAACACCACCGTAAATCTTCTTCCAGTCCGAAAAACAACTGTTCACCACTACTCTCTGTTTTCTGTCACTTAGCCAATTTCGCATCCATGCTGCCACTGCCCCTTTCATTCAATGGGTTTCAATTTTGATGACAAGCCTATTATGTGGCACTTTATCAAACACCTTTTGAAAGTCCATATACACCACATCAACTGCGTTATTGCCCTCATCAACCCTTTCTGTTACCTCATCAAAAAACTCAATCAGGTTAGTCAAACACGATTTGCCTTTAACAAATCTGTGCTGGCTTTCCTTAATTAATCCACACTTGACCAAGTGACTATCAATTTTGTCCTGGATTATCGTTTCTAAAAGCTTCCCCACTACCGAGGTTAAACTGACTGGCCTGTAGTTGCTGGGTTTATCCTTACATCCTTTTTTGAACAAGGGTGTAACATTTGCAATTCTCCAGTCCTCTGGCACCACCCCTGTATCTAAAGGAGGATTGGAAGATTATGGCCAGCATCTCTGCAATTTCTACCCTTACTTCCCTCAGCAACCTAGGATGCATTCCATCCGCACCGGGTGACTTATCTACTTTAAGTGCAGCCAGCCTGTCTAGTACCTCCTCTTCATCAATTTTTAGCCCATCCAGTATCTCAACTACCTCCTCTTTTACTTTTGGCAGCATCTTCTTCCTCGATAAAGTTGGATGCAAAGTATTCATTTAGAACCTCAGCCATGCCCTCTGCCTCCATGTGTAGATCTCCTTTTTGGTCCCTAATCGGCCCCTCCTTCACAGCACTAGCAAACCTCCCCGCGAGGATATTGGTCCCAGCTCTGTTGAGCCACAACCCGTCTGTCTTGAACAGGTTCCTCCTGCCCCAGAACTGGTCCCAATGCCCCAAGAATCTGAAACCTTCCCTCCTGCACCATGTCTCTAGCCACACATTAACCTGCCTTATCTTCTTATTTCTGTACTCACTAGTGCATGGCACTGGGAGTAATCCAGAGATTACTACCTTTGAGGTCCTGCTTTTTAACTTCCTCCCTAGCTGCTGAAACTCTAGCCGCAGGACCTCATCCCTTTTCTTTCCTATGTCGTTGGTACCCACGGAGACCATGACTTCTGGGGTTCCCCTTCCCCCTGCAGAATGTTCTGTACCCTCTCTGTGATGTCCTTTACCCTGGCACCAGGGAGGCAACACACCATGCGGGACTCACATCGACAGTCACAGAAATGCCTGTCTGTCCCCCTGACTATCGAATCCCCTATGACTACTGCATTTTTACACTTCAGAGTGCCCCCCTGGGCAGTCCTTTGCCCCATGGTGCCATGCTCAGGACTGCACTCCTTCGAGTTGTTGTCACCTTCACTGATATTCAATGCTGAATACCTCTTTCCCTCTTTCTTTAGGTTTCCCCTGTCAACACATCATTATTAACACAGAAAATAGAAAATCAAGTTGCTCCCATCCTCTGCAATAACACTTGAAGATGCCACTTTCCCTTATGAAAGTTACTGTTGAATCTGCTTCCACCACCCTATCAGGCAGTGAATTGTAGATCATAACAACTCACCGCCTAAAAAAAAAATCTCCTCATCTCCCCATCTGGTTCTCATCTTAAAGAGCTGAGATAACTTGAGGTTCGGGAGCATCCTCCGTTTGTGTTTCATATACTCATGTATTCTCTACTCAGAGAGTAATGAGAATGTGGAATTCGCCACCACATGGAGTGGTTGAGGCAATTAGCATAGGTGCATTTAAGGAAAAGCTAGATAAGTACAGGATGGAGAAAGGAATCGAAGAATATGTTGCTAGGATGAAATGAAGTAAGGTGGAAAGGAGGCTCGCGTGGAGCAGAAAGACCGGCATAGACCTGTTGGGCCAAATGGCCTGTTTCCGTGCTGTAAAGTTCTAGGTAAAATAAGTAGCAGATAGTATGTCATGGAATGGGTATAAATTGGTTAAATATAGAAAGCTGCTATCACACTGATTATATATGCGTTTTAACCATTGCTTCCTCCCGCCATATGTGTGATGAGGTAGGGTTGCCCACTCTGGTTGGACATATTTCTGGAGGTTTCCTCACATGACCTCCTGCCTCCAACTGCCCCGTCCCCACCATTGTCCATCCCTGACCCCAAAACGTCCATCCGCACGATGGATGCACCGCCTACCCAAGCCACTTGAGAAGCGAACAGACTCTTCATTACGCGATTGGGTGATTCTCAACTTCAGTCAAACAGCCCTTTTCCCATCTCCAGTGTTTTTGTTTATAACTAATAAGCGAAAGTGTTCAAAGAATTTTTTTGTATAAAGCACACAATTTTTTTAATGTCCCCATGAGTTTTTTTCCAGGATTGCTCACAGCAGTGGCCTGGAGATCAATCTTTAATTCCTGGAGATTCCAGGACAATCCTGGAGGGTTGGCGATGGAGGCCAGGAACCTATGGTCAGGCTGGTACTATTATCAGGTGGTTCTTGTGACCCAGAGTAGAAGCGATAGGGGGGAGGGGAGGGGTATATTCCACATAGTCCTAACTTCACCCTGCACACAGTGTTATTGTGTGTCACACAGCCCTAACTTCAATATGCACACAGTATTATTGTGTGTCATGTAGCCATAACTTCACCTTGCACACTATATTTTTGTGCGTCACAAAGTCCTAACTTCACCCTGCACAAAGTATTATTGTGTGTCTCATAGCTCTAACGTCACTCTGCAAACAGTATTATTGTTTGTCACATAGCTCGAACTTCACCCTGCACAGTATTATTGTGTTCCTCGCAGTCCTAACTTCAACCTGCATACAGTATTATTCTGTGTCACATAATCCTAACTTCACCCTGCACACAGTATTATTGTGTGTTACAGAGCTCGAACTTCACATTGCGCAAATTATTAATGTGTGTCACACAGTCCTAACTTCAACCTGGACACAGTAATATTGTGTGTCACACAGTCCTAACTTCACCCTGGACACAGTAATATTGTGTGTCACACAGTCCTAACTTCACCCTGGACACAGTAATATTGTGTGTCACACAGTCCTAACTTCACCCTGGACACAGTAATATTGTGTGTCACATAATCCTAACTTCACCCTGCACAGAGTATTATTGTGTGTCACATAATCCTAACTTCACCCTGGACACAGTAATATTGTGTGTCACATAGCTCTAACTTCAACCTGCACAGTGTATTATTGTGTGTCACATAGTCTTAACTTCACCTGACACACAGTATTATTCTGTGTCATATAATCCTAACTCCACCCTGTATACAGTATTAATGCGTTTCACACAGTCCTAACTTCACTCTGTACACAGTATTAATGTGTTCCACACAGTCCTGACTTCACCCTGCACACAGTAATATAGTGTGTCACATAGCTCTAACTTCACCCTGCACAGAGTATTATTGTGTGTCACATAGTCCTAACTTTATCCTGCACAGAGTATTATTGTGTGTCACATAGTCCTAACTTTATCCTGCACAGAGTATTATTGTGTGTCACATAGTCCTAACTTCACCCTGCACAGAGTATTATTGTGTCACATAGTCCTAACTTTATCCTGCACAGAGTATTATTGTGTGTCACATAGTCCTAACTTCACCCTGCACAGAGTATTATTGTGTGTCACATAGTCCTAACTTTATCCTGCAGAGTATTATTGTGTGTCACATAGTCCTAACTTCACCCTGCACAGAGTATTATTGTGTGTCACATAATCCTAACTTTATCCTGCACAGAGTATTATTGTGTGTCACATAGTCCTAACTTCACCCTGCACCGAGTATTATTGTGTGTCACATAATCCTAACTTCACCCTGCACAGAGTATTATTGTGTGTCACATAATCCTAACTTCACCCTGCACAGAGTATTACGATGTTCCACAGAGCCCTAACTTCACCCTGCAGGCGGGTTGAGTGTGTGTCCACCTCGCCCTAAGTGGACCTGTGGTCAGGCTGGCCATCATGATGAGGTGGGTGCTGTGAGCCAGAGTGGATGGGCTAGGGTGGGGTGGGAGGGTGGTGTAGTGAGGGAGAGGGGGGAGGGGCGGGCAGCCTGCGTGCCGCCTCGCCAGCGCCCTCCGCAGGCACCGAGCGGGAGTCCGCCAACGCGCACGGGCTTCTTTCTTTTCTTTCTTCTGCTCGCTTGTCAAGGCCCAAAGAGGAACCGTAAGTACAGTCAGAGAGAGAGAGAGAGAAAATATAACAAATTAAATTACCAGGAACTTCCTGTCTTCTTTTGTCTGAATGTAAATGAGTTTTCAAAACACCCGAGCTGAGGCCAGAGCAAAAAAAAGTAGTGGCTTTAGCTGGAAAAATCGGCGCGACGCTGCCACCTTTAATGAACCAGGAAGAGAAAAGCCTGTCACTCTTGTCATTATTTTCTTCTTGTCGTTGTGTGTCTATATATATATATATTTTTCTGAGGTAATTTTCTTTTTCTGGAGGGTCATTTACCTCCTCACCCTCCTCTCTTTCCTCCTCACAAGACGGAGTTTATCTTAAGATGAGTGGTCGTGGTCGTGCCCCCCCCCCCCACCACTTATATATAAAAAAACAAACTGGGATCCAGGCAGGCGGCACAAGAGAGCAGGGTTTAAAAAAATACAGCCAGACTCCCTCTATATTATTTTTTTTTTGAGTGGGATGTTTTCAGGCCTGTCTAGGCCTTGCACTGGAAGACACAACTGTCCTCCTCCTGTGGGCGTTTAAAACACTTGGTCCTGTGGTGGTAGGCATGCAGTTTTAGGGTTGTTCATTTATTGCACAATTTTGATTATTTTTTCCTTACACTTTTTTTTTTAGTTGTTAAATCCTAAAACGTTTTTGACACCCTATTAGGGTTAGTTAAATATTATCTTCAAGAAAATTCCTACCTCCTCTCTGAGCATGCCAAAAGTATCCTTGGTGTGCATGCAGAATGCCAACTGTGTTTTGGGTATTGTGCGCTGTCGGATTTGCACATTGTTTTTCGCAAGTGAAAACTTTTGAGGAAAGTATTCTAAGATGGCAGTTTTTTAAAAAAAAACTATCCTATAGAATTTTTTTTACCTTGTTCGTTTAAGTCGGAACAAATTTTTAAAAAACCAAATCACTGCAATGGCATGTTACAAAAAGATTTTAGTGCAAAAAGTACTTGAGGTGGAACACAATGAAATAGGAACTTAAGCATTTACAAAAATTGCAATTTTTCATTTTAATTTAGATATTGCTACTGCTTTATTTTCCACGTTTTATGTACACTGCCTGCTGTAACTTTAAAGTGGCCTATCTCGTTATTCTTCCTGTACATATGTCCCAAATCTACTTCCCAGAAGCCATGGAGTTCTTCACAGCTACCATGGCCATGTTGCATTTCTGCAGGACAAGGCTGCTGTTCATACTCTTCCCAGTGGCTTGGGTATTAGTGAAACTTGGTTGACCTCAGATTTTGCTTAAGGTTAGGATTCCAGTTGGCATGATTTGAGGGTAGGGGGGGAAAAAGGTCTTCATGGTGTGCCCTCAGTCCAAGAGACATCCAAGGTCATTTGGTCAAGTACAGTGACAGATGCAGGACTAAGCAAATTATGTTTATCATTGTTGGGTAAACAGGCAAAAGCTGCAGGAATGTGCTACTTCGATACCATAATAGTAGGGATGTTAGATATTGGATCTGGTGTTGAGGTACTCTCACCAGTTACTTTTTAAAAACAATCTTATAATACAAAAGCAAATCATAGAATTGTACAGCACAAAAGGAGGCCATTTGGCCCATCTTGCCTGTGCCGGCTCTTTGAAAGAGCTATCCAATTAGTCCCACTTCTCTGCTCTTTCCCCATAGCCCTGCAGATTTTTCTTTTTCAAGTATTTATCCAATTCCCTTTTGAAAGTTACTATTGAATCTGCTTCCGCCACCCTTTCAGGCAATGCATTACAGATCATAACTTCTCGCTGTGTGGAAAAAAATTCTTATCTCCCCCTACTTCTTTTGCTAATTACCTTAAATCTGTGTCCTCTGGAACTGACCCACCTGCCAGTAGAAACAGTTTCTCCTAATTTATTCTATCAAAACTCCTCATAATTTTGAACACGTCCATTAAAAAAAATCTCCCCTTAACTTTCTTTACTGTAAGGAGAACAATCTCAGTTTCTCTAGTCTCTCCACATAACTGAAATGCTGCATTTCTGGTTCCATTCTAGTAAATCTCCTCTGCACCCTTTGAGACCTTGACATCCTTCCTAAAGTGTGGTGCCCAGAATTGGACACAATACTCCAGCTGAGGCCTGACCAGTGATTTGTAAAGACTTAGTGTATTTTCCTTGCTTTTGTACTCTATGCCTTTGTTTATAAAGCCAAGGATCCCGAATGCTTTTTTTAACAGCCTTATCAACTTCTTGTGCTACCTTCAAAGTTTTGTGTACGTAAACACCCAAGTCTCTCTGTTCCTGGACTCCTTTTAAAATTGTACCATTTAGTTTATATTGCCTCTTCTCATTCTTCCTACCAAAATGACTCACTTCATACTTCTCTGCATTAAATTTCATCTGCCATGAGTCTGCCAATTTCTCCAGTCTGTCTATGTTCTTCTGAAGTCTGTTACTATCCTCCCCACTGTTTACTACATTTCCAAGTTTTGTGTCATTTGCAAACTTTGAAATTATGCCCTGTATACCCAAGTCCAGGTCAATGACATATATCAAAAAGATCAGTGGTCCTAATACTGACCCCTGGGGAACACCACTGTATACTTCCCTCCAGTCTGAAGAACAACCATTCACCACTACTCTCTGCTTTCTGTCCCTTAGCCAATTTTGTATCCATGCAGCCATTGCCCCTTTAATCCCATGGGCTTCAATTTTGTTAACAAGTCTATTATGTGGTACTTTATCAAATGCCTTTTGAAAGTCCATCTTCACAACATCAACCGCACTACCCTCATCAACCCTCTTTGTTACTTCATCAAAGAATTCAATCAAGTTAGTCAAACAAGATTTGCCTTTAACAAATCCGTGCTGACTTTCATTTATTAATTCCAAGTGCCAATTAATTTTGTTCCAAGTGGACTCTTTTAATGGATCGGTGCAAAGATTGTCTTCTCAATTCATGCAGTCTGTGTCAGTCTATTACACTACTTGGTTTGCCATCAGACTCAACAAGCAATTGTATGGATTCACTGTGCTTCCTTCAATTTTGACTTAGCTTTTGTCCTTTTAGCTTTTTTTCAAGGCCTGACTGAGATGACCGTTGTATATCACCCAGCTTTTTTCACTGCTTTACAAAAAAAAGTTTGTATGTTAGTTAACTCATTAACTACCTCTTTGTCCTAGTATTTAGCATATTTGACCTGTGATAGTTTTCTGTGATGTCACCCCCCGCCCCTTTTTGCCTACCTTTTTTTGGTTTTGAGGAGATTTATCCAAAACATCCACCTGTATTTCCTGTTTTCAACGACTGATGGACTTGCTGTGTATTTCCATCATTTTGCGTTGTATTTCAGGCATTTGCAGTTTTTCCCTTTTTATCTCTCTTGGTGAATGGAGGAAAAAAATTAAATGTCAACAACTTACTCCACACAACACGGAGCATGTTTATAGCGAGAACAAATCTAGATGAATTCCCATAAAAAAGCAATCCAACTATCATTAGTTTTCAATCTGCAGTGCTTACATTCCCTGGCTCGGTGGGTAGGACCCGGTCCACCAAAGCAGATTAGGATGGCCCCATGTTTGATTCCTGTGGCACGATTTTAAAAGGGAAAAATGGGTGGGTCGGGGGGTTGGGTGGGGGGCAATCAAAATCGCTGTTTTTGGGAGCAGGCAGACATCCAGGCTGGAACCCGCACAATTTTGAATGAGACTCAGGCAAATCTGTGTGCGTGCGTACAGCAGTCACCAGGAAGTCTAGCCCCCACTTAAATCTGGTGGGCTGATAATTAAAGGAGCAAATGTACCTCATTGAGGTACTGAAGGTAGTTTTTTTTTGCGTATTGGATAGTTAAAAAGATTTTAACATTACTTGGGCGGCTTTCTCACGGCTTGTCATTCACACCTAGTAAAACCAGGCGGGAAGGGCCGGATCAGTGAAAAATAAATTAAATAAAATTACATTTCTCATTTGAAACAAATTAAGTAAACATATCTTAAAAACGATGTTGCCTGGACCCCTCCCCCCCCGATCCCGATGTCCGATGTCTCCCCTCTGATCCCGATGTCCAGTGTCTGCCCTCTGATGCCCTCTGATCCCGATGTCTCTCCTCTGATCCCAATGTCCAGTGTCTGCCCTCTGATCCCGATGTTCAATGTCTCCCCTCTGATCCCGGTGTCCGATGTCTCCACTCTAACCTTTGTTCCCCTCCATCTCTATCCTAACTGCTGATGAGGTCTCTCTCTCTCTCTTTCTTCCTTCCCCCCACCGCGGATGTGCAGCTCCTGTTGGCAGCCAGCCTGTCAATCCGGCTGGCTGCCGGCGTGAAACCCGGTAGAGGCTTTGATGGCCTCATTAGAGCCTACTTCCCTTCCGGGTTTGACGACCGCAAATCACATTCCCTGGACTCTTCCCGCTGGCATATTAAAATTGTGCCCCAGGTCTTTGCTAAGGCAGCCAATCTTAGCCAAGGCAGCAGTTAGACCCTTGTAATTGGCCTTTAAACTAAGGAGAGGAAAATAAGCCGATTTAACTGAGTTCCTCCTTCTGGCTGCTATCTAGCGAGCCCCGCTGGAAATGCGTATGGACAGGAAAGGGAGAACAGGAATGGGCTCAGCGGTGATGGCTGTCAGAGTTGAATAGCTGGTCAGTACTCTATCAGTTGTTTATCACTGATGGACAAAGCAGGTTAAAGCTGTAAGGGAGCCAGCTGCTTTATCACTACAAATAGTATGGATCCAGGGTGACAGGCTCACACAGACACATGAGAAACGGGCACTTCTTTGAAGTAATGTTTACTGCTTGTGCATGTGGCGCTGCATCCAGGGTAAGTAGTTCCTTTCAGGAGGGGAGAGATAAGGTGAGAAAACTGAGAGGGAACAAAAATGATGAAGGCAGAAATGGTAGGTGAGGGAGCATTGTTCTTAGTATGGTGATTGAGTTTTCTCAATATGTGGACATGTGATCACATCATTTACCAAATTAATCTTACTAAATTCAGTGATCACTCCCGTGCAAAATGTGAGAAGGCAGTTCTGATTGGGTGTCTTTTTTCTTCTATTGCTGATGTACTATCATGGCTCTTGCTATTCACAGCTGTTTTGGAATGTTATAAACAGTAAGCGATAGGGAGAATATTGCTATTCAACCTGGAATTGGAACAAGTACAGTATGCTTGGAAGAGCAAGAAAAACAAAAGGAAATCATATAGAGTGACAATTAGAGATGCAACAATGGGATGTTATCAAGTGCTTATATTCTCCCACTTTTGTTCTATGAGGCTTGTCCAGTACAACAAGGAAGCACTACAGGCTGAGAATTTTCCATTTCTATATACCTAAGAGTCGCCATTTGCAAATCTCTTTCAATTATTTTTGCTGCGTGACCCTTGCAATTGACATAAATAGCACCAAATCTTGAAGTTCAGTCATCCATTTAATTGGTAATATAGTGGTACATTCTTTTAAACTAAAAGATCTTGACCTGTCCCTTGTGTAGGATTGTGGCACAGGTTTTTTTTCAAGACAGCTATCATGTTCTGTTTACTGTTGCAAGCAGCTGGTGAGAATTATTAATCACATGTGACTGTATTGTTCTGACATTGTCTGCTGTCTTGTTAACACCTGTGAAGAACATACTGGTAGGAATAGATCTGTCCTTTATTTGGTGTTTTTAATCGTAGTTTCATAAATTGACCTTTTTTTTCTAATGGCAAAATTTATCCTGAAGCCTGGCCTCTGTCGCAGTAAACTATCTGAATTGAAATCAGCACTGTTGTACGCCAGGCCTTCCTGAGAAGTAGGCCTCATGTTGGTGCTACTTGGATAAATTGCAAATGAGCTGCAGTATGATGATCCAAACCAGCCAATGCCTCCTTACCAATTGCTGCTTCTTCCACGCCAACTTTTGGTTATGACAAGTTTAAAAATACAGTGTGCATGTACAATCATTGTACTTGCAGTGTGGGTGCATGTATGAGTATTATTTGATTTCAGAGCAGTACTGATATTACCTTTGCACCTGCTAATATAACAGGGCGGATCCACTAGATGCTTGTGTGTGATTACTGAACATGGATTACCAAGCAGGGTCTAAACTTTCGATGGCAGTGACAGACAATATTCTGGTTGTATTTCTGGATGAACCCCTTCATCGTGAATTCACTGAGATCAATTTTGACTTGTAGTACTTACACTACTATGTTGAATCCATGGTTATATTGAAAACTAAGAGACATAATTGAGGATCATTATAGTAAATCTGTGTATGGAGCTACAGCTGTTTACACTGTACACTCGCAATACAATAACAGCTCAGTAGCAATTATTAGTTTACATAGGCAAAAAAAAATGAACTTTTTAAATTGAAGCAGCAACAACAGCTTTTGATAGGTAGGCCAGCAGTTGGCCGCATAACTCAGAGGGAATGGACAAATAGTGGGAGTCAGGACTCGAGGTGATTCAGCCTCAAGTCTGCAGCCAGTCAGGTTATAGTGGTGTCGGTCCAAATTTGTGCTGGTGTGAAGCCAACCCCTGCAATGGATTTTGTTTAGACCAGCGCCAATATACAGCAACTCGCATTAGTAATATGCTCCACACATGCCATGGGGCACTTAACAAGGAGGAGGAGAAGCTAGGCACCCAGGAGGAAAAGGAGGTAATTTAGAAAGGGGGGGGGGTGAAGAGATTAAAGGCATGGTCACAGAGGTGGTTTTTTTAAGAGGGCTTTTGACAGCAAGCAGGATGGTAGCAGGACAAAGTGATTTAGGGAGAGGTTCCAGAAGGCTGAATAGAGTAGTGACTGAATAATTGGCCCCGATGAAGGATTGGAGGGAGCAGGGAACAAGTGGAGAGTGTGGACAAGGACATATAGCTGGAGAAATCAGGTGGATTGAGGTTGTGGAGGAATTTAAAGAGAGAGACAAATGATCTTGAAGTCGATTCCCTGAAGCACAGGGTACCAGTAGAGCTTAGCAAGCACCGAGTTATGGGGGTGAGGAGGGTTATGCAGGACTTTGTACGGGAGGGGACGTAGAAATTAAGTCTGGATTAGCTGAAGTTTTGGTTGGAGGCAAGTGAGGAGAGTATTGGAAAATGTAATCCTCAATGAAGGTATAGAGTAGAGTTAAAGCAGCAGTGGGGGGAGATAGGGATATTAGCAGGCAGTATTCAGGAGGTGAAAGATTGCGGCCTTATTGATGGAGGGGATGTGGGGTGAAAAGCCCAGCTTGGTCAAGCAAGACACAGATGCGAGCACCACTATTTAGCATGAGAACATAGTCAGGGATGTTGATGGAGATGGGACCAGAGGAACATAAGTGCTGGCATGAACTGAAAAATGTGGCTTTGGTTGAGCCAAAGAAAATGTCAACACTTCCGTGACTTGATGTCGAAGAGGCAGACAGAAGATATAGCAGCTGTTTCGGAGACAAGGGTGGACGAAGAAAGGTAGAGTTGGATGTCATTGTGGAAGCTGGTTATGCCGCTAAAGGGTAACATGCAGGTCACGTAGAATGATAAATACATAAATTGGCCTGAATGTACTGCATTTGTGGAGGCTGGATTTCAGGTAGAGTTCAACCTCTAAAACATGACATATCTTTGGCACAAATCTCTGTGGACTTGTTCAGAACTAAAAGACTGTTTCCAAAGACTTGATCTTTTCTAGTCTAGTTTGATCTCAAGAATTTTGAAATGTGCTGGTCCAAGAATTTGCATATGAGGACCATTATTAAAGAACAGAGAAAAATGCTTCAGAATTGCCATTTTTTAAACAAGTCAATTTACTGACTAAATTATCTTGTTTTTTGTGGTTTGGTGGTTTTATCAGTGACTTTAGCATTTACTAACATAGATGAGGAAATTATTATTCTTGTGGGATAAGAGTGTATTCTTGAGCATTGGCGTAAAGAAAAGATGGTGAGGGGAACAATCTAAAGACATCTCAAAACCCAAGACAAAACTGTTCATTAAAAGTCGGCAATCCTATATTTGTTACTGTGGAAAACTCCTGTAAATAAGGCATTTTAAAAATGACTATTTATTGCAGACTTTCTTAAGCATCAGTTAAAGATTACGAGCTGTCCTCTTATGCTTTTTGTGTCAGCTTGGCTCATTTGTAGCACTCTCACCTCTGGGTCAGAAGGTTCAATTCTCACACCACAAATCTGAGCTGCTACTCCATCGTAGTACTGATGAAGTGCTGTATTGTCCGAGTTATTGTTCTTTGAATGAGGCATTAAACTGAGTCCCTATTTGTCTGTTCAGGTAGATGTTAAAGATCCCACGGAACTGGAAGAAGAGCAGGAAGTTTTCTTGGTGTCCTGGTCAATGTTCCACCCCCAAGCAATACTACTAAAAACAGTAATTCGTCTTGTTGTTGTTTGTGAGATACTGCTTGTGCAAAATCGCTGTTATTTTTGTTTACAGAGCTAGTTGTAATATGTTGAATGTGAAGTGTTTTGACATGTTTCTGTGGGATATGATAAGTTACTACATAGATCAAAATCTTTCTTTGGGTTATATTCATCCACATCCTATGTAACTACTGGTCAAATTTAAATTGTTCGGATGCAAGCTAGGAATTATTGTTTATGCTTTGGAAAGCCCAAAACACTGGTGTTCAAACACTATCATGGTTACTAGAGCAGCCTCTGCATGGGTGAACCACCATAAAGAGACAAATGAACCAAAATCAAATTCGACCAATTAGAATCTTTATGAATAGACTCAAGTGTCACTTTGGCTGCAAAATTGGGGTAGGGACTTATCTTTAATATGTGCACACATACTGTATAGTAATACCAGATGTTACCTACACAAATTACCCCATGTACTATAATTTTACTTGCACTACTACAAAGCAAGACTGAAGTATAAACCTATACACTTGAACTCTACTCTCCAAATGAATTAGCTGGTTAAGAAAGTGAGTAGGTGAGCCATGCAAAACAGAAAGGCCCCAGCACAATGCTGAGTTAGCTAATCTCAGTCTGGGTGCTGGTGGGATTGCTATATTTGGCCTTAGGGTTTCTGGTTTAGGGAGGGGAAAATCAGCCAAGGTTGCCACTCCCAATTGTTACCCAATGACTCCTGCTAGAAGTACATGTGTGTGCATGATGTTAGTGAGTACAGGATCGGGCTGGTCTGTGATATCCCTGCGGTTAGATAGCCTGCCCTTGCAACTCCACCCCAACAAGGAGCTGTCACCTTCAGGAGAAGGAGAGGTGGGGTATGGTAAAAATTGGTGGAAAAGAAACTTACATTCAGAGTTGAAAATGTGAGTGTTATGAATGTTCAACTTTTTTTTCTTTCCTCTTGGTCACTTTCCACTCCTGTGTATATACTTTTGTATTATTCAGAGGTGAATGAAGCAGCTTTGGTTTAGGTTTTTAACTTGGTTGAACCCAAACACTGTCCCTAGTAGATTGAACACAAAACCTGGATCCAAACCACTAAAGTTAGTCATAATAGTACAGGTGAAAAGATGGCTCATCTCTTAAGATGTTTCTCCAATTGTCTTAGTTAAACTGTATGTTATTTTATTACAACAGTTTTATTTTCAAATTTTCCCCTCACCTGACATCCACACATTATCCTTTTTGGGCAAGGGTCACTGGGTTCTGATCAGGTTTGGGAACCATGGTGAGTTTTTATTTCCCTGTCTAGCCAGAGGATACGGAAACTGATTGTACCAAACTGGGCTGAGAGCTAACTAAATAAGGACTAGGGATTAAATCTAGGATCATCCCAGTTTGCATGACTTTGTACCGTGCCATAGCCAACAAGGAGCCCCTACAATGACCGTTTAATACAACAAATGGCTCTAAAAAAACTGCACATTCGATTTAAGTAAAACTCTTGATGGCAGAGGGGCAGCAAAGTAGTGAGATGAGTGTTTGTATCGCCCTTATTGCTGAGTTCCTGACCGCGGTGGGGGTATTGCTGAGTCAGTGCGAAACACCTTCCCTCAAGGAAGGCGGGAGGAAAATGGGAGATGGAGTTCTACTTGGGCTGTTCTCATGTACCTTATAGTATGCTGATTCAGCACTGCCAGGTTGGAGGTCCGGAAGCAGGTTGCCTGTTGACCATCTTGGAGCATTGCTGCAGAGACTTAGGGGAATTGGAAGAAAAAAATAGAGGGAGTTCACTGTTAGAAATCTGCCTTTAAATCCCAGTGGGCAAATTTCACTAATTCCCATTTCGAAAGAGGAGGATAGGGAATGGGGGAAGGAGGAAGGTGCATGTGCCTAGGACCTAAAGAGTGGCAAAGGTGAAACTGTACATTAAATTATTCTGCTCTTCACAGTAAAGAAGCACCTCTCCACTGCAGTGTGGCTGGCATTCGAACTCGTGATGTAGAGGTTCGCAGTTATGATTCCATGTTCTGCCACAGTGCTTTGGGGCTTCAAATGCTTTATGTCTGAATTTTTGAAAAGTAAATCATTTCATGGCCTGGTGAGGTAATATATTATGTTACAAAAAGTTATGCCACAGAATAGTAATCAGTAATTACCCACAGTTAGGTTGCCAAGGTGAAGCACTGAGAAAAATCAAAAACAGTGACGAAGTTAACCCAGGACATTTGCAGATCTCCTAATCACCAGCCTGCCCTCATCTGTCTTTATGATTGAATAATGCGCAAAATAAATTGAAACTTCATTGTTTTCTCAGTTAATTTTTCAGTGAAGCTTTGATCTTATTGTTACTTTTATAGATAACATTGTAAACTCCCCGCCCCCCTTAACTGCATTTAATCTTTTAAAAAATCAGTGCAGCATAGCAAATGTAGTTCTGTTAAGAAATCCATCAATCTTGCTTCCAACTTCCAGTCAGAACGACCTACTTCTTCATTGTTGGCAGTCATGGCTGCAAATTCTTGACTATTTTCTGGCCAGTAGAATCGAATTATTAACATGTCGTAATGAAGACCATGACTCAGAACCACAAAAACGATGTGCTTCAGCCAAACCCTTCGCTAGTCACAGTCCACAAGTACAAGTATCCAGGCAACAAGCTGTGGAGGGGTCTGTTGAAAAGAGGAAAAAACAGTTGCTCGAGATCTCATTTTGTATTGAAAAGACTAAATTTAGCAATTACAATTTTTTGATATTTACTACGGTGTACATGTCTTCCTGCCAGTCATTGTTCAAAGCCTCTTTCCAGATGTTTAAAACAATACTTTGCTGGAGACCTCAGCTTTACTCATTACCAGTGACAGATTTTGAGGCCCTATTTCATTAATGTTTGGCAGCATCTTCAAAATTATATGCAGTTCTCTTTTTTTAATAAGAAAAAGTGGGTCTCCATATGTGCCACAAGCTCTTTCTTCTATTCCACTCCTCTCCCGAAGATGGAACTCATGTTGGAATACAGATATTGGGTGCCTCCCCCAAATAACCAATGCTCATGTGTGAGTCTAGACAACGATTGTGGGTGGGATGTTCCACAACAAGGCATCGCCACTAATCCAGTTCTTGCCTGTGCACAGGGGTAATTTGATAATGATCAGGAATGGAAAGCCTGTTTGATAATCGTTCCACCCGTCAAACCAGAGATGCTGAGGCCATCTGTATGACCTCTGCTGCAGCCCTGGCTGAACCAACTAACTCCACATCCCAGGGATCAAACTGAGAAACTTATGGTCTGTGTGGCCCAGTGGATTTAAGTACTGAGTGAGCTATTGGAGTAGTCACATTCTCTCAGATCTGTATAATAATACATTTGAAATATGTAATACTGCACACCTTTATTGCAACTATTCCAATACTCTCCTGGCCAGCCTCCCGTCTTCCATCCTCTGTAAACTTGAGTTCATCTAAAATACTGCTGCCCGTATCCTAACTCGCACCAAGTCCCGTTCGCCCATCACCCCTGTGCTCACTGACCTACATTGGTTCCCGGTCCAGCAACGCCTTAAATTTAAAAGTCTCATCCTTGCGTTCAAATCCCTCCATGGACTTACCCCTCACTGTCTCTGTAACTTCCTCCAGCCCAATACCCCACTGAGATCTCTGTGTTCCTCCAATTCTGGCCTCTTGTGCATCCCTAGTTTCCTTTGCCCCACCATTGGCAGCCGTGCCTTCAGCTGTCTAGACTCTAAGCTCTGGAATTCTTTCCCTAAACCTCCCCACCTCTTTCTACTCCTTTATGACCTTCCTTAAACCTACCTCACTTGTCCTATTATCTCTTTATGTGGTTTGGTATCAAATTTTGTCTGATAACGCTCCTGTGAAGCACCTTGGGACGTTTTACTATGTTAAAGGTGCCATATAAATACAAGTTGTTGTTGTTTAAAACATAACTGTGGAAGTTGGTGATCAATCACAGAAGTGCTTACTCCTGATTTAATGACTCTGATTAGTTCCTTTTATTTAAAAGTATAGAGAAGTATTTCCATTATTTACTAGCTTTTTGCTCAACAAAAGTATTGGTGGCAGCTCCCAGTAGTCAATTCCAGGAAGGAATTTGGTATCTCAGAAGGGACCAATGAAGAGGCCTCATTTCTTTCCTTAAATAAGTGGTGTGAGGAGGGGACTGACAAAATAAACATTTATTTGAACAATATCTTGGTATCATTCAGTCACTACGCTCAAAATTAAATTTTACATTTTTTAAATAAGCAAAAGTATCTTATAACAGCCGCCTTGGTTCAGAAGTGTGCAGCCAAATTTATTTTATCAGGTTCTTAAGAATTTGAATACAAAAAATTTCCTACTCTGAGGCCAAACAGTCTTAGCAAGTAGTGGTAATGATGAGTCAGAATGGATTAGCCCAGCTGGGTTGGGTGTTTGCATTAACAGAAAAGACATTATTTTATGTAAGTTAAAAATAAGTAGAAACTTCTATGAGGAGGGAGGGACAGAATAGCAGCTGTCCAAGAAGCATAAATAGTACAAGCAGCTTCTTCTTTTAAGATAGGTTTTAAGCCAATTTGTTAGTAATGATTGTTTATCAGATAATTTCCAAGGGTTGTTATCACGTGAAGAGGTTTTGTTGGAGCAGGGTGGAAAATTACCCAAAACTCCAGGGGTTGAAATTCCTGTGTGCGTCAGTCTTGGTTAAGTGTTATGCATTATTCTCACAAAGTCATTAACCCATACCTGGAGCACCAGGATGGTGAAATTCCTCTGTGGGCTATTTTTAGTGCGGTTGTTAACACATTTATGTCAAATTCCTGTGTGCGGTGTTTTAGCGAAAAAGTTAAAGGGTACAGAATGATTTCATTAAAATACCGCACATAAGAATTTGACACGATCACGTTAACCACTGCACTAAAAATACTATGCAGAGGAATTTCAACCCCGTTGTGTTCCAGAATTTTTTTTAACCCTTAAGGTGCTAGTTATAGTCTTTGTTAAGATAACTCTGCAGCTCCTGGTTATTTAGTAGATAAATATTAATATGTAGCAGATTTGTTTTAATCCAGTATTTGCAAGTGCCATACCGGCACAACCTCACTCCCAGTTCTGATATTTACATGTTCTGCATTTAGCTGTGGAATGTAAATGCTTTGAATTTGGACTGAAACTAGTGCTGTCGTTTACCATAACCATACATTGAGAAATGCATTTTTTAAAGTATGATATGCAATAGTTTTGTGAATTTAATTGCATGATTTGTAAATTTTTATGTACTGCACTGGAGCTTAAATGGAAACGGGAATTTTGTTTCAAAGTACCAAGTTTTATAATTTTGCAGCGTATAGAAGTTAATTTAGAAATGGGAATGTAGGCTCCTTGATGGCTCATGGATATATGAACAGCCTAGTGGTTCACAGAGCTAGGAACGCTCAGGTTTGACCCTGATCTATGGAGTTAGCTGGTCTCAGCCAAGATATTGGTGAGGGCGCTGTTGTTGACTACCAGGAGAAAAAACTTCAATACTCCTATTCATGAAATGCGCACCAAAAATGGAACCGAATGCTGGAATGTGGGTATATGTGGATGCTGGATGAGGGCGTAATTGGGCTTGGCTATGATGCTCCCTTCTCACGTCTAATGACCAGTGATTATTCACTGTTGAGGCTTACACAGAGAATATGGCCACTGGATACTGGAGGGCTGCAGTCCTCTGTGGAACTGTATCCCAGCATGAATTCTGTCACCAGTCGCTGTTGAGGCTCATGAATAATGAGCATTGTACGAGGGTGACTGTTGCCTATGGAAACGTTACCCCAGTAAGGAGTTGAGTCCTTCAGGAGTGGAGGGGAAAGGAAAAACAAAACACTAAAACTACATTCTAGGCTGCAGCGCGCTCCCGGCCATCTCTATAATCCGTCTCTTTAAAAAAAACTTCTGGAGAATGACATTGTGCCACAAGTACTGGGGAAAGCAAAGCACTTCGTACTTTGCTATACCCTCACTGGGCCAATAAGTTTTTGTTGACATTTTAAACCTTTTGTACATTCTGAAATTATGAGACGGGGGGGCATTGAAATAAATATGTAATTTGGATGCTGAGGTATAGTTTGGGACCATTGAGATTGCAGAGATACGGGAATTTAAATAAACTCCGTGCAGAAATCTATCCTAATAGCGTTACACTTTGTAAAACGTGAAAGGCTCCCAAAAATGGGAGTGAAATGTGAAAATCTTTTAGGTAGCTCAGAATTAATGAACTTTTGTTTGTTATGCACCTCAGCTTGAGAATAAACTGGAAGATGAATGAATTTGACTGTTGTCATTGACCTTCAGTTATCCAGTTTGTTATGATAGTACAGATGTATGCTTTGTTTCATTTAAAAAGTCTGCTTTCTGGAGTTTTATTGTTTTGTAGAAGCTTTTATTTCAATCTAAAAACATATATTTTTATTTTTTTACAGATCATTGCAAAGAAAACGTGACCTCGGAAAAGAATTCTAAAAGGTAAATATAGAACTTAAGTATCGCCTAAGTAGGCAGTAGAATGTCAGTTCCATTTATTTGAATAGAAACTTTTTTAAGCACATAATTTTAGCTTTTTACTCAACAATGGGTTTACACTCATTTATCTATATGATTAGAAGTCTTGCATCCAGTGTACCTCGGGTCTCACTTGAAATGATCAGAGACGTCACTCCTTAAAGCGTCATGCATCATTAAAGCAAAAATGAGTGAATGGCTGAAATAAGGGGCCCGATTTTAGCAGGGATGCGGGTTCTCGGCGGATGGGCAAGCGGGCGCATGGGTAACGCGCCCGGTGAAATTAGTGGGTTTCCCGCGCGATCGTAGCAGGCAACCCACTAATTGGATTCACTTACCTGCTCCTCCGGGTTCCCCGCTGCTGATCTGCGCGTCGGGCGGGCTGCGCATGCGCAGTAAGATCTGTCAGCTGGAGGAGCTCTATTTAAAGGGGCAGTCCTCCACTGACACATGCTGCAACCAATAGCAAAGATGACTGCATGGAGCAGCCCAGGGGGAAGGCTGCTCCCAGTTTAATGATGCCTCACCCCAGGTATCAATACATGGGGTGAGGAGGAGGGGCAGGACAGAGATCTTCCACCCGGCGGGCGGGAGGAAGCGGCCCGCCTCCGCCACCAGGAAAGCCTGGCTCGAGGTGGCAGAGGGGGTCACCTGCGCCACCAACATATCGCCCACCTGCATACAGTGCAGGAGGCGGTCCAATGACCTCAGTAGGTCAGCCACAGTGAGTACACGTAGTCTTTCCCCTACATTCCGTCTGCCACATCACTGCCCCCACCCCACATCTCCTTCGGCACTGCCAACACTACTCTGTCACATCACCCCTCATACCCACTCAAACCCCATCCTCATCTTACCTGCACCTACTCACCTCGCCAGTACTCACCCCGCCACTACCACGCAACCCAATCCTCATACAATCTCATGGCTCTATCCCATACTCACCCTCTTGTGCATCTCTCTCATGGCCAGCCTCACTCAACCTGCCACCACCTGTGCTGCAGCCACAGGGCATGCATCACATATGTGCAGTAGGCAGCGTACGGCAAACGTGTCGTGAGCATGAAGGGGATGCACAAGGGTGTTTGAGGGTTTGTCATGGTTGTTACTTATATTGAATTTCAGAGCAACAAACATCACACATTATATTGGCACCACTACTGCCATGTCTTCGCGAATCCTGTCTGGTTTGTGCAATAATGCCCGCTCCTGGGTATCACTATGAGGACCCACCACTGATGCCACCCATTGTGTCACTGCAGAGTGGGTGTAGGTGTATTTGCAGGGCTCTTCTGCGCAGACGACTGAGAGACATCGGCGATGTCCCCGGTTGCACCCTGGAAGGCTGTGGAGGAGAAGTTCGGGAGGGCAGTGGTGACTTTGACAGCGACAGGTAAGAAGATGCTGCTCGGGCCAGCCAGGAGCAGCTCGGCATGAAGGAGGCTGCAGATGTCCACGGCTACATGTCGAGTGAATCTGAGCCTCCGTGTGCACTGCTGCTCAGAGAGGTCCAGGAGGCTGAGCCTCGGTCTGTGGAACGTGTGGCGAGGATAGTGCCCTCTGCGACGCATCTCTCTCTGCGGTAGCCCTCCCTCCTGCTGTACAGGTGGATGTGTCACAGCACTCTGTTTTGGAGCTCCACGTGTCAGAGGTGGACGGCGTGGATGGCGAGGCTGGTGAGGCTGGTGATGCTGTTCGCCCTCCGAGGGGGTCATGACTGCAGCTACGGCGGCCCCCATCCGGAAGATATACATCTGAGGGGGTCCGCAAGGTAGGTACATGTCTCCCGACCCCGGGGTAAGTGTGCAGGTTGGTGACTTTGACCGTCAGGAGGAGGGTGGTGGAGGCCAAACTTTGTCCCAAGTGACAGAGTGGCCTCCTGCAATGAGTGAGGGTCTCCCCCCCCCCACCTGTCAAATGGACCTTTGCAGCTGCCACAGGCTGACAGCTGCAACACGTCCATTCGAGCTGGGAGTGTTTCCCCCAGTGTGGGAAACAGTCCCATGTTGATCAAAAATCACACACAGTCCCTTAATCAGGTCAGTTAATGACCTGAAATACCAAACTAAATATTGTCAAGTGGCATCCCGCTGGCTTTAATTGCCTGCGGGATTCCCGCTAGCGGGGGCTGCGCGCGCACGCCGGCGCGTCAGCGGGGAACCCGGAAGTGGGCGGGATCGAGGCGCGATCCGGTCCTGCTCCTGGATTTCGCGATTTTTGGGGCCCCCCCCCGCCGAGAACGCACCCGATAGCAGGTGCTAAAATCGAGCCCAAGGACTTAGTAAATCCATAATCTAATTGACTGAACATGAATGAATCAAAAGCAGTTAGATTCAGTTGCTAAGTACGAATGAGGAGCCAGTAAGCAGCAGGAAAACTAAGCAATCACAATTTTTTCCAAGACTCATCAATTCTGAACTGGCAAGTGGCAGAAATCACCCAATCAATTTGTTCAAATAAATTTGAGACCTTGGTTTGAGCTGCAATCTTGATTTTTCGGTTAATTGAAACATAGTCATGTATGTAACATAAACCTATGAAAGATTAAACTATTCAGAATAAATAGTACCCTTAAATAATACCCTTAAGAGTTGCCCATACAGTTTTGTAAATCTCTGGAAAATGTTTTCTTGGAGAAAGTTATCTCAGAGCCTAGAGCTGGAGCTTGAATTATTAGGTTTGGCTTTGCTGCTGATGCTTTAGTTCCTCCTGGTTTGCTGTAGTCCGTTCCTATCCCGATAGCTCCTCCCCTCTTCATTTTTATCTCTATCGCATATACTGATCCCTGTGCCCTCTTTAACAGCCCAACTTTTTCCCTTTAGCGGCCAGGCCAGGCCTAGCTCAGTCCACTCCCCTTGCTCCATTCAGCAGCCTGGCCAGCTTCCTGTGGTTCCTATGCTCCATCAAATGGCCCCTGACAACCTGCTGCCCATGTTCCCTTCAGCAGCCTAACCTGAATTACCCAGAGTCCTTCCCAACCAGCCTCAAATCATTCCTGCCCCACCACCAGTTTATTCCTATCTTCACAACTTGAGCAGTTCTTGTACTGAAGTTACCAGCCTTACTTCCAATGCGGTAGCTGAATGCAGCATTGCAACGGTGGTCAACAGGTACATTTAAGAGAGCAGAATACCACGAGTCCTGCTTCTTCTCGCCAACCCATGTGTTTCTCAATCCATTCGCTTCACCCCACTCCCCGCCAATTGTCTACTTGATCCCCTGCTTAAGAATATAAGAACATAAGAAATAGGAGTAGGCGTAGGAGTAGGCCTTACGGCCCCTCCAGCCTGCTCCGCCATCATGGCTGATCTTGTATGTTTCTCAATATGCCTGCTTGATTATCTGCCCGCTTCCTTGCTTGCATGCCCTGAATGCTTCCTGGCACGTTTGTTTGTCCATCTATCATGAGCACTTTCCTGGATAGCTGCCCAAGTGTTTCCTGCACCATCTGCTAACCCTGCCATGCTGCAAGTACTTCTTGGCCCACCTGCCCACCTCAAATGCTTCTGGGGCCACCGAGAGGTGAGAAAAAGTGAGAGTTGAAGAAGGAGAGAAGGACGGTCAGAAATGGAGGGAGAAAAAGACAAGTTGTGCAGAGAGGGTAAGAAGAAGACAGAACTGGAGAAAAGAGACACATGAAAGTGAAGAAGGAGGTGAGGATGAGAAATAAGTTAGGGAGGAGACAGATATTTTTGCAGACTGAGCTAGAGGGACACGAGATGCTGATTTTTGGTAGGGCTTAGCTCAAAAAAATTTGAGAACTACTGAATTAGATAGTTTTCGGTGATAGTTATAGTCAAGTATGGACATGGCTGTGAGCAAGCTGCGAGTGAAAATATACAAACAATGTTTTGCTCCAGAGCTGCAGGATTTTGTTCCAACAAAACTAAGTTTGCCACTCTCAAGGGATGCAGTGGCCACATTTTAAATGACCCTTGCTCCCCATCTAAAAATATCTTCACAGCCTCTTCATCTATGCCTTCTCTGTGGCATGTTTTGCTCACAGCTGATACTTCTATTTCTCATCAACACTGCCATATCTGCCACAGTACTTCTATTTTTCTCCTGACAAATGGCTGTGCTCTGTTTCTGGTGTCTAGTTGCTGTTGGACCTGGGCCTGTTCTTAGGATTTAGGCCTATGTCCTGGATTGCTTTGAACCCTTCCAACCTTCATTCTCCCCCCCCCCCCCCCCACCCCCGACTCCATGCTTCCACAACCCAGATCCCTTCAGTACTTTTATCTCCAGTATTTCTATGCCCCAGCTGGGTCCCACTGATCCGACACCTCAGAACAGTATTCCACGCTCCCAGCCCAGTTTCCCCAAACACCGCAACGCTGCTTTCAGCTGTGCTTCCTCCCTCCCTCTGTTTTCCACCAGAGCCCAGCCATCCTCAAAATCTTACCAGGCCCCAAATTGCAAACTCACCAAATGTTCCCAGACCTCAGCACTTCCACCTTCCATATCCCATCCTCCACGATTACTCATGTGATCACGCCTTCTCCCCCCCACTACCCACCCAGGCTGCGTACCCCACTGACCACTTCCTCCCAAGCTCCAAACTAAATACTGTGCTTTCTCCCACCCACAGAAAGTCCCTCACTGACCCTCGATTCCACTTTTTTGGCACCCGCCCGTGTTGCAGTACCTCGCTGGTAACCTCACTCAGCCCACACACCCAACCCTGTATTTGTTATCTGCCATCTTCCTGCATATTCCAGGGGTGAGAAAAAAAAAAGCAAGAGGAAACCAATGAGAGCTACACAGAGACATTGGAAACATGCAGGAGAGAGAGGAGACGGGACTTACAGAAAGAGTGAAACAGAAACAAAAAGAAAAAGGGTCTAAAACAAGAGTTAGAGTGATATCAGTACTGCCATGAGTAAAGTGACAGCCAAAGAGAGAGAGAGGAAAAAATAAGAACTGGAAGCCAAAAACAGAGTGACGCACGAAAGTTAAGAAAGTGGGAAAGAAGGAGATATCAGGGAGATGCATATATATTTTTGCCACAGGAGATGAAATATATAATAATTCATTGTACATTACTTGTCATTGTAACAGTAGATTTTCTGATTCACCATAAGCAACGCCACAGGATATCCAGTTGTTTTTAATAACATGCTTTTAAAATTATCGAACAAAAGTTATCTAAATGTTTTCTCTGGCATGATCTGAATATATGGCACCATCGTTATTGGGGTAAAATTTCCACCGGGTTTCTCCCAATCTCC